>NC_045436.1:82412327-82756510 GCF_002776525.5 Piliocolobus tephrosceles | reverse complement strand
TTCCCTTCCCTTCCCTCCTTCCCTTCCCTTCCCTCCTTCCCTTCCCTTCCCTCTTCCCTTCCCTTCCCTCTTCCCTTTCCTCCCCTCCCCTTCTTTTTCCTTCCCTTCCCTTCCCCCTCTCTCTGTCAAATATTCTTATAAAAATCAGTGAATATTGACCAATATGTTCTTATAACCTGAACTGTTTTACACTTAACTGTATATCACAAACATGTTTCTTTTCAGTAAATATATTTGTATATCATTTTTAATAGTTGTTTAGCTTAATGAAAGAGTATTCAGTGTGCTGCATCATAATTACTTATCCTGTTCAAAATTGAAGTTGACTCCAGTATTTACTATTAAAATAATACTTAGTTGTGCTGCTATAAAAATATTTTTAAAAATTAAAAAATTGACCAGGCACAGTGGCACATACCTGTAATCCCAGCACTTTGGGAGGCCAAGAAGGATAGATCACTTGAGATCAGGAGTTCAAGACCAGCCTGGCCAACCAACATGGTGAAACTCCATCTCTACTAAAAATACAAAAATTAACCGGGCATTGTGGTGGCTGTCTGTAATCCCAGCTACTCAGGAGGCTGAAGCAGGAGAATCACTTGAACCCAGAAGGCGAAGGCTGTAGTGAGCTCAGCTCACACTACTGCACTCCAACTAGGGCAACAGAGTGAGACTGTTTCCCAGAAAAAAAAAAAAAATTAATTTAAAAAATAATACTTAGTTGAACATGTAGAGAAATATTTGTACCTAATCTTCATATTTTCTTAAACTTAAAAGTGAAATTGTTGATCTAAAAGGTATATACATTTATGAGTGTTCCGAACATATTGCCACAATATCGAGTCCTACCAGGATACATAAACTTGTCATTTCCTCTCATTTCTCTTCAAAACTAGGTATTATCAGCCTTTTTCATCTTTGCTGATTTGATAGGTGAAGGGGGGGATCTCTATACATGAAGTACTTTGAGTACTAGTGATGTTAAATATCCATGTTTATTTGTCATTGGCATTTTGTAAATTGCTTTTCTTGAAAGTTTTTTGTCTGTTTCTTTTAGGTAGTTTCATCTTTTGTTCCTTTTGATTTGTCAAGATTCTGCGTTAAATTGAGAATGAAAACCTTTTGTTTTATATACTTTAGTTTTTTCAATTTGTAATTTGCCTTTTAATTTTCTCTCTCTTTTTACCATTCAGATATTCAAGTTTTTTTATTGTCAATTGTGAAAATCTTTTCCTTCATGATTGGTATCTGTCATTCTTTCAAAAAATATTGTTATCAGTCCTCTTTCAAAAAAATATTTCCTGGCTGGGCCAAGAGGCTCACGCCTATAATCCCAACACTTTGGGAGGCCAAGACAGCTGGATCACTTGAGGACAGGAGTTCAAGACCAGCCTGGCCAACATAGCAAAGCCCCATCTCTACTAAAAATACAAAAAGTTAGCTGCATGTGGTGGCACAGGCCTGTAATCCTAGCTACTCAGGAGGCTGAGGCACAAGAATCCCTTAAACCCAGGAGGCAGAGGTTGCAGTGAGCCAAGATCACGCCACTGCACTCCAGGCTGGGTAACAGAGGGAGACTGTCTGAAAAAAAGAAAAAAAAATCCCCTTCCTTTCGCCGGCTACTATGCCAAACACTGAGGATAAATAGTAAGCAACAACATTTGCTTTTATTGAATACTTGCTTGGCTCTTGTTCTAAGTTTCATATATGTCACCACTCATTTACAGGTAAGGAAACTGAGAAAGATGTTAAGTAATTTACTCAAGGTCAGAGATCAAATAAGTAGAGGAGCCAAGATGAAATCTGGCAGTCTGACTCCACACCCACACATTTAACTCTACTCTTCTCCACTGCCTCCCAATACAACAGGGAGACAAGATCAAGTGGTGCGTGTTCTCAAGGAGCTTATATATTAAAGAAAAATTACAAATGGGATGAATATTACATTGTGAAGGTTAATATTAAGTAAGTGTCAACTTGATTGGATTGAAGGATCCAAAGTGTTGATCCTGGGTGTGTCTGTGAGGGTGTTGCCAAAGGAGATTAACGTTTATTTAGTGGACTGGGAGAGGCAGATTCACCCTCAATGTGGGAGGGTACCATACAATCAGCTGCCAGCATGGCTAGAATAAAGCAGGCAGAAGAAGGTTAGGAGAAACTGACTTGCTGAGTCTTCTGGCCCTCATCTTTCTCCCATGCTGCATGCTTCCTGCCCTCGAATATCAGACTCCAAGTTCTTCGGCTTTTGGACTCTTGGACTTAACTCCAGTTGTTTTCCAGGGGCTCTCAGGCCTTCATCCAGAGACTCAAGGCTTGGACTGTCGGTTTCCCTACTTTTGAGGTTTGGGACTCGGACTGAGGCAATACTGGATTCCTTGCTCCTCAATTTGCAGACGGCCTGTTGTGGGAGTTCACTTAGTGATGGTGTGATTCAATTCTCCTTAATAAACTCCCTTTCATACATATATATATCCTGTTAGTTGTATCCCTCTAGAGAACCATGACTAATACAGATTTTGATACTGAGGTAATGGGGTATTGCTATAAGATAACTGAGAATGTGGAAGTGACCTTGGAACTGTGTAATGGGCAGAGGTTGGAACAGTTTGGAGGACTCAGAAGAAGACAAGAAGATGTGGGAAAGTTTGGAACTTCCTAGAGACTTGTTGAATAACTTTAACCAAACTGCTGATAGTGACAAGGACAGTGAAGTCCACGCTGAGGAGGTCTGAGATGGAGTTGAAGAACTTGTTGGGAACTGAAGTAAAGGTCACACTTGCTATGCTTAGCAAAGAGACTGGTGGCATTTTGTTTCTGCCCTAGAGATTTATGGAACTTTGAAATTGAGAGAGATGATTGAGGACATCTGGTAGAATAAATTTCGTTTTGTTTTTTTTCTGTTGTTGTTATACTTAAGTTCTAGGATACATGTGCACAACGTGCAGGTTTGTTACATATGTATACATGTGCCATGTTGGTTTGCTGCACTCATTAACTCGTCATTTACATTAGGTATTTGTCTTAATGCTATCCCTCCCCGCTCCCTGCCACCCCATAACAGGCCCCAGTGTGTGATGCTCCCTGCCCTGTGTCCAAGTGATCTCATTATTCAATTCCCACCTATGAGTGAGAACATGCAGTGTTCGTTTTCTATCCTTGTGATAGTTTGCTGACAATGATGGTTTCCAGCTTCATCTGTGTCCCTGCAAAGGACATGAACTCATCCTCTTTTATGACTTCATACTATTCCATGGTGTATATGTGCTACAATTTCTTAATCCAGTCCATTATTGATGGATATTTGGGTTGGTTCCAAGTCTTTGCTATTGTGAATAGTGCCACAATAAACGTATGTGTACATGTGCCTTTATAGTAGCATGATTTATAATCCTTTGGGTGTATACCCAATAATGGGATTGCTGGGTCAAATGGTATTTCTAATTCTAGATCCTTGAGGAATTGCCACAATGTGTTCCACAATGGTTCAACTAATTTACACTCCCACCAACAGTGTAAAAGTGTTCCTATTTCTCCACATCCTCTCCAGCATCTGTTGTTTCCTGACTTTTTAATGATTGCCATTCTAACTGGCATAAGATGGTATCTCTTTGTGGTTTTGATTTGCATTTCTCTGATGACTGGTGATGATGAGCATTTTTTCATGTGTCTATTGGCTGCATAGATGTCTTCTTTTGAGAAGTGTCTGTTTATATCCTTTGCCCACTTTTTGATGGGGTTGTTTGTTTTCTTCTTGTAAATTTGTTTGAATTCTTTCTTTGTCAGAGGGGT
This sequence comes from Piliocolobus tephrosceles, assembly GCF_002776525.5. NCBI lineage: Eukaryota > Metazoa > Chordata > Mammalia > Primates > Cercopithecidae > Piliocolobus > Piliocolobus tephrosceles. The sequence continues at coordinate 82,752,721 of NC_045436.1, read as the reverse complement.
AGATTGCAAAAATTTTCTCCCATTCTGTAGGTTGCCTGTTCACTCTGATGGTAGTTTCTTTTGCCATGCAGAAGCTCTGTAGTTTAATTAGATCCCATTTGTCTATTTTAGTTTTTGTTGCCATTGCTTTTGGTGTTTTAGTCATTAAGTTCTTACCCGTGCCTATGTCCTGAACGGTATTGCCTAGGTTTTCTTCTAGGGTTTTTATGGTTTTAGGTCTAACATTTAAGTCTTTAATCCATCTTGAATTAATTTTTGTATAAGGTGTAAGGAAAGGATCCAGTTTCAGCTTTCTACATAAGGCTAGCCAGTTTTCCCAGCATCGTTTATTAAATAGGCAATGCTTTCCCCATTTCTTGTTTTTGTCAGGTTAGTCAAAGATCAGATGGTTGTAGATGTGTGGTCTTATTTCTGAGACCTCTGTTCTTTTCCATTGGTCTATATATCTATTTTGGTATCAGTGCCATGCTGTTTTGGTTACTGTAGCCTTGTAGTATAGTTTGAAGTCAGGTAGCGTGATGCCTCCAGCTTTGTTCTTTTTTGCTTAGGATTGTCTTGGCAATGCAGGCTCTTTTTTGGTTCCATATGAACTTTAAAGTAGTTTTTTTCCAATTCTGTGAAGAAAGTAATTGGTAGCTTGATGGGGATGGCATTGAATCTATAAATTACTTTAGGCAGTATGGCCATTTTCACAATATTGATTCTTCCATGCTATTCCATGAGCACAGAATATTCTTCCATTTGTTTGTGTCTTCTTTTATTTCACTGAGCAGTGGTTTGTAGTTCTCTTTGAAGAGGCCCTTCACACCCCTTGTAAGTTGGAATCCTAGGTGTTTTGTTCTCTTTGTAGTAATTGTGAATGGGAGTTTACTCATGATTTGGCCCTCTGTTTGTCTGTTAATGGTGTATAGGAATCCTTGTGATTTTTGCACATTAATTTTGTATCCTGAGACTTTGCTGAAGTTGCTTATCAGCTTAAGATATTTTGGGCTGACACGATGGGGTTTTCTAAATATACAATCATGTCAGCTGCAAACAGGGACAATTTGACTTCCTCTTTTCCTAATGGAATACTGTTTATTTCTTTCTCTTGCTCTTGCCTGATTGCCGTGGCCAGAACTTCCAACACTATGTTGAATAGGAGTGGAGAGAGAGGGTATCCCTGTCTTGTGTCAATTTTCAAGGGGAATGCTTCCAGTTTTTGCCCATTCAGTATGATATTGGCTGTGGGTTTGTCATAAATAGCTCTCATTATTTTGAGATACATTCCATCAATACCTAGTTTATTGAGAGTTTTTATCATGAATGGCTGTTGAATTTTATCGAAGGCCTTTTCTGCATCTATTGAGATAATCATGTGTTTTTTGTCATTGGTTCTGTTATGTGATGGATTACGTTTATTGATTCTCCTATGTTGAACCAGTCTTGCATCCCAGGGATGAAGCCCACTTGATCATGGTGGATAAGCTTTTTGATGTGCTGCTGGATTCAGTTTGCCAGTATTTTATTGAGGATTTTTGCATTGATGTTTATCAGGGATATTGGTATAAAATTCTCTTTTTTTTGTTGTGTCTCTGCCAGGCTTTGGTATCAGGATGATGTTGGCCTCATAAAATGAGTTACAGAGGATTCCTTCTTTTTCTGTTGATTGGAATAGTTTCAGAAGTAATGGTACCAGCTCCTCTTTGTACCTCTGGTAGAATTCAGCTGTGAATCCATCTGTTCCTGGACTCTTTGTTTGGTAGACTGTTAATTATTGCCTCAATTTCAGAACCTGTTATTGGTCTATTCAGAGATTCAGCTTCTTTCTGGTTTAGTCTTAGAAGTGTGTATGTGTCCAGGAATTTATCCCTTTCTTCTAGATGTTCTAATTTATTTGTGGAGAGGTGTTTATAATATTCTCGGATGGTAGTTTGTATTTATTTGCAATCGGTGGTGATATCATTTTTTATTGCATCTATTTGATTCCTCTCTGTTTTCTCCTTCATTAGTCTTGCTAGCAGTCTATCAATTTTGTTGTCTTTTCAAAAAACCAGTTCCTGGATTCATTGATTTTTGGAAGGGTTTTTTTGTGTCTCTATCTCCTTCAGTTCTGCTCTGATCTTAGCTATTTCTTGCCTTCTGCTAGCTTTTGAATGTGTTTGCCATTGCTTCTCTAGTTCTTTTAATTGTGATTTTAGGGTGTCAATTTTAGATATTTCCTGCTTTCCCTTGTGGGAATTTAGTTCTATAAATTTCCCTCTACACACTGCTTTAAATGTGTCCCAGAGATTCTGGTATGTCTGGGAGAATCACACAACTGTCTTTGTTCTCATTGGTTTCAAAGAACACCTTTATTTCTACCTTTATTTTGTTATTTACCCAGCAGTCATTCAGGAGCAAATTGTTCACTTTCCATGTAGTTGTGCAGTTTTGAGTGAGTTTCTTAATCTTAAGTTCTGATTAGATTGCACTGTGGTCTGACAGTTTGTTTTGATTTCTGTTCTTTTACATTTGCTGAGGAGTTCTTTACTTCCAATTATGTGGTCAATTTTAGAATAAGTGTGATATGGTGCTGAGAAGAATGTATATTCTGTTGATTTGGGGTAGAGAGTTCTGTGGATGTCTATTAGGTCTGCTTGTTGCAGAGCTGAGTTCAAGTCCCAGATATCCTTGTTAACCTTCTGTCTCATTGATCTGTCTAATATTGACAGTGGGGTGTTAAAGTCTCCCATTATTATTGTGTGGAAGTCTACGTCTCTTTGTAAGTCTCTAAGGACTTGCTTTATGAATCTGAGTGCTCTTGTATTGGGTGCATACATATTTAGGATAGTTAGCTCTTCTTGTTGAATTGATTGCTTTGCCATTATGTAACAGCCTTCTTTGTCTCATTTGATCTTTGTTGGTTTAAAGTCTGTTTTATCAGAGACTAGGATTGTAACACCTGCTATTTTTTGCTTTCCATTTGCTTGGTAGATCTTCTTCCATCCCTTTATTTTGAGCCTATATGCATCTTTGCACATGAGATGGGTCTCCTGTATACAGCACACTGATGGGTCTTGACTCTTTATCCAGTTTGCCAGTCTGTGTTTTTTAATTGGAGCATTTAGCCCATTTACATTTAAGATTAATATTATTATGTGTGAATTTGATCCTGTCATTATGATGTTCACTGGTTATTTCGTCCATTAATTGATGCAGTTTCTCCACAGCATTGCTAGTCTTTACAATTTGGCATCTTTTGCCATGGATGGTACCAGTTGTTTCTTTCCATGTTTAGTGCTTCCTTCAGGAGCTCTTGTAAGGCAGGCCTGGTGGTGACAAAATCTCTCAGCATTTACTTGTCTGTAAAGGATTTTATTTCTCCTTCACTTATGAAGCTTAGTTTGGCTGGATATGAAATTCTGGGTTGAAAATTCTTTTCTTTAAGAATGTTGAATACTGGCCCCCACTCTCTTCTGGCTTGTAGAGTTTCTGCGGAGAGATCCGCTGTTAGTCTGATGGGCTTCCCTTTGTGGGTAACTCAGCCTTTCTGTCTGGCTGTCTTTAACACTTTTTCCTTCATTTCAACCTTGGTGAATCTGACAATTATGTGTCTTGGGGTTGCTCTTCTCAAAGAGTATCTTTGTGGCGTTCTCTCTATTTCCTGAATTTGAATGTTGGCCTGCCTTGCCAGGTCGGGGAAGTTCTCCTCGATAATATCCTGCAGAGTATTTTCCAACTTGGTTCCGTTCTCCCCATCACTTTCAGGTACCCCAATCAAACGTAGATTTGGTCTTTTCACATAGTCCCATATTTCTTGGAGGCTTTGTTCATTTCTTTTTACGCTTTTTTCTCTAAACTTCTCTTCTTGCTTTATTTCATTTATTTTATCTTCAATCACTGATACCCTCTTTTCAACCTGATCGAATCAGCTACTGAAGCTTGTGCGTGCATCATGAAGTTCTTGTGCCATGGTTTTCAGCTCCATTGGGTCATTTAAGATTTTCTCTACACTGTTTATTCTCGTAAGCCAGTCATCTAATGTTTTTTTCAAGGTTTTTGGCATCCTTGTGATGAGTTCAAACATCCTCCTATCCTCCTTTAGCTCAGAGAAGTTTGTTATTACTGACCTTCTGAAACCTACTTCTGTCAGCTTATCAAAGTCATTCTCCATCCAGCTTTGTTCCATTGCTGGCGAGGAGCTGTGATCCTTTGGAGGAGAAGAGGCGCTCTGGTTTTTAGAATTTTCAGCTTTTCTGCTCTGGTTTCTCCCCATCCTTGTGGTTTTATCTACCTTTGGTCTTTGATGTTGGTGACTTACAGATGGGGTTTTGGTGTAGATGACCTTTCTGTTAATATTGATGCTATTCCTTTCTGTTTGTTAGTTTTCCTTCTAACAGTCAGGTCCCTCAGCTGCAGGTCTGTTGCAGTTTGCTGGAGTTCCACTCCAGACCCTGTCTGCCTGGGTATCACCAGTGGAGGCTGCAGAACAGCAAATATTGTAGGACAGCAAATATTGCTGCCTGATCCTTCCACTGGAAGCTTCATCCCAGAGGGGCAGCCCCCTATATGAGGTGTCTGTCAGCCCCTACCGTGAGGTGTCTCCCAGTTAGGCTACACAGAGGTCAGGGAGCCACTTGAGGAGGCAGTCTGTTCATTCTCAGAACTCAAATGCCATACTGGAAGAACCACTGCTCTCCTCAGAGCTGTCAGACAGGGACGTTTAAGTCTGCAGAAGTTGCTGCCTTTTGCCCACAATGGAGGAGTCTAGAGGCAGTGGGCCTTGTTGAGCTGCAGTGGGCTTCACCCAGTTCGAGCCTCCTGGCCACTTTGTTTACCTACTCAAGTCTCAGCAATGGCAGATGCCCCTCCGCCAGCCAGACTGCCACCTTGCAGATCAATCTCAGACTGCTGCCCTAGCAATGAGCAAGGCTCTGTGGGCATGGGACCACTGAGCCAGGCACGGGAGAGAATCACCTTGTCTGCTGGTTGCTAAGACCTTGGGAAAAGTACAGTATTTGGGTGGGAGTGTCCTATTTTTCCAGGTAGTCTGTCACAGCTTCCCTTGGCCAGGAAAAGGAAATCCCTGAACCCCTTGCGCTTCCCGGGTGAGATGACACCCTGCCCTGATTCAGCTCACCCTCCGTGTGCCTGCATCCACTGTCCAACTAATCCCAATGAGAGTAACCAGGTACCTCAGGTGGAAATGCAGAAATCTCCTGTCTTATGTATCAATCATACTGGGAGCTGCAGACCAGAGCTGTTCCTATTTGGCTATCTTGGAACCCATCCAGGATATCTGGTAGAAGACATTTCTAAGCAGCAAAGTATTCAAGATATGACCTGAGTGCTCTTAAAAGTGTTCAGTTTTATGCATTCACAAAAAGATGATTTAGAACTGGAACTTATGTTTAAAAGGGAGGCAGAGCATAAAAGTTTGGAAAATTTGCAGCCTGATGATGTGATAGAAAAGAAAAACCCATTTTCTGGGGAGAAATTCAAGCTGACTGCAGAAATTCGCAGAAGTAACATGGAGCCAAATTTTAATTGCCAAGATAATGGGGAAATTGTCTCTAGGGCATGTCAGAGTTCTTCACGACAGCCCCTCACATCACAGGGTTGGAGGCCTAAAAGGAAAAAAACGGTTTTGTGGGCCAGGCCCAGAGCTTTGCTGCTCTGGGTAGTCTTGGGACTTGGTGCCCCGTGTCCCAGCCATGGCTAAAAGGAGCCAATGTACAGCTCAGGCTGTTGCTTCAGAGAGTTCAATTCCCCCAAGCCTTGGCAACTTCCATGTAGTGTTGGGTTCATATGCTAGTTGGCCATTTGTATTTTTTTTGGAGAAATGTCTATTCAACTTCATCTTAGTCCATTTCTGCTACTATAACAAAATACCTTAGGCTGGGTAATTTATGAATATAGAAACTTAGTTCTCACAGTTCTGGAATGTGGGAAGTTCGAGATTTAGGCTACAACAGACTCAGTGACTGGTGAGAGCCTATTCACTATAGATAGCACCTTCTCTGTGTCCTCACATGTTCAAAGGGGAAAACAAACTCCCTTAAGCCTCTTTTGTAAAGGCCCTAGTCCCATTTCCGAGGGCTATGACTTCATGACCTAATCATCTCCAAAATGCCCCACCTCTTAATATTATCACATTGAATATTAGGCTCCAGCATGTGAATTTTGGGAGAACATGAACATTTGGACCATAGCAAAGTCAACTGACCATTTCTCATTTAAGTTGTTCTGTTATTGAGTTGTTGTTCTGTATATATTTTAGATATTAACCCCTTATCAGGTATTTGGTTTTCAATTATTTTCTCCTATTCTGAGCATTGCCTTCTTACTCTGTTGATTGTTTCCTTTGCCATGCAAAAGTTTTTAAGCTTGATGTAGTCTAATATGTCTATATTTGCTTTTGTTGCCTATGCTTTTGGTATCATATCTAAGAAATCATTGCTAAATTAAATGTCACAAAGCTTTTCTCAACTTCATTCTTTTGCTTGTGGATATCCATTTTCCCCTTCACTATCTGCAGAAGAGACTGTTCTTTCTCCGTTGTGCGGTCTTGCACACCCTTTTCAAAAATTGTTTGCCCATACATGTAAGGGTTTATTTCTGGGCTTTCTATTCTGTTCCTTTGGTGAATGTATCTGTCTTTATGCCACATGGTTTTGATTACTGAAGCTCTCTAACATATTTTGAATTCTTGAAGTTTGGAGCCTCCAGCTTTGTTTTTCTTTCTCAAAATTGTTTTGGCTATTTGAAATCCTTTGGGGTTCCATATAAATATTAGGATTATTTTTTCTATTTCTACCCCCAAGAAAGTCATTAGGATACTGCTAGGGATTGCATTGAATCTGAAGATCACTTTGGGTAGTGTGGCCATCTTAACTATATGAAGTCTTCCAATCCATGAACATGAATGTCTTTCCACTTTGTGTATCATTAATTTCTTTCAGAAATGTTCTGTAGTTTTTAGTGTACAAGTCTTCCAACTCCTTTGTTATATTTATTCCTGTTTTATTCTTTTCGATGCTATTGGAAATGGTATTATTTTCTTTGTTTCCTTTCCTGGTTTTTCATTGTTAATTTGGATACACAACTGATTTTTGAGTGTTGATTTGGTATCCTGCACCTTTGCTGAGTTTTTTAAGTTAATTCTAAGTTTTTTGTGGAAATTTTAGGGTTTTCTACATATAAGATCATACTATCTGTAAAAAGAGATAATTTTCTCTTTTTTCTTTCCATTGTGGATGGCTTTTATTTCTTTTTCTTGCCTAATTTATCTGGCAAAGACTTCCAGTACCATGAGAATAGAAGGAAAGAGAGAGTGGACAATCTTGCCTTGTTCCTGACTTTAGGAAGAAAGTTTTTAGTTTTCACCATTGAGTATGATATTGACTGTGGCTTTTCATATATGACTTTTATCATGTTGAGGTATTTTGCTTCTGTTCCTAGTTTGCTGAGTGTTTTTATCACAAAAGGATATTGGATTTGTCAAATACTTTTTCTACATTAAATGAGATGATCATGTGATTTTTGTCCTTTACCCTGTTGATGTACTGTATTACATTGAATAATTTTTGTGTGAACCCATACAAAAGTCATTTTGCATCAGTTTGCATTTCAGAGATAAATCCCACTTTGTTCATGCTGTATACTACTCTTCATATGTGGTTGAATTATATTTGCTAGTATTGTTTTAAGGGGTTTTGCATATTCATCAGAGATATTAGTATGCAGTTTTCTTTCCTTATAGTATCTTTGTTTATATTTGATATCTGACTAATACTGACCTCATAAAATGAGTTTGGAAGTGTTCCCTCCTCTTCAAACTTTTAGAAGAGTTTAAGAGGAATTGGGTTTTTTGTTTGTTTGTTTTTGAGATAGGGTCTTACTTTGTCACCCAGGAGATAGGATCTCACTCTGTCACCCAGGTTGGAGAGCAGTGCTCTATCATGGCTCACTGCAGCCTCAACTTCCCAAGCTTAAGCGATCTTTCTACCTCAGCCTCCTGAGTAGCTGGAACTACAAGCACACATCACTATGCTCAGATAATTTTTTTTATTTTTTGTGGAGATGAAGTCTCACTGTGTTGCCCAGGTTGGTCTCGAACTCTTGTACTCAAGCAATCCTCCACCTTGGCTTCCCAAACTGCTGGGATTACAGATGTAAGCCACCACACCCAGCTAGGAATTGGTGTTAATTCTTTAAATATTTGGTAGAATTTTGCAGTGAAGTAATCTGGTCCTGGGCTTTTCTTTGCTGGGAGGTTTTTGATTCCTGATTCGGTTACTAGTTATAGGTCTATTAAGATTTTTTACTTTGTGACTTAGTCTTGGTAACTTGCATGGTACTGGGAATCTGTTCATTTCTCCGAGGTTATCCAACTTGTCAGTATATAATCATTCATAGTAGACTCTTAGAATCCTTTTTATTTCCATATTATCTGTTGCAATGTCTTCTCTTTTGTTCCTAAAAGAAGTTGAGTCTTCTTTATTTTTTTCTTAGGTATTCTAGCTGATGATTTGTCAGTTTTGTTGAACTTTGAAACAACAACTAGTTTCATAGGTTTTTTTCTATTCTCTAGACTTTTTTTTTTTCTTTGAGATGGAGTTTCGCTCTTATTGCCCAGGCTGGAGTGCAATGGCGCAATCTCAGCTCACTGCAACCTCCACCTCCCAGTTCAAGTGACTGTCCTGCCTCAGCCTCCAGAGTAGCTGGGATTACAGGCATGTGCCACCATGCCCAGCTAATTTTGTATTTTTTAGTAGAGATAGGTTTCTCTATGTTGCTCAGGCTGGTCTCGAACTCTCGACCCCAGGTGATCCTCCCGCCTTGGCCTCCCAAAGTGCTGGGATTACAGTCATGAGCCACTGTACCCGGCCTTCTGCTCTAGACTTTATTATTTCCTTCCTTTTGCTTACATTTGGTTGAGTTTGTTCCTCTTTTTCTAGTTTCTTGAGGTGTAAAGCTAAGTTGCTGATTTTAGATCTTTCTTCTTTTTTAATGTAGGTAGTTAGATATAAAAACTGTCCTCTTAATATTGATTTTGCTGCATCCCACAAGCTTTGGAATGTTGTGTTTCCACTTTTATTTGTCTCAAGACATTTTCTAATTTTCCTTGTGACTTATTCTTTGACTATTCATCAGAGTTCTCCAGAGGGTCAGAACCAATAGGAAATATAGATATAGATATAGATATAGATATAGATATATGCATATAAAAGAGAATATATTTATATATATATGAAATATAATTTATTAAGGACGATTGGCTCACGTGATTACAGAGGCAAACTCCTACAATAGGCCATCTATAAGCTGGAAAATGAGAGAAGCGTACCGCATGGCTCCCAAGGAAGCCAGTGACATGGCTCAGTCCAAATCTGAACGTCTCAAAACCAGGGAAGCTGACAGTGCAGCCACTAGTCTGAGGCCAAAGGCCTGAGAGCTCCCAAAAGGCTGCTGATGCAAGTCCCAGGGTCCAAAGGTCAAAGAACCTAGCGTTTGATGTGCAAGGGCAAGAGAAGAAAAAGGCATACTGCTCTGGAAGAGAGAGAGAGTACATAAAAAAGAAATCCAAGCAAGCTGAATGTTCCCATTCTTCTGCCTTTTTTGTTCTAGCCACACTTGCAACCAATTGCATGATGCCTACCCACAGTGAGGACAGGTCTTTCTCAGTCCACTAACTCATGCATCATTCTCCTCTGGCAGCACCCTCACAGATATACCCAGACACAGTGCTTCATGAGGCATCTAAGCATCCCTCAATTGAATTGACAATTAATATTAACCATACAGGCCAATTGGTTGTTTAAGAGAGTATATTTTTGTAATTTCCACGTATTTATTACTTTTCCTTTTTCCTTCTGCTATGAATTTCTAATGTCACTTTATTGTGGTCAGAAAAGATACTTGGTATGAGTTCAGTTTTCTTGAATTTTTAAAAACTTGTTTTGTGGACTAGCATGCCATCTATCCTGGAAAAGTCTTGGTATGTGCTTGAGAAGAAAGTGTACTTTGCTATTATTGGGTGAAGTGTTCTGTATATGTCAGATAGGTCCAACTGGTCTATAATGTTGTTCAAGTTCTCTGTTTTCCAGTTGATCTTCTGTCCAGTTGTTGTATCTATAATTGAAAGTGGAATATTGGAGTTTTCTCTTATTATGATGTTGTTATCTATGTTGCCCCTCAATTCTGTCTAGTTTGGCTTCATATATTTGGATGCTGTACTGTTAGTTGCATATATATTTGTAATTGCTATATCTTCTTGGTCAATTGGCCTTTTTATTATTATGTAATGTCCTTGTCTCTTGTGCTACTATTTGACTTAAACTCTATTTTGTCTAAGTATGGCCATCCTTGTTCTCTTTTGGTTACCAACTGCAATGAATATCTTTTTCCATCCTTTCACTTTCAACCTTTGTGTGTCTTTAGATCTAATGTGAGTCTCTTGCATATACTATATATTTAGATTTTTTTAAATCCATTCAGCCAGTCTCTGTCTTGTGATTGGAAAATTAGCCTATTTGCATTTAAATTAGTTATTGATAAGGAAGGGCTTACTATTGTCATTTTGTTAATTGTTTTCTATATGTCTTGCAGCTATTTTGTTCCACTTTTCCTCTCTTCCTGCCTCCCTTTATGTTTCACTGATCTCTTTTTTTGGTAGGGACATGCTTTGATTCCTTTCTCATTTTTATTTGTGTATCTTCTATAGGTCTTTTATTTGTGGTTACTGTAGAATTACATGAAAACATCTTATAGTTATAATAATCTATTTTAAATTGACAACAACTTAACTTTAATCACATACAAAAACTCTACTTCTTTACATCTCCTTCTCACTTTGTTATCAATGTCACACAATACATATTTTTATATTGTTTATTTACATAATTTAATAAAGTAATGTTATGCTTTTACCTTTTAAATTCCATGCTTCAATTACAAGTGAATTACAGGCTGGGTGTGGTGTCTTACACCTGTAGTCCCAGCACTTTGAGTCCAAAGTGGGAGGATCGCTTGAGCCTAGGAGTTTGAGACCAGCAAGACCTTATCAATACTAAAAATTTAAAAATATTATCTGAGTGTGGTGGTGCATGTCTGTAGTCCCAGACACTCTGGAGGCTGAATTGGGAGGATTGCTGTAGCCCAGGGTTGCAAGGCTGCAGTGAGCCATGATCAAACCACTGCACTCCAGCCTGGGCAACAGAGCAAGACTCTGTCTCAAAAAAGAAAAAGAAACAAGTAAAGATGAAAAGTGTTTTACTTACCACCATTACAGTATTACAGGATTCTGTGTTCACTCATATATTTACCTTTACCAAAGAAGTTTATATTTTGTATGCTTTTGTATTTCTATCCAATATCCTTCCATTTCCACTTAAGGACTCCCTTTAACATTTTTTGTAAGGTAGATCTAGTGGTGATTGACTCCCTCAGCTTTTACTTCTCTGGGGAACTCTTTGTTTGTCCTTCATTTTTGAAGTGCAGTTTTACTGGCTATGCGGTTCTTGATTGACAGTTATTTTGTTTTTTTTTTTTTTTTTCAGCCCTTTTAATATATCATCCCATTCTCTTCTGGCCTGTAGAGATTTTGCTGTGAATTCTACTGATAACCATATGACATCTCCCTTGTATGTGAAAAGTTGCTTTGATCCTGTTCCTTTCAAGATTCTCTCTTTGTCTTTGACTTTTGACAGTTTGATTATAAGGTGTCTCATTGTAGGTTTTTTGCAAATTATTTAACTTGGAGTTCTTTGAGCCTCTTGGATTTGTATGTTCATTTTCTTCCTTAAATTTGAGAAGTTTTTGGTCATTATTTTTTTAACTGGCTCTCTGCCCCGTTAGTTTTCTCTTCTCCCTCTGGAACTTTCATAATGCATACATTGGTCTGCTTGATGGCATCCTATAAGTCTCTTAGGTTCTCTTCACTCTTCATTCCTTTTCCCTTTTGCTCCTCTGACTCTGTAATTTCAAATGACTAGTCTTCAGTTTCAGTGATTCTTTCCTCTGCTTGATGTTATTGAAAACACCTTTGCAAAAATTATAACTGAAGAAATTATGACAGTGAAAGAGATCAGACCTAATCAACTCCATCTTGCTTCTAACATTTAAACTGTCCTTATCCACTCCTAGCAGTAGGATGAACTAATTTTGGGAAGGTATTCAGTTCATGGTTTGACTCTGAAACAAAGTTGATAATAGCCGTCTCCCGAAGAGATCCCCTTCTTGCCTGGGGACCAGTCTGCCTTTGCAGGATAAACAAACTAGCTACGACATTAGAAATTACAGTTTAGGGGTAATGCAGCCTCTGGCTCCAAGAATCTGAACCTCTCCAAATTGCTCCTGGGAATAACATCACTATTGTAAAACCTAAAATCGGTGCTTGAGATATTTTGCAGACCCTGCACTAGATGAATCAGCTGATACCACCCAGACTGGTAATCTGGCTCAACTAGTTCTGCCATCCCACCTACAAACAGAAGACAGCAAGAAAACATCACTTCAATCTCCTGTGATTTCATCTCCAATCTTACAAATCCCCACTTCCCAAGCCCCTACCTGCCAAATTATCTTTAAAACTTCTGATCCCCAAATACTCGGGGAGACTGATTTGAGTAATAATAAAACTCTGGAGTCCCGTGCAGCTGGCTCTGCATGTATTACTGTTTCTCCATTGCAATTCCCCTGTCTTGATAAATCAGCTCTGTCTAGGCAGGGCACAAGGTGAACCCATTGGGCAGTTAGTTACACAGTCTGTTGGTGATTTCCTATAGTGAATTTTTCAATGAGCTATTGTATTCCTTAGCTCCAGAGTTTCTGTATGATTCTTTTTGTGTGTTTGTTTGTTTGTTTCTATCTCTTTGTTAGTATTTTCATTTTGTTCATTAATTATTTCCTACTTTCATTTAGTTGTCTATTTCTGTTGTCATTGGGCATCATTAAGAGAGTTAATTTGGATTCTTTGTCAGGTAACTCATTTATCTATTTCTTTAGGGGTGGTTTCTAGAGATTTATTTTGCTCCTTTAATTTAGTCATTAGGTTTCTCTGTTTCTTCTTACACTGTGTTATTTTTTATTTATTTTTGCCAAGATTTGGACGTTTGAAAAAACTGCCACTTCTCCCAGTTTTTATCAGCTGGCTTCATACAGAAGACCTTTACCTGAATCAGCATGGCTATAGGCTCTAGCAGCCTCTCATTTCTGGGAATGCATCTTCTTTGGGCTTATACATGCAATATCCCAAGTAGAGGTTTGCCAGTTTCCTTTTCTGGAGCTGTTGCTCTCTCTGGTATCTGTCTGTCTGTGGTACTGCAGGTTCCCTGGTGCTGCATCATCTCTGACCTCTCCTTTATTCTCAGTGGCTCCCACGTATCCAAAGTATGCTGGTTGGGTGTCAAGTTAGAGAGAGAGAGAGCTTCAGGTAGCCTCATAAAACTGTTCCGTTCCAGTCTTCTCTTTCCCTGCTAATGGAGAAGCTGCAAGTTGAGTGCTTTCTCCCAGCCACACCAACCTATTCCAGCTTGGGGAAGGGGTATCATGAGTATAATGCAACAGCTTTTCTTATTTGTTCAATGCCACTATTCTTGGCTTTGCACTTGTCTGTGCTGCTACAACTTCTTAATGCGTTTTTGGGTTTTTTTTTATTTGTTTTTGAGACAGAGTCTTGCTCTTTCCCCCAGGCTGAAGTGCAGTGGCACGATCTCAGCTCACTGCAAGCTAGGCCTCCCGGGTTCACGCCATTCTCCTGCCTCAGCCTCCCGAGTAGCTGGGACTACAGGTGCCCACCACCACGCCTGGCTAATTTTTTTGTATTTTCAGTAGACACGAGGTTTCACCCTGTTAGCCAGGATGGTCTTGATCTGCTGACTTCGTGATCCGCCCGTCTCGGCCTCCCTACATGCTGGGATTACAGGCGTGAGCCACCGCACCCGGCCACAACTTCTTAATGGTTTATGGAAGGAACTCCATAAAGGCTTTTAGACTTTATATTGTTGTTCAATTGGTATCTTTGTGGAGAATCAAAGTTTGGAGCTTCCCATTCCACCATCTGGCTGACATCACTCTGTTTATATTATTTTTTATTTTTATTATATTTTATTTTCTTGAGACAGGGTCTTGCTCTGTCGGCCAGGCTGGAGTGCAGCCTCGAACTCCTGAGTTCAAGGGACCTCCTCCCTCAGCCTACTGAGTACTTGGACTATAGGCACACATCACATACTTGGCTAATTTTTTAATTTTCTTGTAAAGATGGGGTATCACTCTGTTGCCAAAGCTGGTCTCAAACTCTTAGATTCAAACAATCCTTCTGCCTTGGCCTCCCAAAGTGCTACGATTAAAGATGTGAGCCCACCATGCCCTGCCTGTTATATTTAGTAGAAAATATGTCTAAAAATATGCTTACTTACTATATTGAATCCACTACCCAGAGCTTAACTGAACTATTTTTGTGACTCAGAATCTGTTTTTTTTATTTTTTGTTTTTTACTTATTACAATGAACTACAAGTATGGATTTATTAATATTAATGAATATAAAATATACTGGAATCTTTTGTATTTTTTTTTTCCTTTTTTCTTCACCAAAAGCAGATACTTAAATATACTGAAATCTTAATTGGCCCTTGAATGTTTCTAGGACTGACCCTGGAGCAAAAATTGTTATGTTGTTATTACGTTGTTCTTTTTATGTTAAAATCATTTGTTTCTTTTTCATATAGTATATCAAAGAAGAATTGTTAATATAGCCCTTACCAGCCATGTGTCACAGGTGTTTTGGTCTCTCTCCGTTCTTATACCTCACTTGGTCTCTTTTTTTTTTTTTTTTTTCTTTTGGAGGCGTAGTCTCCCTCTTTCACCCAGGCTGGAGTGTGGTGGCACGATCTCAGCTTACTGCAACCTCTGCCTCCCGGGTTCAAGTGATTCTCCTCCCTCAGCCTCCTGAGTACCTGGGATCACAGGTGTGCGCCACCATGACCAGCTAATTTTTATATGTTTAGTAGAGATGAGGTTTCATCATGTTGGTCAGACTGATCTTGAACTCCTGACCTCAAGTAATCCACCCTCAGCCTCCCAAAGTGCTGGGATTACAGGCCTGAGCCACTGCGCCCAGACTACCTCACTAAGTGGGGGAGCATCTTGTGGCTCGTTAAGTCTTTGTTTTCTGGCCTATTTATATAATGGACATTTCCAAGTTGTGTGTATATATTAAATTATTTGATAGTATACATTTAATGTACTAAATAGATCTACATGTTTAAAGACCATTTTCATATATTTGTTCTGTAAAATGCTTACCTTTCTTCATGAACCACCTAGATTTGCTTTTCTGATGTGTAGTATATATGAAAATATTTCTTTGTGAATTTTTTTTATTGTGTGCCTCTACAGGTGGTATAGTTAATAACGCCATAGCCTCTATAAAGAGCGTATCTATTAGTCTGCTGGCAGGAACTGTTTTGGGATTTTTTGTTCGATATTTTCCAAGTGAAGACCAGGTATATACAAAATCTGTTTTATGGAAGTATAGTGTTAGACATTTTTTTTCAAAATATTAAAATTTGGTAAGATCCATGAAATTTAATACTTAATTCTATTTCTCTAAAACTAGCCTCCAATGCTTGCTCTGTACTTGAAACTGAGCACAGCAGTGATTGTTACAGGTCCATGGCTTTGATTAAAGTCTCTCCTTCCTGATTTGGCAAATAAGGAATATAAAAATATATACTTAATGCAGAGTATCCCTCTGAATTATACTTTCCCTTTCTCTACTAAATTGCCTATTGATATTTGATAATTTCCCCCAAATTTTCCCTTAAACATTTCAGGGGGAGATAGGTTCCCATTAATTTCTGCATATTTTCTGACTTAAATTCACTCCTACTCTACTTTGACAGAGGCAACATTCTTAAACTTAGCCATTTCCTGCCTTAAATGAAAACATGCCATTATTTTTGTATTTCTATAATTTCTATCCAAATTTAGCTGTAACATTTTGGCCAAAGAGGCACTCAAATATTTTTTAAGAATTCATTGGATATGTTATATGAAACTGGAGATTGTATGGGTCTCTTTTCTTCTTCACTTAAAGTAATACTTTAACCATTTTACTGATATTAGTATCAGAGATGTGGCAGAAAATGAAATGTTACTAATTGTAAATTTTGTTACTTGGTAGTAAGTCTCCTAAAATATATGGTGAGAAAGAAAATCAAAATTTTAGACATTTAATATAACATTTAAAGACATAATATCAAAGGATCAAAAATATATAATAGATAATGCCAAATCTTGTATTATATATTTAATGTAAACTAATTTCTAAATATCTATCTAATTCTAGAAAAAACTTGCACTGAAGAGAGGATTCCTTATTTTGACTATGTGTATTTCTGCTGTCTTAGGCAGCCAACGTATAGGTTTACATGGATCTGGAGGATTATTCACACTAGTGTTGAGTTTCATTGCAGGGACAAAATGGTCCCAAGAAAAGGTGAATATTTTTAATACGCTATATTTTAAAAGCTAAAACAATTGAATTTTTTACATATATTTAGGAAATCCCCTCATTCTGGTTGGAAAATGTTCCAAAAGGTTTTCTGTCCTCAAGAAAGTGTATAAATCAATCAAGGAAATAAAATATTTAGGAAAAGCACCTGAAAATATACTAATATGGAATCAGAAGTTGCGTTATCACATCAGGCTTCTCTTTTTCCCAGGAGTTATGTAATATTATTATATTACTTTTATGAATCTAATTATTTTATTCATTGACATTTTAATTATACAATTAATTCATGAAAAATGTTTGTAAAAGGCCGGGCACGGTGGCTCATGCCTGTAATCCCAGAACTTTGGAAGGTTGAGGCAGACAGATCACCTGAGGTCAGGAGTTTGAGACCAGTGTGGTCAACATGGTGAAACCCCATCTCTACTAAAAATACAAAAATTAGCCGGGCGTGGTGGTGTGGTGGTGGGCACCTGGAATCCCCGCTACTCAGGAGGCTGAGGCAGGAGAATCACTTGAACCCAGGAGGTGGAGGTTGCAGTGAGCCGAGATCATGCCATTGAACTGCAGCCTGGGCAACAAATGCAAAACTCCATCACACAAAAAAAATAAATACTAAACAAATAAATAAAAATAGAAATGCTTGTAAAATAATAAAACAGGGAATAAAATGTAAAAGATTTCTTTATTCCCCACCACTCTCAAATATCAAACCCCCTTACATTTTTAGGTAACCAGTATTCTATTTATAGACATTGAGATCGTTTCCACTTTTTGTTATTTACAAACAGTGCTGTCGTAAACAGTGTTGTTCATGTCTTTTTTTGAGATGCAGTTTCAATCTTGTCACCCAGACTGGAGTGCAATAGCATAATCTCGGCTCACTGCAACCTCTGCCTCCTGGATTCAAGTGATTCTTCTGCTTCAGCCTGCCTAGTAGCTGGGATTACAGGCATGCACCACCACACCCAGCAAATTTTTGTATTTTTAAGAGAGACAGGGTTTCACTATGTTGGTCAGGCTGGTCTTGAACTCTTGACCTCAGGTGATACACCTGCCTTGGCCTCCCAAAGTGTTGGAATTACAGGTACATCTACTGGAATACAGTCCTATCAATGATCTTTTTTTTTTTTTTTTTTAATTTATTTTTAGAGACAGAGTCTCTCTATGTTGCCCAGCCTGGTCTCAAAATCCTGGGCTCAAGGGATCCTCCCAACTTGACATTGCAAAGTGCTAGGATTACAAGCATGAGCTACCACACCTGGCTGGAAATGATCTATATTTTATTTTGATGGACGCTGCTAAATTATCCCTTCAAAAGATTTTGGTTATTTACATTCTGCCAACAGTGCACAAAAATATCTAATGTCTCATCAACAGCACTTGATATTATCACTAGTTTTATTCTTTCTACTATTAGATGACCTCATCATTCAGTTTGTATAGTTTCTTACAATTATGTGATGTTGTTATTCTTTATTTACATTTCTCTGATTAGTAGTATAGTAAGCTTCTCTTCATATATTCTTTTTAAAATACCTATGATCTTCTTTGACCATTTTTATTGGGTTTTTTTGTTGTTGTTGTTTCTAATTTATAGTTTCTAGTAATGTTAGGGCTACAGATCCTTTGTTATGTATATATTGCATGTAATTTTTGCTTATCTTCAACTTTGTTTATGGTGTCTTGTGTATGGAAGTAAAATTTCCTATGACCAAACCTATTGGTTTTTCCTTTTTTGGTTTTGGATTCTGCATCTCATTTAAGAAGGACTTTCTCACTGAAGATTATAACATATTAACATTACAAAGATATACTATTTTGTATATTATCATTTAATATTTTGGTAGTTTTTGATTGTTTAATTTGTTTCTTCATTTAGTCTTTTAATCTATCTGGAATTTATCTTTGTGAATACTGTGAGGTAAGGATATACATATATACATGTGTGTATCTTACAAACTGTATATATTTATACACACATACAGTTTGTAAGTTAAGTGAACAGAGATAGAATTACATCATGCGCGATGTGTGTGTGTATATATATACACACACATAAATATACATATATATTCAGACACACATATATACTGGCATGTAATGAATATGTACATACAGATATATGCACATAAACTAGACGGTCATTTTCTGCCAAATTGTTTGTTTATTGACCAATTCATTAATCAGTTTTTGTGGGTTTTTTTGTTTTTTTTTGTTTTTTGTTTTTTTTTTGAGACGGAGTCTCGCTCTGTCGCCCAGGCTGGAGTGCAGTGGCCGGATCTCAGCTCACTGCAAGCTCCGTCTCCCGGGTTTACGCCATTCTCCTGCCTCAGCCTCCTGAGTAGCTGGGACTACAGGCGCCCGCCACCTCGCCCGGCTAGTTTTTTGTATTTTTTAGTAGAGACGGGGTTTCACCGTGTTAGCCAAGATGGTCTCGATCTCCTGACCTCGTGATCTGCCCGTCTCGGCTTCCCAAAGTGCTGGGATTACAGGCTTGAGCCACCACGCCCGGCCAATAATTCAGTTTTTTAACATGAACTAAATTCTCCCATATATATTAATTCTGAAGTCTATTTAATCCTACTTCTCTATTTCTATGCCAACACCACTGTTTTAAATCACTGCAGTTTTATGTGTCAAAATCGGATATAGATTTTACTTCTTTTTAAAGTATTTTTTGGCTGTTCCTACACATATTCTTTCTTAGATAAATTTTAGAATCACCTTGAGAAGTTCCCTAATCAAAAATCATAGTGGCATTTTGTTTAGTATTCTTATGTAATCATAATTATAAAAGAAATGAAATGAATGAAATGCAAATCAATCAATAAAATTAAAACTACAAGAATTTTTTAAATGATAAAAGAAACAGAACTAAAGTTTTAAAGATTAAAAGTAACAAAAGGGATAGTTATGCTGTAAAGAATACTAACAGTGTTTTTCTTTTTTTTAACCAAGTTTAATAAGTGGGAATCAGAAAACGCAGTCTTAAGGGAAATAGTTATGAAGATAGTTTATACCTCAAGGAAGAGACATCAAAGTTCTTACGTATCTTCTGTTTAAAAAAAAAAAAAATGTTAAACCCAGACTGAGACTGAAATCTCTTCATCCAAATTCCTGAAGAAGAGCCAGAATACTGTAGGCCAATAAGGGCCTTTCCTGTAACCTTTTAATTGGGGAAGTAGCACTGGGAGGCATTCGTTTCCACAAAGGGAAACGGGGTAGGCAACTAAATGAGAATCTAATATATGTTTTGGTTTTGTTTTAACGAAAAAGTAACTTTAAAGTATTTAACATGGGTTCTTTGGAAGCAGGCCTCTCAGACTTCCAAATTGTTTTTCCTAGTAGTATATGCTATATCAGGATTCGCTTTAATGGGATTGAGTTCCAGGATGGTTGTTAGTGGAGGGCTTCCCAACCCCATTCTGAGAACCTAAATGTTTGCATGAACTGGGTATGTTCTCATCAGGCATGATGTAGTTCTATCTCTGTTCAGTTAACTTACAGACAAAATCTGGAACTCATACTAAACATGGCTAGAACTCTAAGGACATCACTTATTTTGTGACAAAATGGCCAAATAGTATTATTTTATTGCTTTGTGAGTTTCTTTTAATCAAATTCTACCTAAGTGCTTGAGTAAAACTATCAAAGTGCTCAGTTTTTAGTAATTAACATTTTTATTAAAATAAAATGTCTTAAGTTTATTAAATGTTAAGTGACTTTAGGCCAGGCATGGTGGCTCATGCCTATAATGCCAATGCTTTGGGAGGCCACAGCCAGAGACCGCTTGAGGACAGGAGTTCCAGACCATCCTGGGCAACATAGCAAGACCCCATCTCTACAAACAATTTAAAAATTAGCCCAGCATGGTGATACACACCTGTAGTTCTACTTGGGAGGCTGAGGTGAGAGGATCACTTGAGCCCAGGAGTCCAAGGCTACAGTGTGCTATGATTATTCCACTACACTCCAGCCTGGGCAACACAGCAAGACCCCATCTCTAAAATACTTAAAAAGTGAAAAAAAAAAGGGGGGGCCGGGCGCGGTGGCTCAAGCCTGTAATCCCAGCACTTTGGGAGGCCGAGACGGGCGGATCACGAGGTCAGGAGATCGAGACCATCTTGGCTAACACGGTGAAACCCCGTCTCTACTAAAAAATATAAAAAACTAGCCGGGCGAGATGGCGGGCGCCTGTAGTCCCAGCTACTCCGGAGGCTGAGGCAGGAGAATGGCGTAAACCCGGGAGGCGGAGCTTGCAGTGAGCCGAGATCACGCCACTGCACTCCAGTCTGGGCGACAGAGCGAGACTCCTCCGTCTCAAAAAAAAAAAAAAAAAAGGGAGGGAGACTTTAAGTTTCTGAAATGTATTTATGTGCCAAAATAATTATAAATGTATTTCTCTTTTCTATAGATGGAAGTCCAAAAGATTATTACAAATGTATGGGATATTTTTCAACCACTTCTTTTTGGTTTAGTTGGAGCAGAAGTATCTGTTTCATTGCTTGAATCAAATACTATTGGTAAGAATAATTAGAACACAAAAATATATGAAATTCAAAAATATTTAAGAAAATTATAAATACTCTTATTTTTATTTACAATATATCTTTGAATGGCTACAAGGACCTTATTCAGAAACACATGTTGATACAGTGTCATATTTTCGTGTTGCTCTTCCTTTACACTGTATACTCTGTTTTCTTTTTAAACCAAGGACAGCCCTGAGTATCTTCCCTGAGTTATCTGAGGAAATAAATATAAGATGTCTTTCCTGAGGGAAAATATTTGATACAATCAGTACTTTTTGAATACTTTCATTTAAAATTATTGGCTGGGTGTGGTAGCTCATGCCTGTTATCTCAGCCCTTTGGGAGGCCAAAGTGGGCAGATTTCTTGAGGTTAGGAGTTCGAGACCTGCCTTGCTAACATGGGGAAACCCCCTCTCTCCTAAAAATACAAAAATTAGCCCGGTGTGGTAGTGCGCACCTATAATCCCAGCTACTCGGGAGGCTGAGGCAGGAGAATCATTTGAACCCAGGAGTCGGAAGTTGCAGTGAGCTGAGGTTGTACCACTGCACTCCAGCCTGGGTGACAAAGCAAGAATCCTTCTCAGAAAATAAATTATTATTAATAAAAAGAAAAGTACTCAAAAAGGGTCTATTAGTTCAATTTTGTATAAATGTCTGTCTTAATTTTCCTGGTACCTCCACCATCAGATAATCTCTTGCACTTTACAGAGAATCCTCAATTGTATTCATTTTTTATAATCATTGTTTTTGTGTAAACATAAACACATGAAGAGACAATAGCCTTAAAATGCTTTCAAAAGTTTTAGAAATCATATTCCTGAGCATAAAGAACACTTCTTCACAAATATTTTGTTATTTATGTTTGTTTTCATCTGTTGTAGGCATATCTGTTGCCACTCTGAGTTTGGCATTATGTGTTCGAATTTTAATCACATATATATTGATGTGCTTTGCTGGTTTTAATTTTAAGGAGAAAATATTTATTGCTTTAGCATGGATACCCAAAGCTACAGTACAGGTAAGAACATATTAAGCCTATTGCTTAATGCTTTCGTTTTGATGCTTTTAAAATTTTAAATGAAAAATGTTACCCCAGTCACAAAATATGAGCTATTATCCTTACTTTTTAAATGTTTGATTGATCATAACTATTCATTAAAATTAATGTAACCAGTCCCAGCTACTCAAGAGGCTGAGACAGGAGAGCCACTTGAACCCAGGAGGCAGAGGTTGCAGTGAGTTGAGATGGCACCACTGTACTCCAGTCTGGGTGACAGAGCGAGACTGCATCTCAAAAAAATAAATAAATAAATAAACAAAAACAAACAAAGAAACTTAATGTTACTTTCTTCTATTTTATTTTCATTTTGAGAGCAGGTCTCACTCTGTCACCCAGGCTGGAGTGCAGTGGTGTGATCACGGCTCACTGCAGCCTCAACCTCCTAGGCTCAAACAATCTTCCCACATCAGCCTCCTGAGTAGCTAGGATCACAGACAACTGCCACCACACCCAACTGTGTTTCTTCTGATTTTTTTTTTTTTTTTTTTGAGACAGAATCTCACTCTGTTGCCCAGGCTGGAGTGCAGTGGCATGATCTTGGCTCACTGCAACTTCTGCCTCTCAGGTTCAAGTGATTGTCCTGCCTCAGCCTCCTGAGTAGCTGGGATTACAGGTGCACACTAATACTAATTTTTGTATTAGTATTAGTAATACAAATACACCACACCCAGCTAATTTTTGTATTTTTAGTAGAGATGGGGTCTCACCATGTTGGCCAGGCTAGTGTCAAACTCCTGACCTCAAGTGATCCACCCACGTCAGCTTCCCACAGAGCTGGGATTACAGGCATGAGCCACTGTGCCTGGCCATTTTTTCTGCTTTTTTGTAGAGAGGAGGTCTTGCTATGTTGCCCAGGCTAGTCTTGAACTCCTAGGTTCAAGCGATCCTCCTGCCTCAGCCTCCCAAAGTTCTGGGATTACAAGCATAACCCACTGGGCCCAGCCAGTGTAGCCTTTTTAAATCTCAGTTTTAAAAGCAATTCTTTTGAAATTAAAAAGTATTCTTTCAATAAGTACTTCCTAAGTTTATGAAAATATGTTTTGTATTTTCCTAAAATATATAATAAGAATATATCTGAAAATTGGAGTTTTTATATTTTACTGAATATAACAAAGCTAGATATTACAATTTTAAAAAGTAGAGACACAGGCCAGTCATGATGGCTCATGCCTGTAACCCTAGCACTTCGGGAGGCTGAGGCGGGCAGATCACTTGAGCTCAGGAGTTCAAGACCAGCCTGGGCAACATGGTAAAACCCCATTTCTACAAAAAATACAAAAAAATTACTCAGGTGTGGTGGCACGCACCTGTAGTCCCAGCTACTTGGGGGTTGAGGCAGGAGGACTGCTTGAACTCGGGAGGTTGAGGCTGCAGTGAGCTGAGGTCACACCACTTCGCTCCAACTTGGGTGACAAAGTGAGACCCTGTCACCAAAAAAAAAGTAAAGTAAAATAGAGACACATTGAATTTTTTAAAAATACTTTCCCTACCTTTGCCACTCACTCCATCACACAAATTCACATATATTGTTTTTAATTACACATTTATTTGTATAACTATTTGGTTAATGGCTAAATCCCTGCCCTCGCCCCCTTGATAGACTATGTAAGGAGAGGGACAGTGTCTGGTTGTTGCAGTTGTTTTTCATTATTTCTCCCTGGCACTTAACACAGTGCCTGACACGCAGGAGGCAAATATGTATTGCATGCCTGCAAGAATGAGTGAATGGAAAGGGAAACCTTGTAATTTTGCCCTCTTATTCAAGGATATTCTCCTCCTACTAAAATATATTGCTACTTATTGTTAGACTGTTTAACTTGGCAGCATAATATACCTTAATTTCCTGTGGTGCTTTTCTTAGTTGTTATTCCAAAACAGAAGCTCCTAAATTTTCATGCAAAAAAACCTCTATTACCATGTTAGAAAAGCAGGTTCATAGGGCCAGACTACCTGTTTTGAATACCATGTTACTTGCCTATACCTCAGGAAAATTATTTTCTAATCTCTGAGTCCTTCAGTGTTCTCATCTTACAATGAAGTCTATGACTAGATCTATTTCTTAGTAGTGTTGTCAGGATTCAATGAGATAATCCATGTAAAGTGCTTAGCACTCTCTCTGGCATATGGTGGTGCTCAGTTAACAATGTTGTTATTTTATCTTACCTTCAAGTAATATAAATAATAATAACTTTTTTATTTTTAATGTCTACTGTAGGGCATAATAAATCTACAAAAGGAGTATCTCTGCGTCCCTCTGTTCTCTCTCCTTCCAAAAACACTCGCAATTTTGTTTTATTATTTCATAATTTTCATAAAGCAGGGAAAAAAGAAAAGCAGGTATAAGGAAAGAGACCACTCACTCAAGTCCTGCAGTATTATTCTGCTTCTGCCTATTCCTGTCTGCTGTCTCCAGGCTAGCTTCTACACAAAGAATATCAAGCTGGTTCCAGGAACTGGCAAGACATAAAAAATTAATTATTTATACAAGTAGAGTCACAACAGCAGTAATAGATAACAATAATGTCACAAGTAAGTAAGATCAACAAATATTTTAAATTTCAATTCTGAATTATTTTCACCTTTATCCTCTTCCACTGTTCTCTGCTGCTAAAATAAAATTGGCTAAGGTTCAGCTCTTTCTCTTGTTCCTCAGTTTCAAGTTACTGATAAAAATTAGAGTGGAAAAATAGAAGCTACTAGGAAGAGTAAATAAATAATTTAGTTTACAAATGTAAGATCAGCTTGACAATTGGATTCTTTTAAAGAAATAATATTCAATTTCAGTCACTAGGAGGAAATCATTTATCATCTAATAATAGTCCTCACATAATAAGGTTGTCATGACAATTAAATGAGTTGATAAATGGAAAGCTTTAAGAATGATACCTGCCATATGACGAATGCCATATAACTATATAAATATTATTTCTAGTTTCACCATTATCATCATAATCTCTTAAAAGTCAATGGGTTTGGTTTTTGTTTTTTGTTTTTTCTGTTGGCAGTTCTTTTATGTTCAAATCCTCTTCTAAACTGTCAGATTCTTTCAAGTTGGTTTCCTGCATGATTATCTTTTTCTCCCTAGCATCCTCCAGCACACTGGCTCATGTTCAGTACATTAAAAGTTATGATATAAAAATGATACCATTTTAAATTATTGATCTAGAATATAGAAATTGATCTTAAATTGAGGGGTTCTTTTGCCATAATGTTCCATATCAGAGGTAATGTTTCTACCATTATGTTGTTACTTTGCAACCCCATAGAAAACATGTTATATATTGGTATTTAATTCCCCAAAATTTTAAGGCAATTTCATGCCTAGATTATTAAACACAAAGGAGGGTTAGCAAGAAATTTGCTTTATGTTATTAAAACTAATGTGGTAGAAGGTAACTAGGGAAAAAAACTTGTGACCTAGTAGAGTCATTCTAAAACAAAAACTTCAAAGGAACTCATTCTCTGACCTGGCAGGGGATGAGGAGTGAGGGAGAAAGAAATTTACCACTATGTGAATACCTACTATGTGCCAAGTGTTCTTTGCATTCTCATATTTAATTTTCACAACCGTCCAGTAAGATAAGTATTTTGTTCTTCATTTTACAAGTAAGTAAGTAGAAGTTTAGAGAGTGTGAGTCATTTGTAAGTTCACTAGCCTCATTGCAGCAAAAATAGAATTCAAACCCAGTTTGCTAGATTCCAACCCTGCTGTCAGTTCTACTATAACACAGTGCCCCCTGAATAGGGAGAACAATGAGAAGAAGGGCAAGAGATCCTAGAGACCCATAAGAAACCTTAATATTTTATGTTGTCTTGTTGTCACCAAGAACATGGTAAAGGCAACTAAGCAAAACTGGTTTCATTAGAACTCCTGGTGTTATGAGGGTAACATGAACACTCAAAAGAGATATTTGAATAGAGGAACACTGAGAGGACAAGAGTGCAAAATCAGCCCAAAAATATTTGCCTGCTGATTTGTCACTATTGTACTCTTCCTCCACATATATTTGCTAGGAAGAACATGGAACTGATGAGTAACTTATGAAAATGACTGAGTACTTTTTTTTTCTAATAGTCTAGTACTAGATTTTGTTTAACAGAGCCATTTACATTATATATTAACTCCATTTAACATTTTTCTTTATGCCCCATTTTTACCCCTAAATGCAGGCTGTGTTAGGTCCTCTGGCTCTAGAAACAGCAAGAGTCTCCGCACCCCACTTGGAACCATATTCGAAGGATGTGATGACAGTAGCATTTTTAGCCATCTTGATCACAGCTCCAAATGGAGCTCTACTTATGGGCATTCTGGGGCCTAAAATGCTTACACGCCATTATGATCCAAGCAAAATAAAACTGCAATTGTCAACATTAGAACATCATTAAAAAGTTTACCTGTCATCATCTGCCTGCTTCTTTTAATGATTTATTTCACATGACAGAAGAATTTTAAAGTAGAAATATGTGGGGACTGTACAGAGAATCCAGGATTTAGTAAATATGTGATTTCAGTACAGGGCTTTTCTTGGATTTTTTACTCCAAAGTTAATTTAATAAAAATAATATTAAATGGAATGCTCTCTTAGTATTTACACACTGTAAGAACAAATTAAATCTGTAAATACACTAGGAAAGTTTAAAGTAATCCCTCAGGCTGAATTTTATATCATAACAAAAACTGAACTTAATATTAAATTAAACAAACTTAATGGCAGAAAGAAAAAACTTTGAATATTGAACTTGGTAAGATAGCCTAAGTTTCCAAACAGGAGGAGTAGAACTCCCCATGATGTCCAGTAATTCAGTTAAAAAGATCACCACAAAAAGGAAAAAAAAAAACAAGGAATAAAACACATCAACTTTAAATAAGTTAACTAAATAGATTTTAAATTCTAGTTTTGGTGACTACCTGAATAAATCATATGTTAAGTAATAGAACCAAGGTGCTCTTTCCCTACTTCTGCCATGCCCTTAAAATGAAAGTCTGGTTTAGCAGTTTTTAGATGAAACACTATCTATATTTTTATTTATAGAAATAAAATTAAATCACAAATGGAAATAAACTGTATTTTTTCAATTAGTATTTTAAAATCTAGGCATAAAAGGCAGCCTCCAAAAATGAAAGATTTGGAGACTACTGTCATGTGGCAGTTTCTTCTCCTTAGTAATATAGAACTACCTTTTAATTCTGGCTGATTAAATCTGCCATGTTAATGTAGAACCCATCACAAGCAAAGTGAGTTTTAATTAACTTCAAGACTCTTTATTTTAAAGTTATAAGATCCATATAAAGTTAAAAGAGTCATTCTCAAATGGTCTTATTGAATGGCATCTTAGAAATTGTTTAGACTTCTTTGGCAAAAGCTCAATGCAAAGACTGAATATTACTTTTGTTCCTCTTTTTTCCTCTTCTCTACAAGCAAGGTATTAAAATACCACAGAATATGAAATTTACACATAAATTTGCCAAGTGAAGCAATTAAAATTTAAGGCAATCGAAACTATGTGTTATTCCATTAAGACTAAGGGCTTTCACGGAATATATCCCCAAAACTGCCAAAAGTTCTAAAACCCTCTGGGAAATAACTCTTTGAAAATACACTCTGGGAAAATAACTCTGGGTAAAGATAAAATAGCTACTGTTTTAGTGACATTTTCTCCTTGTAGTTTTACAACAAAGTACAGACTCCATTTTCAAATATTGTAATTCTAGTACTCAAATTCTAAAAATTTAAACTGTGCCAGTGTTTTGACTACTATTTAAATCATGAGGGCATCTCATTGTCACTTATAAGAAAATAAAAATATAGGCAGGGCGCTATGGCTCATGCCTGTAATCACAGCACTTTGGGAGGCCGAGGTGGGTGGATCACAAGGCCAGGAGTTCGAGACCAACCTGACCAACATGGTGAAACCCTGTCTCTAGTAAAAATACAAAAATTTGTCAGGTGTGGTAGCATGCACCTGGAATCCCAGCTACTCAGAAAGCTGAGGCAGGAGAATAGCTTGAACCCAGGAGGCAGAGGTTGCAGTGAGCTGAGATCACACCACTGCACTCCAGCCTGGGAGACAGAGCAAGATTCTGTCTCAAAAAAAAAAAAAATTATATATATATATATAAATTATATATATATATAAATTATATATATGTATATGTATATTTACATTTACAAGATAGTATTTTACATTCACAAGAGGATTAGATTTCAAAGTAGAAAGTTTATTTTAATAAAAGAGATACAAGAAATCATTTTCAAAATGAGGAACTGTGTTTTTGATTAGGAGAAAAATTGTACCTATTCTTTTTATTCTTTATATAATTTTCTCTAAGTGTTTGTGATACATGTTTATTATACTGAAATAGTCTCCCTTTTAAGGTAGTGTTGCAGATGTTGTTATTTATTTGAAATTTTGTTTTTTATTTATAAAAAGTTTTCATAAAAATTTATTAATATAATTTAAAAATTACAACCAGTTAACCATGTGTATGATATTAGTGTTTATAGTATTTAAACAAATAAGGCTAGGCGCAGTGGCTCACGCCATCCCAGCACTTTGGGAAGCCAAGGCGGGTGGATCACGAGGTCAGGAGAGGGACACCATCCTGGCGAACATGGTGAAACCCTATCTCTACTAAAAATGCAAAAAATTAGCCAGGCATGGTGGCATGCACCTGTAGTCCCAGCTACTCGGGAGGCTGAGGCAGGAGAATCACTTGAACCTGGGAGGCAGAGGTTGCAGTGAGCCAAGATCACGCCACTGCACTCCAGCCTGGGTGACAGAGCCAGACTCCGTCTCAAAAAAAAAACTAAAATAAAATAAAAAAACAAATAAATACAAGATTATTGTTTCTTATAAACTTTTTGTGTCTTTGCTTTTTTTTTTTTTTTTTTTGAGATGGAGTCTCACTCTGTCACCCAGGCTGGAGTACAACGGCACGATCTTGGCTCACTGCAACCTCTGACTCACTGCAACCTCTGCCTACCGGGTTCAAGTGATTCTCCTGCCTCAGCCTCCTGAGTAGCTGGGATTACAGGCGCCCACCACCACGCCCAGCTAATTTTTGTATTTTTATTAGAGACGGGGTTTCACCAGGTTGGCCAGGCTGGTCTCGAACTCCTGACCTCAGGTGATCCAGCCACCTCAGCCTCCCAAAGTGCTGGGGTTACAGGCATGAGCCACTGTGCCTGGCCTGTCTTTGCCTATTTTTTCACTGTTTAAGGAATTGTTATTAAAGCAAAATTTTATAATCCAAATTACCTTTCCTTGCTCAGTTATCAATTCTGTTACTTAAAACAGAAGAATTACAAAATTGAAGGAACGCTTTCCATTTCTATACTTTGCTGAAAATTCTTTATCCCAGAGTCTGAAAAGCATTACAGTGTTTTAATATTTTATTATTTTGGGGGGATTTTTTGTTTTCAAATCAATAAGTAATCTAGGACTGTCATAGCATTTGTTAGATCTGACATTTGCTTGGTATGTAAGGTTCAAAGTTTCCTTTTTAAATTGACTTTATACTTCACAAATTTTTTCCATAGTATTTAAGGTTTTCGATATTGAGATACTTTTCTTCAGTGAAGCACAAGTTTCTTTCTGTGGTCCCTGATCAGTTTTAAACAACTGGAACACCAGCGGCACTCTTAACTGCTTTCTGGGCAGCCTGTTTAGCTTGGTGGTCTTGTAGTACAGCTATACCTTTGTCAACCTTAGCACAGAGAGGCTCTGGAGATTCAAGCATACGAAGAAGTTCTGAATTACCAATCTCCAACAACATGCCAATGATTTTACCAGCACGACTAGGGCATGGCTTGAAGAAGAGGAAACAGCCATTCACTCGTTTGCTTTTGCTTTTGAGGAGGAGCAGATGCCATCATGAAAGTCAAAGGTTCCTGACCTTGTACATGAACATCAGGCTGGTGCATGGTACCTTGGGGCTGTACGAGAAAATGCCATTGAGGATGGTGAACTTCCATAGCATATCTATACTGTGAAATGGTGCAAACAGCAGGAGTTTCTGTAGTAGCAGTAGCAGCAGCTGCAGAATGTGCTCCTATTGTCTGCGTTGATGTGTTGTAACAGCTGTGTTGACATGATCATGGAAGCTGTGAAGAAGCTGGTCTCATACGACTAAATGTAGTGGTCTAGGAGTGGCTGGGCATATTTGTCAATGGATGAGGTCTGGCACCCTGAGCAATTTAGGGAGGATTTTATCTTAGTTGAGCAGTTTGGCTAGGAGAATACTTAGCAGCAGGGATCTCAGTCTGTGGGACAATTGCCATGAAGTAAATTGAAGAAGGTGCTGGCTGATAGGGGATGATTCCCAGGTTAAGCACAGTTTTTACACTTGCCATTCTTTGCACATACTGTACTGGTTAATGAGCTGAGCCTGGGGCTCTTCATTGCTCTTCTTCCCATTGAGTTAATACTACATACAATGGCTCAGTGCCCACAATTCTACCATTCATTTCTGAAAGTGCTTTAGTTGCTTCCTCTGGAGAGGAGAAACATACACAAATCAAACCCTTTGTTGTGACTACCATCCTTCATAACCTTTGCATTAGTGATTGTACCAAGTGGAGAAAGTTCTTTCCAGAGACATTCATCAATACCATCAAGATTTTTTGCATAAATGTCAACACCTTGTTATCTGTTGATCCTATACTGTTTGAGCTTTTCAAATTTGCACACAAGTTCCATCTGCCATTCTACTTTCTGAGCCTGACCAACATCAATTTGTTTTCCATTGAGCTTCTTTCTGTTCATCTCATCTGCGCATCTTTGTGCCTTTCAAAGCTGACAAATCCAAAACCTTTGGGTTTTCTGCTTTCATTAACCACAACTTTCATACTTAAGACAGATCCCAACTTGCCAAAGAGATCTTTAAGGCACTTACCATCCATATGTCTTCTCCAAAAATCTTCCTGTAAACATTGGTGAAGTTTTTAACTCTGAGTTCTGCTTCTCATTGTTTACAAGACTTAATCCAACAAAGACTTTGCTATCATTTAGAAGCATCCATTTCATTTTTTAATAGATCTTTCAGCTGCTTCTGTGTCTCAAAATGTACAATGCCATCACCGTTGAAACTATTTTCACCACAAAGCACCTAATGTGAAAGTGATAGAGACAGGAGGCAGCCAAGGGTCCCCCGGTAAAACCCCACCTTCAAGACTAAAACAACCTGAAGGCTGATAAACTGGACTGCAGGTCCTGGTTGAAGCCGCCCTTGCCCCACTGATTCTCAATAATGCCCACCTGTGCACTGGGATTACGGGGTGGAGCCTCGGGAAGTTTGTGCCGTGTGCTGTGGAGAGGAGTCTGGCCTCTCCTGTGCCTATGTAGTGACCTGGGATTTAATCTATGAGGGAAGGAACCCACTAGCAGGACTCTTTCTCTCTTTGCTGAGAGTTATTTTTCCTTTTTCCTTTCTACCCCATAAATTCCGTTCGCCCTCACCCTTCAAGTGTTTGCATGCCTTTTCCTGGTCGTATGACAAGAACCGGGTTTTTTCTACAACAAAAAGATGTTACCAAAAGCAGAAGATACATCATGCAATGCTTTATAATCAATAGATTTGTCCACTTTTTTTTTTATGAATATGTTGCCCACTCCGTTTTTGCGAAGTGATAGATCATGCTGAGACCACTTAGTGTGTATTGGCTAGTCTTCTATAACATCAAAATTCATTCCACATCCTGTGTTTTTCAAAGAGCGCCGCTAATCTGGTTCCTGTAGCCCGGGATGGAGGGGACCTGCCAGCAGGCTTGGTCACGTGCGGTGCGAGGACAAGGGATGGCTGGGGCGCTGGGCTCACCTCCACACCCGTCTGCCGGTAGGGCCACAGGCTGCGACCTTTCCGTCAAAGGAGAGTAAGGGCTGGGGCGGAAGCCTGAGCCAGCGCAGAGAGACAAAATCACCTGGAATCCAAAACTACTCCACGGCGGAGGAACTGCGGCCCGCAGCGGGCTGGGATGAGGGTGGCGGTGTAGGGTCCAGGGTCCAGGCCTGGGGATCCTGTTCCTTCTTGGAGCTGCTTCGGAGCCGCGGGTGGGTAGCTCTCGGCTGCCTCACCGGGTTATCTTATACAAGAAGAAAAGGAAAATGTTTCTGGCAGTGAAGACAAGGATATTTTTGTAAAGTGTTTTGCAGGGGTGGCAGGTGTTAAAACAGAAACCTTTTTTTTTTTTTAAGTTTTTTTCACGGGATTTTTTCGGGAGAATGGATTTTTTAAGATAATAAACGTGCTGATCCTGGAGAACGCACTCCACGACTCTCAGCACTAACCGCCTGGAAGAAGGGACCCATTAATGTTGAATTGTACCTTCTTTCGTGTCCTCATTTTTTCCCTTTTAATTATGAAACATTGGAGCCTACAGAAAGGTAGAAAAAATGGGCACCCTCTGTATACTTAAGCCTGACTATTCAAAAACTAAAGCCATTTTCTTGCATAACCACAATTCCCTTATCCTTTCACCAAGTTATCAGTAATTCCTTACAATTATTCAACTCCCAAATATTTTCAAATATAAACAGTCATGCCCCATGTAAAACATTTCAGTCAACTAGTCGACCGTCTACACTGGTGGTGGTCTCATAAGATTAAAATGGAGCATATATAGAAACTTGGTAAATGGGATATAGGCCTTGAAATTGGCATTGCAGCTCAAGTAGAGGAAATGATTGATACTCAGTAGTGGTGCTGGAACATTTGATTTTCCTTATAAAAAATACATGAGTGAAAATATACAGGGCCGGGTGTGGTGGTTCATGCCTGTAATCCCAGCACTTTGGGAGACCAAGGTGGGTGGATCATCTGAGATCAGGAGTTTGAGACCAGCCTGGTCGACACGGTGAAACCCCGTCTCTACTGAAAATATAAAAATTAGCCTGGTGCAGTGGCGGGTGCCTGTAATCCCAGTTACTTGGAGGCTGAGGCCGGAGAATCACTTAAACCCGGGAGGCAGAGGTTGCAGTGAGCCAAGACTGTGCCATTAATTCCAGTCTGGGTGACAAGAGTGAAACTCCATCTCAAAAAAAAAAAAAAAAAAAAAAAATTAGCTGGGCCTGGTGGTTGGTGCCTGTAATCCCAGCTACTCAGGAGGCTGAGGCACGAGAATTGCTTGAACCTGGGAGGCTGAGGTTGCAGTGAGCTGAGATCGCACCCCATCCTGGGTGACACAGTGAGACTCTGTCTCAAAAATATACATATATATACCATCTAGGTTTGCATAATTACACCCCATGATTCACATTTTCTTAATTGTTCCCCAATTATAGCAATTTGTAAAAGCCAGGATTCAGTCGAGAACTGGACACTACATTTTGTTTTTGTTTGTCTCTTATTTTGTAATCCAGTACAATTTCTCCATACTCAAGCCCTTGCTAAATGGCATTGACTTTTTTTTGTTTTTTGTTTTTTGTTTTTTTTGAGACCGAGTCTTGCCCTGTCACCGGGCTGGAGTGCAGTGGTGCAATCTCGGCTCACTGCAACCTCCGCCTCCTGGGTTCAAATGATTCTCTTGCCTCACCTCCCAAGTAGCTGGGATTACAGACGTGTGCCACCACGCCCGGCTAATTTTTTGTATTTTTAGTAGAGAAGGGGTTTCACCGTGTTAGCCAGAATGGTCTCGATCTCCTGACCTCGTGATCCGCCCTCCTCAGCCTCCCAAAGTGCTGGGATTACAGGCATGAGTCACCGCGCCCAGCCGGTATTGACATTTTAAAGGAACCATGCTAGTTGTCACGTAGAATATCTCACATTCTGAATTTGTGGGACTGTTCATGGTTTCATTTAGTTTGTCCCCTCAATTTTCTGAAATTTGAAGTTAAATTTAAGGACTCGGTTACATTCAGGTTAAAGGTTTTTGGCCAGAATCATTCAAAGGTGATGTCGTATACTTCCAATAGCAGCACATAGGAAGTTTATGTCTGGTCGTCCCACTGCCAGTGATGCTCATTTTCATTCCTAAATTAAGGTGGTGATTGCCAGATGTCTATATTGTAATGGTATATTTTCCTCTGTAATTAGCCAGTGATCTCTGAGGTTAAACCTTGGTACCACATGAATAATCATTCTTCATCAGGTTTCTCAAAATTAGTAGACTTTGTTTTTAGAGCAATTTTAGGTTTACAGAAACAAATGAGCAGAAAGTACACAGAGTTCCCATGTACCACTACCTTCCCATCCCGCTCCCCACTCAAACCCTACCTCTGCACGCAATTTCCCTTATTATCAACACCATGTATTAATGTGGTACATTGGTTGCAATTGATACGTATTGGTACATTATTATAACTGAAGTCCACAGTTTACATTAGCATTCGCTCTTTGTGTTGTATAGTTCTGTGAATTTTGACAACTGTATAATGACATATATCCACCAATATCATACAGAATAGTTTCATCACCATAAAAATCCCCTGTGTTCCACCTATGTATCCCTCTCTTACTGTCCTCAAATTGCTGAAAACCGCTGATGTTTCTACATTATAGTATTGTCTTTTCCAGACTGTCATACACTTAGAACCATACTATATATAGCCTTCTCATGCTGGCTCTTTTACTTAGCAATATACATTTAAGTCTTCTCCATGTATTTTCTTACCTTAATACCTGATTTCTTCTTAGTACTGTATAATATTCCCTTGTCTGGATGTAGCACAGTTTGTGTAGCCATTAATCTACTGAAGGACATCTTGGTTGCTTCCAAGTTTTAGCAGTTGTGAATACAACTGTTATAAACATCCATGCGCAAGTTTTTAAGGTTTTAACAAACTGTCACTGGCAGTTTCTGTTTTTCCTCACTTTTCAAGCCCATGGGCTATCTCCCAGTGCTGTTTGTTTTAATGTTCTGCAGAGTACTTAAGCATTACAGAATATAGAAGCTGGAAGATACTTGGCAGTAATTTAGTCCCTCATGTTCTAGATGAGAAAACTGAAGCTCAGATACCTTGTTATTTGTGCAGTGCCCCAATATGAGTGTCAAATCCACCTCTCCCAGTTGTTTTCTGTTCAAATAACCCTGTGAACTTCAGTGACCCACACTGACCACATCATCATTATTCACCAATAGTTCCCCAATAGATCCACTCTACATCAGCTCATTTCAAATGTTCTTTTCCTTTCATGCACATACAATATAGTGCTTAAAATTCTGTTGACAGCAATCAATATGAATTCAAATTAAGTTCTTGCCCCAGGGATGTGACTTCTACTACACACTTCCTTTTGGCCTGAGGGCAATTCCTAGGGAGTGAACTTAGTCATGTGCCCTCAACAGACAGCACTCTAAGGAAGCTGGGGAATGAGTGTCTCCATTCTGAAGGGAGTCCTGGACTACACACCACAGAAGACACTACTCTGTCCATCCCTCGTGGCATTTGGATCCATGACTTCATATAACTTCTCTCCATCTAGGAACAGCTCCTCCAGGATTTTGGTTGGTTTCTTTTGCTGAGGAAACATGAAAGTAACATTCATGGAGTGAACAATAGTTCCTTGGCTCTTCAACTGGTCTTTCACCCTAAACTGATCATCTCCCTTTCCTACTGTACAGGTACTATCGGGTTTACATTCTTACACTCAGCTAGCACCTCCACTGGTCTAGGTCACTTACCTGGTGATAAGAGAGGGGGGTCTAATAGCCATGGCTACTAGACTTTTCCATTTAAATTGAGCAATCAAAATTTAGTAAGAGACTACTGAAACATCACTTGGCTGCCAAACACATTCCTGTCTCCTTCTATTGTGTAACAGCATTGAATTGCCGAGATAAGAAGCAAAAATTTCCCAAGTGAATCCCTGGAGGTGACGGTAAATAGTGCTACTCTTTCTTCAATCCATGGTCCTCTTTCTATTAGTGATGTGGGACCATACAATGATTATTGATCTAGGATATATGCTTGTATCCCATCCCTGCAGCTTCAAAGGGCTACTGGAGGCTGTTATATCACTCCATCAGTTTGCCAGCTTCTAGTTGTTGTGATTTCATGATTTGTAATAGGATCACTGAATTGCATTTTCCTGTGTCCACCACTGCAACTACAGTGCTATCAAGTACATTCCCTTTATACAGTGCTATAAAGTACAATGCAAGGATGTGCAGGATTCCATATTAGAGGATTAAACATTCTGTCAGCCATTGGATAATGGTGCTGGTTGAGGCCGTGTAAGTAGGAAAGATAAATCCATACTCAGAATAAGTGTCGGTTCCAGCCAAGATGAATCACTGCCCTTCCTGTGATGGAAAGAATTCAATGTATTCACCTTGCCACCATCTGTCTACTTGGTGTCCTTGAGGAATGATGCTATCTTGAGGCCTCAGTGTTGCTCTGTCTTGATGACAAGCTTGACATTCAGAGCAACAGTAGCTAGATAAGACTTAGTCAATGGAGACTCTGCTATTTGGGCCTCTGCATAGCCTCCATCCTTGTCACTACATTTATTCACCAATTGTGCCAGTACTGAGCTGGCCAATGGAAGAGGTTGGCTAACATCATCCAGGTGAGTCGCTTTTCTCCTTGGTTGTTGATAGATACCTCCTGTAGGTGTTAACGTGGGAACAAAGATCTTCATACTTTCTGTACGTTCCGATAAATCCATCCATATACCCTTTTCTCAGATGTCTTTTTCTCCAGTCTTCCAAATTTTCTCCTTCCATCCCCCTGACCTGTAGCCAAGCCATTTGACCATGAGTCAGTACATTCTTACTTTGAGCCTCTTCTGTTTCCATGCAAAGTGAATGACGAAGTGCATAGTGCAAAGTTCTGCCAACTGAAAGAATTTATTTATTTATTTTTTATTTTTTTATTTTTTGAGACAGAGTCTCACTCTCTCACCAGGCTGGAGTACAGTGGCACGATCTCGGCTCACTGCAAGCTCTGCCTCCTGGATTCACACCATTCTCCTGCCTAAGCCTCCCGAGCAGCTGGAACTACAGGCACCCACCACCACACCTGGCTAATTTTTTTTGTATTCTTTAGTAGAGATGGGGTTTCACCGTGTTAGCCAGAATGCTGTTAATCTCCTAACCTCATGATCCGCCCACCTTGGCCTCCCAAAGTGCTGGGAGTACAGGTGTGAGCCACTGTGCCCGGCCAGTAATTTATTTTTGAGTTGAACTTTTAAATATTAAAACTTTTTAAATATGCAAACAAAAATCATATATATTTGTAGTGTACAACCTGATGTTTTAAAATATGGATACGTTGTGAAATGGCTAAATCAAGCTAATTAATACATGTATTACCTCACATACTTATCATTTCTTTTATGGCGAGAACACTAAAAATCTACTGTCCTAGCAATTTTCAAGTATGCAATACATTGGTATTAACTGTAGTTACCTTGTTGTACAACAGGTCTCTTGAACTTGTTCTTCCTGCTTATCTTAGTTTTTGTATCCTTTGACCAACATCTCCCCAGTTCTATCCTCCTCCCCTAGCCCCTAATAACCATTATTTTGTTTTCTGCTACTATGTATTTGACTTTTTTAGATTCCACATGTAAGTGAGATCACATGACACATGTCTCTCTGTGCCTGGCTTATTTCACTTAATATAATGTCCTCCAGTTTCATCCATTTTATTACAAAGGACAGGATTTCCTTCTTTAAGATTGAACAGTATTTCATTGTGTATCTATACACCACATTTTCTTTAACCATTCATCTGTTAAAGGATACTTAGGTTGATTCCATATCTTGTCTATTATGAATAATGTTGCAATGAACATGAGGTACAGATTTTTCTTTGACATATTCAATCATTTTCTTTGGGTATATAAATAGTACTAGGATTGCTGGATCATATGGTAGTTTTATTTTTAATTTTCTGAGAAACCTCCATATTATTTTTCATAATGGCTGTACTAATTGACATTCCCGCCAACGGTATACAAGGGCTCCCCTTTCTCCACATCCTCACCAACACATGTTATCTTTTGTCTTTTTCATGGTAGCCATTCTAAAAGGGATGTCTCATTGTGGTTTTGATTTGCCTTTCCCTGATGACTAGTGATGTTGGTTATTTTTTCATATTCCTGTTGGTCATTTGTATGTCTTCTTTGGAAAAATGTTTATTCGGATACTTTGCCCTTTTGTTAACCAGGTTATATGGTTTCGTGCTATTGAGTTGTGTGAATTCTTTATATATTCTGGATATTAATCCTTTATCAGATGTATGGTTTGCAAATATTTTCTCCCTTTTTGTAGGCTATCTCTTTACTCTGTTGATTGTTCCCTTTGCTCACCACAGCTCTTTAGTTTGATATAATCCCATTTGTCTAGTTTTGCTTTTGTTGCCTGTGCTTTTGGGGTCATATCCAGAAAATCATTGCCCAGACCAGTCTCATGGAGCTTTTCCTGTATGTTTTATTCTAGTAGTTTTATGGTTTCAGGTTTTATATTTAAGTCTTTAGTCCATTTGCATTATTTTGTTGTATATGGTGTGAGATAAGGGTCTAATTTCATTTCTCTGCATGTGGAGTTCTCCCAACACCATTTATTGAAAAGATTGTCCTTTCCCCTTTGTGTGTTCTTGGCATATTTACTGAAAATCAATTGGCCATAAATGTGGATGTATTTTGAGGCTCTCTATTCTGTTCCATTGGTCTATTAGTCTGTTTGTATGCCAATATCATATTATATTTTTGATTACTATAGCATCATAGTATATTTTGAAACTGGATAATGTGATGCCTCCTACTTTGTTCTTTTTGCTCAAGATTTGCTATTTGGGTTTTTTTTTTTTGTGGTTTCACATGAATTTGGGGACTTTTTTCTGTTTATGTAAAAAAAATCATCGGAATTTTGATAGAGATTACACTGAGTCTATAGATCATTTTGGGTACTAAGAACATTTTAACAATATGAGTTCTTCAAATCCATGAACATGGGATATATTTCCATTTATTTGTGTCTTCTTCAATTTCTTTCACCAATGGTTTATAGTTTTGAGTGTACAGGTCTTTCACGTCCTTGGTTAAATTAATTCCTAATTATTTTTGTAGCTATTATAAATGAAATTGTTTTCTTGATTTCTTTTTCAGATAGTTCATTGTTAGTATATACAGACGCTACTGGTTTTTTTATGTTGATTTTGCATTCTGCAGCTTCACTGAATTAATTTATTAGTTCCAACAGTTTTTTTTTTTGGTGGACTCTTTAGGGTTTTCTACATTTAAGATCATGTTATCTGCAGAGATAATTTCACTTCTTCCTTTCTGACTTTAATGCCTTTTATTTCTTCTTCTTGCCTAATTGCTCTGGCTAGAACTTGAATAGAAGTGGTGAAAATGGGCATCCATCTTGTTTCTGATCTTAGAGAAAAAGCTTTCAACTTTTTATCATTCAGTATGATGTTAGCTGTGGGCCTCTCATATATGCCTTTATTGTGTTATGTGGACATTGATACCTAATTTGTTGAAAGTTTTTATCACAGAAAGATGTTGAATTTTGTCAAATGCTTTCTCTGCATCCATGGAGATATTCATGTGGTTTTTGTCCTTCATTCTGTTAATGTGTAATATCACATTTATTGATTTGTATATGTTGAACCGTCCTTGGGAGGATTTAATCTACTGCTATCTTTCCATAGCTGAAGTAGGCTGCTATCATTGTTTACTTACATCCACATCCTGAGTTGATCTTCCAATGAACAAGCTTAGCTTTTTTCCTCCTTTAGCAATATTGGAACTCCTACATAGCCAGAGTTGCCAGCTGAGGGAGGGAATCTAGTGTCACCATTTTTGATAATGTGGGGACCCGGATCACTTGATCATACTGCTTACTTGTGTCTTCTAGTCCTTCTCACGCCCAATCCTTGATGTGATATGGTGTGGCTCTGTGTCCCCACAAAATCTCATTTCAAATTATAATCCCCACATGTAGAGAGAGGGACCTGGTGGGAGGTGACTGGATCGTGGGGGCAGTTTCCCTCATGCTGTTCTCATTATAGTGAGTGAGTTCTCATGAAAGCTAATGGTTTAAAAGTGTTTGGCACATCCCGCCTTGCTCTCTGTCTCTCCTGCTGCCTTGTGAAGAAGGTGATTGCTTCACCTTTGCCTTTAGCCATAATTGTAAGTTTCCTGAGGCCTCTCCAGCCATATGGAACTGTGAGTCAATTAAACCTCTTTTGTTTATTAATTACCCAGTCTCAGGTAGTTCTTTATAGCAATGTGAAAATGGACTAATTCAATGTGCTACTTCCATTTTATTATGATTTGTTGCTGGGCCAGCCTGTCCTTATGATCTGGTAGATCTAACAAAACCAAACTCATGGTGGGAACTTCTAGCCACATGGTCACTTAATATCTGTTGTCAGGTAGTCCATCTCTACCTAGGTGCAGTAGCATGCCAGGAGCTATTAAAGTATATAATTATGCTATATATTTATATAATATACAATTACTTGCAGATAGCGTTTGACCGTGATAGTGAACCCCACAAGACTATGTGTGAATCTTCTATTAGAGTTTGCTATAAACTCCACATGGTGTTTTTTCCAACTGCATATGCTTCTAATACCATAGGGCCTACTAGATTGTATGGCTCAAACAGTAGGGCTGCTTGCACTGGAGCCTGGACCTGCTGCAGAGGCCTTTTCTGCCCTAAGCTTTTGTCAAAGGGGGCAGCCTTCTGTGTCACTCAGCAAATGTGTCAGAACAGTATTCCTTAGTGTAGGGGGACCACTGGGCCCCCTAAAATCTTCTGCTGCTGATGTCGCAGGTCCTTAAATCTTCAGACAATTTTCTCTCTGAGGGATGCACGTGTCTCACCAGGCCATCCAACATGCTATTTCTTACACAGTCTATTTTAACTGGTAAATATAATGGACAAATGTAATATTCTACAGAATGTCCAGACAGCTCAGGTCTCTGGGCTATATTAGTACAGAGAGTCAAAGAACTAATATACATCTTGGACAAGTCTCTAAATGTATGTTGTTGTCCTTCCCATGAATGTGAATTGCTTCTGGTAAATTTCACTCTAAGTACTGCTGCAGTTATTTTACATATATATTGATCTGTAATCTTTTCATTTTCATTTAATTTTAAGCATGTTCTAATTTTTATTATAGTTTCTTCTTCCATGAATCATTTGGAAGCTGTTTTTAGTGTCTAAAATTCATGGATTACTTTTGGATAAGTTTTTGTTATTGATTTCTAATAGTGCTATTACACATTTGTTATACCAACGTAAACATTTGATACTACCTTTAGGCCTGATATCTGGTCAATTTTTGTAAATACTCCAAGTGTGCTTGAAAAGAATAGAAATTCTTTAACTGTTGATTAGCCTTACTAATTTTATGTTTATTTATTCAATTACTAAAAATGAATTGTTAAAATCTCTCACTGTGTTTACGGATTTTTTATTGCTCTTTCCAATTCTAATTTTGGCTTTATGTATTTTTGAGGCTACATTATTAGGTATTCACAACTTTATAAAAATTAAGAAAAAATTAGAAAAGGTTAGAAAAACATTAGGAAAATATAGAAAAAGATGTGACAGAAGCACACCTGGGCTTATCTGGACAATCTCTCGTCAGGTTTGTATCCTGGGGAAGGTCTTAACAGCAAGAGATGGACCAGAGGATTGAGACAAGGGGGCACCACTCAGAAGGAGAGGAGGGCAAAGGAACTCCTGAGGGAGGAAAGTATCAGAGAGGAGGCTTTCATGTCTCGGTGATATCACTCAGCAGCATGGCATGGAGTCTATAGTTCACAGAGTTCCAAAGAGCAGAAGCAGCTTGGGGTCTTTACAGTCTACAGTTTATCTGTGGCAAGCAGATTTTGGACATAGTTTCCCAGGGGATGTAAATCAGGCAGGCTCTAAATGCCTACAAATCTGCATATCTGGACTATGTTTAATACAACTGGATATTTAAAAATTTGAGTTTGGTGCCAGTTGGCTTTTGAGCTAATGGGTCTCAGCCTGCTATGAAGAAACAACCTAGGCGTCAATACATAGAGGCCATCCTTGTCTCATTTACGTAACATGTAGTGACTCTATCCTGTTTTGCTCACAATTGTTTTACTCCTTTCTTTTACATTTGTTTACTTTACTGAGATTATTCGGTAGATAAGATTTCAGTTTATTGTAGTTTGCTAATTCATAATTCAGAGTGCTCTAATAAAAATTTTGCTCCATCCTTAGTCCCCATTTAAACAAAACTGCTGTGGTTAAAGTCATCAATGGCCTTCGTGTTATCAAATCTGTTTTGTTAACAAAATTTTTATGTTTAAAATTTTCTTATGTGTACACGTTTAATTTCTGTAATTTCAAAACGGGGTATCATACATGGAATTTGGTAGTCTTCTTTCCTTTTTTGTTCACTCACTCTGTTTCTTAATGCTTTATTGTAACCCACATGGCAATGTCCCCAATATTGATTATGTATAACTGATATTCACATAAAACATATTTTGTCACTAAGTGTTATCTTTTGCCACATAGGTGTTCCTATCTTTAGTCTTCTATTTTCTCTCTCTCCTGCTTCTCTCCCACCCTTCCTCTCTCCATCTATGTACATATTTAAATCATTTAAAAAATCATTTTATGTGTCACTTCAAAGCCTTCAGTGTAAATTGAGGGTCCAATTTTGTTTTCTTTGAATTGTTTATTTTCATATATTATTTTTTTCATCTACATGTAGATTCTCGAGTTTTTACCACTCTTGCTTATTCTTAATTAATACAATTGTTTTTCTTAATTGATCATTTCCAGTAGTTCTATAGTAGGTGCTGATATCTGGTGAGAAAATTTCCTCTCAATAGTGTTTTTCTTGGTACAATTTTCTGACTATTCTTCTACATGAACTTAAGATAATTTAATCCAATTTTAAAATGCTTTTGTTATTCCAATGTGAATTTCATTGAATTTATATATAATTTTAGGAGATTTATGTTTTTACAAGAGTTTTGTTTGTTTTTTGAGACAGGGTCTCACTTTGTCACCCAGGCTGGGGTGCAGTGATGGGATCTCAGCTCACTGAAGCCCCAACCTCCCACCTCAGCCCCCCAAGTACCTGACTCTATAAGCATGCGACAAGCCCAACTAGTTTTTTGTTTTATTTTGTTTTGTTTAGAGATCGAATTTCACAATTTGCCCAAGTTGGTCTTGAACTCCTGGGCTCAAGCAGTCCTCCTGCCTCCGCCTCCCAAAGTGCTGGGATTACAGGTATGAGCTACTGTGCCTGGCCTCATGTGTTTCTTATTCAATAGCTTTTGGTAACATTTTTATAGTATTTTTCTTATAGATCTTCTACTTTTCTCGGTAAATTTATTTTACCTTTATTATTTTTGTTATTGTGAACATTTTTACCATTAGCATTTCAAAGTGCTTATTGCTAATATATTTTGTATTATTATCTTATTTCCAAATACCTTACCAATATTCCTCTTTAAAATATTTGAAAGTTCTGTTTTTCCTAATCTCCATGATTTCCTAGGCATATAATTATATCCACAAAAAGTTTTCTATATATTTATACTGATTATTTCATTTAAAAATCTTGTTACATTCATGGATCCTCCAAGATAATCTTTAATAACAAATAATGACAGTAGCTATTCCTACTACTTCCTTGTTTTAATTGAAACATTGTTTTATGATTTAAAATACTTGTTTTGTAGGCGTTTCCTAAATAACGGTTATGTTTAGACACTTTCCTTCAATTTCTATTTTACTAAAGAATCTTCATTAGAAGTGAATGTTTAATCTTAACAACAGCCCTCTCAGCATCTTTTGATATAATCACATCTTTCTATTCTTTGATGTCATTTATGTAATTGTATTAATATACTTAACTGATATTGAAATACCCGTGAATTCCTGAAATACATTGCTCTTTGCCATAGTGTATTACTCTTTTTTGTTGTTGCAATCATTGATAACAGTGCTGGGGTTTTTATTTAGAATATTCATTCATATGTATAAGTCAGATTGGTCTATAGTTTTGGTTTTTCTTTTTGTTTTGTTTTGAGACGGAGACTTGCTCTGTCACCCAGGCTGGAGTGCAGTGGCGTGATCTCGGCTCACTGCAACCTCCGCCTCCTGGGTTCAAGCTGGGATTACAGGCATGCACCACCACGCCAGGCTAATTTTTGTGTTTTTAGTAGAGACGGAGTTTTGCCATATTGTCCAGGCTGGTCTCAAACTCCTGACCTTAAGTGATCCACCTGCCTTGGCTTCCCAAAGTGCTGGGATTACAGGTGTGAGCCACTGCACCTGGCCTATAGTTTTGTTTTGTCTTATGTTCATCAGGTTTTCATATTAATGCTGCACTGCCTATGTGAAATGAATTGGTTATTCTTTTAAAAAAAATTTGGGATACTTTAAATAACATTGAAATTATCCTTGCAACCCTAGTACTTTCTAAATTATGGATTTAAAAAATCACTTTACATTCTCTTCTTAGTAACTGGTCTATTAACAAATTTCTTCTCAGATTAGTTTTGGTCATTTATGTTTTTCCAGGAAATTACCCATTTTCTTTAGATTTTCCAATGTGTTGCTATACAGTTGCATGCAGCATTTCAAAGTGAATCTTTCTTTCTTTCTTCTTCTTCTTTTTTTTTTTTTTTTTTTTTGAGGTGGAGTCTTACTCTGTGGCCCAGGCCGGAATGCAATGGCACAACCTTGGCGCACTGCAA
The DNA here is from genome assembly GCF_002776525.5 of Piliocolobus tephrosceles. Lineage (NCBI taxonomy): Eukaryota > Metazoa > Chordata > Mammalia > Primates > Cercopithecidae > Piliocolobus > Piliocolobus tephrosceles. Next base: position 82,707,990 of record NC_045436.1, on the reverse strand, counting down.
ACTCTGCCTCCCAGGGTCAAGTGATTCTTCCACCTCAGCCTCCCGAGTAGCTGGGATTACAGGCACCACCATCATGCCCAGCTAATTTTTGTAGAGATGAGTTTTCACCATGTTGGCCAGGCTGGTCTTGAACTCCTGACCTTAGGTGATACGACTGCCTTGGCCTCCCAAAGTGCTGGAATTAATTACAGGTGTGGGCCACTGCAGCTGGCCCTCAAAGAGAATCTTTCTACCTTCATCTTATTTTACTTCTTGGTAGCATTCTGCAGAGTTGAAGATTGTACTTGTGAGTTTTGAGTTTCTTAATTTGTTGAATGGATGTGACTAATTTATATCCTAAGTGTGATCATGCAGAGAAATATATGAGGGATAGTGATGGAAAATTACAGGAAATCTGAAAATTTAATAAATTGTTGACATTTTTATTTTCTCACTAGTACAGGCTTCATCTCAGTAATTATGAAATATACTACCCTTTTCTCCTTTTCTATATTATTTTGGAAAATTACAGCCTTATAATAGAGATCAGAAATGTGTTAACATTATGGCTGATCTATCTGACAACAGTGTTCTAAGAAAACAGTATCACAAATATACTCTCTCACCATTAAATGTTCAAAACAGAAATTTTGTAAGCAAAGAATCAAGCATTTAAACCAAAGGAAAATTAGAGTGATGTCCTCTCTGGTTGAAAAACATAGTCTTTCTGAACAGAATTTCAATGTCCTTCAAGACCATAACTAATATAAAATTACACAATACAATGGCTAATAATATGAACTGTACACTTTTTATATTAAAATGATGCTTGCTACAACATGACTTTACTAAATTGGATTTCTGTAAGATAAAACTCACCAGGCATGGTTGCTCACGCCTGCAATCCCAGCACTTTGGGAGTGCTGACGCAGGGAGGATCACTTGAGTCCAGGACTTTGAGACCAGCCTGGGTAACATAGTGAGACTCTGTCTCTTAGAAAAGTAAAAAATTAGCCGGGCATGATGAAGCATGACTGTAGTCTCAGCTACTTGGGAGGCTGAGGTGGGAGGATCACTTGAGCACAAGAGGCGGAGGCTGCGGTGAGCTATGATCATGCCCCTGCACTCCAGCCTGGGTGACAGGGCCAGACTTTGTCTCAAAATACATGAAAGTAGACAAAATTAGTTTACTTGCTGAACATGATCAAATATAGCACGTTTCCAGTAAAAGACTATCAGGACAAACTATAACACAACCTCAGATGACACAGCATAGTTAAAACAGAACAGCTTTGGGCATATTCTATAATCCAACCTCTGTGGTGCAAAGGGACTATATGGGCAACTAGGTGTTGAGGCAGTCACAGAACTGCTGCACATACGGTTTTTAATTCCTCCTAAAGTGGAATAAGTCATCTAACATTTATTATGGCTTAAATTGCTATTGCTTTATTTAGTTTTCCTCAAACTTTAACAAAATAAATTATGTAGTAAATTATAGTCATTAAGCTTGAAAAATGTGTCAGTTGAATGGGAAAACTTCCTGTGATAAAGCCTCCAATCATCAAGGAATAAGTCAATATATTTTATGCATAAATTTTCCAACATGTTAAGCGCTAAACTTTTAACTAAATAGCTAAGGGGAAATTGTTACCACTGAATTCAACACATATCCTGCCTTTTTAAAATAACACATACTACTTATCTTGATTCCAATTCATCACTAAACATCACTTGTATAATTTGATCACAGTGATGTCCTCAGAGACTGTTGTATATAGAATCCTATAAATTGTGTCAAGCTGCTCTGCTTTTAATGTTCACCTTAAATTTATTTTTGTTCCCCTGCCTTGCTGTCAACTGTCACATTTTATAGTTCACCCCTTCTGCAAGACCTTTTTGATACTTGTTAGAATTCAATGTGAAGTAAGAATAAATAGACTCTGGGTAGCTGCTGCCACTACCATTAAAAATTTTTTAAAAAGAAGACTTTTCAATTACCATTTAATTTGAACTTGACTTACCTAGACTACTGTTAGTCGATATTAGTTTAACAGAGGGAAAATTGTTAATAAAGTGGATGTAATATGTAAACACATACATCATTCCCTTGTTCTGGATATATCAATGATTTCATACTTGGACTATATCTAAATTATCTGCTTTTCCTGGCCTTCAAAATGGTCTTTAATTCAGCCCTACTTTCCATGGGTTAAATTTCCTACAATGCTGAGATGTTTATATTGGCTTCCTCCTGTCCTATGAAGTTCGTACTGATTTCTGCCACAATAAATTTGTCTTTTTTTTTTTTTTTTTTTTTTTTTTAAGAAAGGGGTTCACTCCTGTTGCCCAGGCTGGAGTGCAATGGCACGATCTTGGCTCACTGCAACCTTGGCCTCCTCAAGATTCTTGTGCCTCAGACTTCCGAGTAACTGGGACTATGGGTGCACCACTGTGCATTGCTAATTTTTATATTTTTTTGTACAGATGAGATCTCACCATGTTGCCCAGGCTGGTATGGTACTCCCGAGATCAAGTACTCCAACCACCTCAGCCTCCCAAAGTGCTGAGATTACGGGTGTGTAGTCACTGCACCACACCAATAAGGCACTCACTTCTGAATAGAGTACAAGCATTAGTAGCATCTCCCCTGTCTCTCCACATTGGTTATGCTGCCACAACTGAATTCTAAATGGGTGAAGTATTATACAAGTAGTTAGGTTTCTTTGGCAGGTATCAAATAAAACATCCACCTAAATTCTTAAGAACCTTGTTAAATAGTGGAATTTATAAACTCTCTATACAGAGTCTGATAGCACATTTCTGTTGAAAGACTATGGAATACAATGAGGAAGGTAGAACTATATAGATCAGCAGCTGGCTTAATTGGCTTCCTGTAACTTATTAACAAATTAGGTTACAAAATACAAAGGCAACTTAATGAATCATCCTATTTGGCATTGAACTCAAAGCTGAATTGTGTGAATTTTGAGGTGCTTTCCGTAATTCAGCTTGCTTAATTACCCACATGAATGAATCATTCATACCTCAAGCCTGCTAACACTTTTGGATACCTGATGTTTATGTAATGGTGGTGCTCATTTGCTGAGTAAGGCATGAGTAGTTTCCTAGGTAAGCAGAAGCAGCCCTCAAAACAATCATGTGACACAGTAACAACAGGGCTGTATTTTGAAGGCTCTAGAAACCTAAGACATGTATTTCAAGAACCAAGTTACTTTTTTTTTTCTTTTACCACTTATCCTCAAGTTCTACAAGTTACTTATATTGTATCAGTTCAAATACATTTGGTTATTAGATGTCTGTTTCTTAAAGATGGACAAGATAAAATTGCGTAAATTTACAAGAAGTAATGGAAACTGATAATGCTTATTTAAAGGAGTTATTGAAGCAACAGCTTACTACCAACCCTAAGCTTCTGAAAAATTTGAACAGGTAGGAAAAGATATGGGCCTAACTCTTAGCATATTTTAACAACTGAAAATGTGGCAGGGAAGAAGTCTTTATTCTAAGAATATAACCATCTTACTTTTGGGGTATTAAAATTACCTAATATCTGTAAAATTTATTTACAGATAATTGACTTTCAATTTTTAAAATGTTATTTGACAAAATTAAAAGTTGGTCATTCATTTTAGTCTCCTCGTTTTTAGTAAATTTACTTCCTGTGAAACCTAAGTTATGGGAACCACTAGAACATGTGTGAAAACAACTTGCTGTGAGATGCAGTGATAGATTTTACAAAAAGAAAAGCATTTCACGACCACAGAGCAGGATATCCAAAATTTTGGTGAGGTGGATTTTTTCCAAAGTCTTGTGACCAGCTGTGGAAAAATAATTGGTTAATCTGACAGTGAGGCCCCGTAAGAGTGTTGAAGAAAAGGTATCCGAAAAAATACCCAAATAAGTGAGAGTAATGCTGTATTTATTCCCCACTGACATGTGAGGAAAGAACAATTTTGGACATACACCATGCAAAACTTCTCAAAAACCAGACTACATTTCTAACTCTAAAATACATGCTGCTGGTCATGAAGAAGTTACGATCATATAATTGAACCTGACGTTACATGTAATAAATGAAAAACCCAAGTACCATGCTTAGTGTAGTGTCTGGTACATACGAGTGCTCAATAACCATTAGTTTTATATCTAGAAGGATTACCTCTGTCTGCCTCTTGTACCTTCTTATAAAAAGAAAGCAAAGTGAACTGAATGAATTGTGAACTGAATGAATTGTATCTTAAATAGACTAAAGAAAAGTTTTCGTATTTGTCTTTTCTCAACTAAGCAGTTTCCATAGCGCCTAGCAAGGTCTCAGAAACACACTCAGTGCAGGGGGTTAAATGATAACTCTTTCAGAACAGAAAGGATTCCCTACAGAGCCCAGCAGAGGCAGAGCACTATGTTGTCCAGCCTGGCCTTGAACTCCTGGGCTCCTGCACTGCAGCTATCCTTCCACCTCAATCTTCCCAGCAGTTGGGACTACAGGTCTGTGCCATGGCACCTGGCTAAGGATAGCTATTATGAGAGTAGTAATGAAAAAGACTCATAATAGTAGGATTAAAAAATACAAACATTTTAAAGATTCTCCAGTACACTTATTGTGCAAACTTTTTTGTACAGTTGACCTTTACACGTGGGTTTGAACTGGGTGGGTACACTTATGTGCATACTTTTTTCAATCAAAAGCAGGTGAGGTCACACAGATCAGCATTCATGCATGGGATGTGAAACTCATGTGTATGGAGGGTCAATTGGAGGGCCAACTTTTCTACATATGGGTTCTACAAGACTTTCTGTGGGACTTGCGTATAGGCAGATTTTGGTATATGTGCGGCCCTGGAACAAGTCCCCAGCATATACAAGGGATGACTGTATTTTAATGGTTTACAGTGTTAAAAAGAGAAAAATGTCCACGTAAGCACACAACACTGAACTATCATTTTAATATGAATTAATATGTCTTATGTTTATTACTAATTGATCTTCAAATTGCAGCAGCCCATGACTTTGGTTGTGAGTGTTCTTGCCATTCCACCCCAGCTGTCACTGAGTCAAATAGTTTAAAATATACACACACACAGATATAAGCCTTTTGTAAAGTAAACAAATCTTTTATACTGTAAATAACTGTTCCTCAATGGAACTTTTTATATCCAGTTTACTTCTTTTCTAAAGCTAAGATATTCATATTAAATACACAACAATCTCTATAAAGCAGAGTCTATCTCTGTGAAAACACAAGTAATTCTTGATGGCAATATTTTTCTTAATTCATCTAAACAAATGAAGTTTGGGAGGCCAAAAGAAGAAAAACACACTTCAGATTATCAAAACCAAAAGAGATATAAAAAAACATATTTAACAATGTAGGTGGGAATTTTAAATACAAGATCCCGTTGAAAATATTGATATTCAAAGAAACAAACAGCTTTGGATTCATAGCCACAATTTAGATTTTCCTAAATTAAAATCAGAAGTGATTTTATTGTTGGAAGATACATTAATTCTTTGAAGTCAGAATAAGAGGCTTGACAATTTAATTTCTAATTAAGTGACTGAATATACAAAGGATCAAACACAAACAGTAGTGCAGCAAGAAAATAAACTGGAAGAGATAATTGTTCAACCAGTAGTAATAATTAAGACCACCATTTTAAAATTTTCTATACACAAAGAATGAGAAAATATTGTTATAATATTATTATACTTCTTTCTTCTTCAGTATTAGTGGACCCACATTATCTCCTGTCAATTCATTGTGTTTATTATGTGAACCATCGCAGGCAGGAAACTAAAAAGAAAAAAGAATTACAAGTGTTATTTTTAAAATATGATTCATTAGGTAGAAACATTTGTGAAATGCTCCCAGAAAGAAAGCATATCACTTGCTAAAAAAATCAGATCATTTTCCTGAGTAATAGTTACATTCTACATCCAACTGAACCCATATTCAAAATCTAACAATTTAAGCAGTTACTTCATTATTTGGTTTAGATTTTAAATAAAAACCTATGAATGATTCCATATGATTGACTAAAACAGACAATAGCTTTAAAAGGGAATCAAATAAATTCTTGGTCATTTGTGGAGTTTAAATTTCGAGCTCACCTACTGCTTAATTTTAAAAAAATGGAATTTAATTCAAAATAAATTATGATTTTTTCCTGCTAAAAAACTCATGCATACCACACAATTTTTGAAAACAAAAATATATTTTAGGCTGGGTGCAGTAGCTCACGCCTGTAATCCCAACACTTTGGGAGGCAGAGATGGACAAATCACTTGACGTCAGGAGTTCAAGACCAGTCTAGCCAAGATGGCAAAAGCCCATCTCTAACTAAAAATACAAAAGTTAGCTGGGCGTGGTGATGTGTGCCTATGTCTTGGATACCTCGGAGGCTGAGGTGGGAGAATTCCTCGAATCCAGGAGGTAGAGGTTGCAGTGAGCCGAGATCATGCCATTGTACTCCAGCCTGAGTGACAGAGCAAGACTCTGTCCCCCGCAAAAATAAATAAATAAAAATAAATTTAAAAAAATTTACTCAAAACCCATCCAGATATAGGTAATAATAATAAACAGTTTGGTATATTTTTTCCTCTGCATTTACCGTGTGTATTCTTTTTTTTTCTGTTTTTTTGTGAGACAGAGTCTCGCCCTGTCGCCCAGGCTGCAGTGCAGTGGCGTGATCTTGGCTCACTGCAACCTCTGCCTCCCGGGTTCAAGCGATTCTCCTGCCTCAGCCTCCTTGAGTAGCTGGGATTACAGGCACGTGCCACCATGCCTGGCTAATTTTTTTTGTATTTTTTAGTGGAGACGGGGTTTCACCATGTTGGTCAGACTGTTCTTGAAACCCTAACCTCGTGATCCGCCTGCCTCGGCCTCCCAAAGTGCTGGGATTACAGGTGTGAGCCACTGTGCCTGGCCTGTGTGTATTCATTTTTTAAACAAAATTGGTATCATACTGTAACATGCTTTCTTACTTATGTTATATCAGGATCTCATGTCATTATACATACTTTAAAAACATGATCGTTTCCCTTTTATCAGATATTTAGTTTATAGAAATTTTGCTATTACAAAGCTATGATGAACAATATTGTACTTAAAACCTCAAATAATCTATGACCAAGTACAAGAAAACAGATTTTGTCAACTACTTACAGTACTTATCACTCCAAACTCCTTCCCACATTAAAAATCATCTATAATTGAGGCTATCATTTACTACTTCACATTATTAAAGCAGTTTACATACATCATCTCACTTCTCAAAAATATGTAATGTTGATGTATCAGGTTAAAACAAACAAACCCTGAAGATTAGAGATTAAAAATTAAGTAACTTGTCCAACCAAACTCATACTGTGACAAGTATCGTATTTGACCAGTATTTACTATGACACCAAAGCTTTCTTCCACTAAATCTTATGTTATCTCTCAAAGAATGTGTATTTTAAAATACGTGTTACTCTAGATAAATGCCAAACATTGTGAAAGCATGAGATTTTTATTTTTCTTTGCTGTTCCAACTTTTCTAATGTAGGTAGTATCTATCATGACATGAAAACTTCAATTTAGGAATATGGTCTTTCAATATCAAATGTCACAGAAAATTCTTTCATCTTAAAGAACTTCAAAACTGGGAATTTAAGAGATGAAACAATCCTAGCACTGCAAAATTTTCGTGTACATGTAAACAGACATCTTACCGTTTTAGAACGCCAACACCTACAATAAGCTGCTTTAGCAAGACACAAATCTTCAATGTTTATTTCATTCACTACTTTCGGATTTTCCTTTTGTATTTTAAGATTAATCAAGCTATCCTTCTGTTGTTTTTTCTTCTGGAGGAATGGACGAACTGCAAGGTAGCCAAGAAGAGCGAGTACACCAAGGAAAGGCAATAACCGAAGCCATTCTGAAACTAAATATGTAAATTTGTCAGAATCTGCAGTGCTCTTGGAAAAGAATTCAAAATAGCATGTCTAGTTTCATCCTTGAGCTTATTCTTTATCTGTTACTTTTCACATTAATTCCTTTTTAATGGATCCATAAAACTGTGAATAACATAATAAAGCCAGTTCTACCAAAGACCACCTTATTTTATTTATAATTTGAGACCAGTGAAACTAGAAACCTAACTTTCAGAAATAGGTTCCATTTCAAATATTCTATCTCATTGTCTACATCAAGTCTATTTGTGTTTGTTTATTTTTATTTTAGAAATTATGATTACTATAACTATAAACAAAATTCAATGTATGATATATTTTATAGGTTAAGAAAACATTTTAACTTTTATCTCCTTAAAACTATGTCTAAAATCATACTACAGAATATCTGCAAAATTTTTACCACTGATTCATATTATCAGAGAGAACATGTCCTCTGATGCTTTAAGGTACATTTTTGGTAAGTTGCAAAAGAGCACTGAAATGTGTAAAAGCTACTATTTTAAAGAATAAATGGAAGCTTTCTATGTTGAATGTTCTCATTTTAAGATGCATCTCATTCCATAAACTTCACTTAAAGCCTTTTGGAGTACCCAGTCTGTCTTAAGGGACAGGGAATATAAGTGATAAAAATGCAACAGTCCCTATGCCTATGCAATAGTTCCCCATACCAGGAAACCAAGATAAACGTTTCAACACACATTTATCAAATGTCTGCTAGCGCCCTGCCTCTGATGTGCTCCTTTCTGTTCTTATAGAATTATCAGTTAACTTCCTTCACTGAATGCCTAATTTGATACCTTGCTAGGCACTATGTAGAAATAGCTTAGTTGAGAAAAGAGAAAAACAGGAAATAATATGCTAATGCACGCTAATAAACATTAAAGATAAATGAACAGATTATGCTAAGAGTATAATGGCCCTAGCCCATTTAACACTATGTTAGCTTAAACAACTATATGTGGTAGGTATCATTATTATCCCCATTTTACATGTGAGAAAACTATAGCCTAAGCAGGTTTAGTCCAGGACAGCCTAAATCCAAAGCCTGTTGTCAGTTATCACGAATGAAACTCAATAGATCTAAAATTAAAATCTGTTCCTCTATTGGTAAAACTACTCTCAAGAGACAAAAGTACTATTTAACTATTGAAAGACTTAATATGAACCCTTCCAAAATGGAATTATTTTTGATATAACATCATGCCAAAGAAATCTAAATGAAAAAACCTATTTATCTACCATTTGCATAGATAGCACCTGTAAGAATGGGTGGCAAAGACGACACAATAAATGGTAACTTTTATTCAGAGATTATAGAGATTGGTGAGGAAGTACTAGCAACTCCTTTGAAAAAAATATTTTGCCAAATAACTTGACAATGCTATATGGCAAAAATCTTCGGGAATATAATCTTGTAGTTACCAGAATAAAACTCTGTAAAAGTATGAACTTCGTCTGCCATGTTGGCTGTTACATTCTCATAACCAAAGTGGAGACACTCCAAATAGGTACTTTGAGTGAATTAAAGCTCTGGAGATGACACAGAACTGTTTTTTGGGGGAGAAGGGGGCCTATGTATAAGATCTGTGCTACTCAATATGGGCACCACTAGCCATACTGTTAGATTTATACCCAATAGACTTGTAGAAACTGTCTTGAAATAACAGTTTATTACTTATAGTTCCCAAGAGGAGGAGATACACTATGCAATGCAGGGCCACATGAGAAGGTACTAGGGTTGATCAGGAAGAAGAAAGAGGAAAGGGAAAAAGCATGGGCACAGGCCTTTATTGTGGTTTCCATGGAAAAGGCAAGGCAGGAAACTGTTTAGGACTGGGTAGCTTGAATAATTTCAGTGAGCTCTGGGCAAAAGTAGTGGTCCCTAGTTGTCTTCTACCTATCCCTGGGGTGATTTAGGACAGGAGACATACTGACTTCATGTGTAAGGGGTTAGATAAAGGAGGTGGTTGGGGGCATGGGTTTTGGATTAGTTGGTTTGCGTATGAAAGGCATGCTCACAGGCAAGTTATTTAATATCTCTAGGAATTAAATAGTCTCCACAGCCAACAAGGCCCTTAAAAAATATTAAAGCATAACAAAATACAAAAAATTGAAAACGTGGTTAATATACACATATGGGCTGGGTGCGGTGGCTCACGCCTATAATCCCAACACTTTGGGAGGCTGAGGAGGGCGGATCACGAGGTTAGGAGTTTGAGACCAGCCTGGCCAACATGGCAAAACTCCGTCTCTAATAAAAATACAAAAAATTATCCAGGCATGGTGGTAGGCGCCTGTAATTCCACCTACTTGGGAGGCTGAGGGAGGAGAATTGCTTGAACCCAGGAGGCAGAGGTTGCAGTGAGCCACGATTGTGCCATCGCACTCCAGCCTGGCCAACAAGAGCAAGACTCTGTCTCAAAAACAAAACAAAACCAAAAAAACCACATGTGGCTATTCACATGTAAATAAAATAAAGTCAAATGTAAAACACTGTTTGTAAGACACACTGGTCACCTTTCAGAGGCTCAATAGCTACATGTGACCAGTGACTTCCATATTGAACAGTACAGAGAACATTTCCATTACCACAAAGTTTTACTGGGCAGTGCTGCTACAGATCACTGGCTCTATAAAGTGCCATCTCCACAGAATGGCAAGACTACCTTTCCAGCTTCAACTCCCACAAATATGGTCTCTTCATGTACCTGAAGCCAGTCAAGGCTACTGTCTAGTAAGCAGCCTTTCTGAGTTCTCTGCACATGGAGTTCCTTCTGTTTTATCTGACTAATTTGTATAGACCCTTCAGGACTAGAGTCAAATATTACTTCCTCCTGAGGTCTTCCTCAATTTCATACAGCAGAATTAATCACTTCCTCCTGTGTTTCCAAGCTGCATTCCTCATGTTTCTGCTACCACACTACCGTAATTACTAAATTCTGTTCTACTCTTCCCGGCACAAAGTAGATGCCTCATATATGTTTAATGGCTGACTTACAGATGGAATGAACAAGTACAAATGTCACTTACTTTCTCACTCACCATATTGTTCTGTAATTTGTATTTACACTTACCTTCTAGGCAATAAATGTCTTAGCTTGCATTTGACCCCAGTATCCAGTATGTAACTTGAAACAGCAGTTTAAATGTTTATTCAATGTGGAATAACATTAAATATTATTGTATATATTACAATATTTTAGAAGTCATAAAAGCTTAAATTTATCAAAAAGCAAGTGAATGGGAATGTAAAGATGACAACCTTATTTATTTATTTTTGAGACAGGGTTTCACTTCCATTGCCCAGGCTGGAGTGCAGTGGTGCGTTCTTGGCTCACTGCAGCCTCCACCTCCCAGGCTCAAGCTATCCTCCTGCCTCCGCCTCCCAAGTAACTGAAACTACAGGAGCACACCACAACGTCTGGCTAATTTTTGTATTTTTAGTAGAGATGGGGTTTCACTACGTTGGCCAGGCTGGTCTCAAACTCCTGACCTCAAGTGACCCTCCTGCCTCAGCCTCCCAAAGTCTTGGGATTACAGGCATAAGCCACCATGCCTGATTTTTTTGTACTGACTTTTTTGTATTGATACATAATAACTGTACATATTTATGGGGTACATGTGATATTTTGATACATGCATACAATGTTTAATGCTCAAATCAGTGTAACTGGGATATTCGTTACCTCAAACATTTATCATTTATTTATATTAAGAACATTCCAAATTTTCTCTCCTAGCTATTCTGAAATATACACTAAAATTACTGGTAACAATAGTCACCTCATTATGCTGTTGAATACTAGAACTTTTCCTAGATAACTGTACTATAGTGCCCATTAACCAACCTCTCTTCGTTTTCTGCTCCCTACCCTTCCTAGCCTCTGGTAATTACCATTTGACTATCTCCATGAGATCAACTTTTTTAGCTCCCATATATGAATGAGTATGTAGAATATTTCTCTGTCAATTAAGGCTGATTTTATATGAAGAAAGATAAAATAGAGAAAAATCAAACAAGAAACTTAAAAAAAATATTTAAACCGTGCTAGTCTCATTGGATCTGTTTGATATATGTTCAGCTATTACAGTATTTTAGATACTTGGAAAGGAAAATATTACTAACTGTAAATAATGTGCAAAATAAAATAATTTTTTTTTTGAGACAGAGTCTCACTCTGTTGCCCAGGTTGGAGTGCAGTGTCAGCTCACTGCAACCTCCGCCACCCGGGTTCAAGCGATTCTCATGCCTCAGTGACCTCCCGAGTAGCTGAGATTATAGGTGCACGCCACCGCGCCTGGCTAATTTTTGTATTTTAGTAGAGATGGGGTTTCACCATGTTGGTCAGGTTGGTCTCAAGCTCCTGACCTCAGATGATCAGCCCAGCCTGGCCTCTCAAAGTGCTGGGCTTACAGGTGTGAGCCACCATGCCTGACCAAATAAAATAATTTAAAATAATTTGTTTGTTTTTTTAATGAGGCAGTGTCACTCTGTCACCCAGGCTGGAGTGCAGTGGCGTGATCTTGGCTCACTGCAACCTCTGCCTCCTGGGTTCAAGCGATTCCTGTGCCTCAGCCACCCAAATAGCTGGGATTATAGACGTGCGCCACCACACCAAGCAAATTTTTGTATAAAATGATGTATTTTATTCAGTACACATTTATTTTTGTCTTAGGATTATAAAAAATAACATTGACGTATTTATTTGGTAAATTTATCTCTTTTTTAGTATGTAAATACATAGGCTGTAAATGCTTTAAAAATAAGGCTATATTGTATTTTTTACTTAATGGTATGTCAGATTATTATATTATTTCCCCAATTTCTTAATATCAGTTGGAAACATAAATTTTAATGGCTGCATCTACCTATCATGTTCCCCAATCACAATATAAGAGATACAAGGGGGCTGGGTGTGGTGGCTTACGCCTGTAATCCCAGCACTTTGGGAGGCTGAGGTGGGCAGATCACTTGAAGTCAGGAGTTTGTGACAAGCCTGGCCAATATGGTGAAAGCCCGTCTCTACTAAAAATACAAAAAATTAGCTGGGCGTGGTGGCATGTGCCTGTAATCCCAGCTACTCAGGAGGCTGAGGCAGGAGAATTGCTTAAATCCCGGAAGCAGAGGTGGCAGTGAGGCCAGATCTCGCCACTGCACTCCAGCCTGGGAGACAGAGAAGGGACTGTCCCAAAAAAATAAAAAAAAAGAAAGAAAGAAGAAAACAAACAAAAAAAACAAAGAAAAAGAGAGATACAAGGGCAGGGACCTTATTTGTCTGATAACCTGTGTCCCCAGTGCCTATATAATGTCTGGCTCAATTTATTTAACTTACTTTTAACTTACTTTTGTTTGAAGTGTAATTTACAGTTCAGTTTATTGAGGGGTGTGTGTGTGTGTGTGCGCGTGTTTTCCTTTTTTGAGATGGAGTCTCGCTCTGTTGTCCAGGCTGGAGTGCAGTGGCATGATCTTGGCTCACTGCAACCTCTGCCTCCCAGTTTAAGCGATTCTCCTGCCTCAGCCTCCCGAGTAACTAGGATTACAGGCGCCTGCCAAAACGCCCTGCTAATCTTTGTATTTTTAGTAGAGATGGGGTTTCACATGTTGGCCAGACTCTCAAACTCCCATCTGCCTGCCTCAGCCTCCCAAAGTGCTGAGATTACAGGCATGAGCCACCGCACCTGGCCAAGCTATGTGTTTGGTAAGCACTCAGTTGGATGAGTTTTAGAACTATATGGACCTATAAACACCACCTAAGACAAAATATATTTCCATTGCCCCAGAAAGTTTGCTCTTGTAGTACCTTTCCAGTCAATCCCCCCTTTCTGATTTTTATTAAGTGCTTACTAAACATTTTCTGAAAGAAGAAATCAATTTCTCATTGTTAAACAGTTTTTTACTATATAATTATTACTATAAAATTAAATATTTACTATATAATTATTAAGTATCTACTAATATGGTTTGGCTCTGTGTCCCCTTCCAAATCTCATCTCAAATTGTAATCCCCATAATCCCCACATCAAGGGAGGAACCTGGTGGGTGGTGATTAGATAATCAAGGGAATCTCCCCCATGCTTTTCTCCTGATAGTGAGTTCTCATGAGATCTGGTTTTAAAATGGGCTCTTCCTGCTTTGCTCTTCACTCTTCTCTCCTGCCTCCTTGTGAAGAAGGTGCCCCTTCCACATGCGTAACTGTGAGTCAATTAAACTTATTTATTTTATAAATTACCCAGTTTGGGGTAGTATTTTTATGTTTTTATTTATTTGTTTTATAGCAGTGTGAAAATACAGTAAATTGCTACAACAGAGAGTTGGGTACTGCTATAAAGATACCCTGAAAATGTGGAAGCAATTTTGGAACTGGGTAACCGGCAGAGGTTGGAACACTTTGAAGTGCTCAGAAGACAGTAAGATGTGGGAAGTTTGGAACTTCCTAGAGATTTGTTGAACGGTTTTGACCAAAATGCTGATAGTGATATGCACAATAACATCCAGGCTGACGTGGTCTCAGATGGAGATGAGGAACTTATTGGGAAATGGAGCAAAGGTGACTCTTGCTATGCTTTAGCAAAGAGACTGGTGGCATTTTGTCCCTGCCCAAGAGAGCTATGAAACCTTTAACTTGAGAGAGAGATGATCTGAAATAGGAACTTAGGTTTAAAGGGAAGCAGAGCAAAAAAGTTTGGAAAATTTGCAGCCTGATAATGCAATAGAAAAGAAAAACTCAGCTGGGTGCTGGTGGCTCACGCCTGTAATCCCAGCACTTTGGAAGGCTGAGAGGGTGAATCATGAGGTCAAAAGATTGAGACCATCCTGGCCAACATGGTAAAACCCCATCTCTACTAAAAATACAAAATTAGCTGGGCATGGTGGCATTTGCCTGTAGTCCCACCTACTCGGTAGGCTGAGGCAGGAGAATCACTTGAACCCAGGAGGCGGAGGTTGCAGTGAGCTGAGATCACGTCACTGCATTGCAGCCTGGGTGACAGTGGGAGACTCCGTCCCTCCCCTGCCAAAAAAAAAAGAAAAGAAAAACCCATTTTATGGGAAGAAATTCAAGCTGGCTACAGAAATCTGTGTAAGTAACAAGAAGCCAAATATTAATTACCAAGACAACGGGGAAAATGTCTCCAGGGCATGTCAGAGGTCTTCACATCAGGCCCTTCCATAACAGGCCCAGAGGCCTAGAAGGAAAAAATGGTTTTGTGGGCCTGGCCCAGGGCTTTGCTGCTTTGTGCAGTATTGGGACTTGATGCCCTGTGTCCCAGCCATGGCTAAAAGAGGCCAACATACAGCTTGGGCCATTGCTTCAGAGGGTGCAAGCCCCAAGCCTTGGTGACTTCCATGTGGTGTTGGGCCTGCGGGTGCATAGAAGTCTAGAATTGAGGTTTGGGAACTTCACCCTAGATTTCAAAGGATGTATGAAAACACCTGGATGTCCAGGCAGAAGTCTACTGCAGGGATGGAGCCTTCATGGAGAACCTCTGCTAGGGCAGTGCAAAGGGGAAATGTGGGGTTGGGGCCCTCACAGAGTCTCCACTGGGTCACTGCCTAGTGGAGCTGTGGGAAGAAGGCTACCTGCTCCAGACCCCAGAATAGTAGATCTAACAACAGCTTGCACCATGCATCCAGAAAAGCTGCAGGCATTCAATGCCAGCCCATGAAGGAGCTGCCCAAGGCCATGGGAGCCTACCCTGGCATCAGTGTGCTCCAGATGTGACATGGGGTCAAGGGAGAACATTTTGGAACTTTATGATTTAATGACTACCCCACTGGATTTCAGACTTGCATGGGTCCTGTGGCCTCTTTGTTTTGGCCAATTTCGCCCATTTGGAATACGTGTTTTTACCCAATGCCTGTACTGCCATTGTATCTTAAAAGGAATTAACTTGTGTTTCATTTTACTGGCTCATAGGTGGAAGGGACTTGCCTTGTTTCAGATGAGACTTTGTATTGTGAACTTTTGAGTTAATGATGAAATGAATTAAGACTCTGGAGGACTGTTGGGAAGGCATGATTGGTTTTGAACTGCAAAATGGATGTGAAATTTGGGAAGGGCCAGGGATGGAATAATATGGCTTGGCTCTGTGTCCCCACCGAAATCTCACCTCTTATAATCCCCAAAATTTCCACATGTTGAGGGAGGAAACTGGTGAGAGGTGATTGGATCATGGGGGTGGTTTCTCCATGCTGTTCACATGAGATCTGGTTTTATAAGGGGCTCTTGTCCTTTCACTCTTCACTCTTCTCTATCCAGCTGCCTTGTGAAGAAGGTGTCTGCATTCCCTTCCACCATGACTGTAAGTTGTCTAAGGCCTACCTACCCATGTAGAACTGTGAGTCAACTAAAACTCTTTCCTTTATAAATTACCCACTCTTGGTTATTATCTTTTTTTTTTTTTTTCAGATGGAGTCTCACTCTGTCACCAGGCTGGAGTGCAGTGGTGCGATCTTAGCTCACTGCAATCTCTGCCTCATGGGTTCAAGTGATTCTCAGCCTCCTGAGTAGCTGGGATTACAGGTGTGCACCACCACACCCAGCTAATTTTTTTGTATTTTTAGTACAGACGGGGTTTCACCATGCTGACCAGGATGGTCTTGATCTCCTGACCTCGTGATCTGCCTCCCTCGGCCTCTCAAAGTGCTGGGATTACAGGTGTGAGCCACAGCACCTGGCCTCTTGAGTAGTATCTTTATAGCAGTGTGAAAACAGACTAATACACCTACTATGCAGAGATACTGTGCTAAATGCAAATACAGTAGCTGTCTTATTTATCTCTATGTAACCAGTGCTTAGTAATTTGCACAGAACAGGACTTCAGTAAACAACTAATTCAGTTTATCTGTGGTGTAAATCCAGATTTTCATATACTTGGAACCAGGTTTCTTTTGTCTGTAAAGCAGGAATAACAAATGTAAGTTCATTTGTTCAACAGTATTTACTTAGTACCCACCACACTCCACAAATTGCACTATATGGGGATACCAGCTAATAGTTAGATAAGGTCCCTTCTCTCATAGGGTATATATTTCAGAGGAGAGAGACAATAAACAAGTGAATAAACAAGATGATCACAGACTGTAGTAACTGTTATAAAGGAAATAAAGGATGACATAAGAGAAAAACTAACCTGAGGCAAAGCAGTAGGTTGGCTGTAATTTTAGGTAAGGGGACAGGGAAGGTTTCTGAAAAAAGAACCTTTAAGCAGAGACCTAAAGAATGGGAAGCCAGGAGCTCAAGCACTTGAGAACAGAATTTTCAAGGCACAGAGAAAAGTAAAGTCTCCTAACTTCATAGGATTGTTGGGAGAAATGAATGAAGTAGGAATCCACTCAGTAAAAACTACAGAACGCAAATCAAACTATTAATGCATTCTGCCTTAACACTATATAGTTAGGTAAATATTTGTCTCCTCCCCAACTAAACAAAAAATTCCTAACTCCCTACCCTTTAACAGAGACTTACATAAACCAAGACTTCAGTAAGTTTTAGCCTAATTGAGTTTGTACTCCAATAAACTGGCATTTGAGATAATTCCTACAAGGTCTGGACTTACTTGCCTTTGTTCATGGCTTATGAATAATAACAGTATAAGTTAAAATACAGGAAGACTACTTAAAATATTTAAGAAAAAAACTTTCAGCACTTTCTAAAATTGTAATACCTCATTCACATGTGTCAAGTGATGGGACACGTACTGAAGATACAAAAATTATAAAACACAGTCCCTATCAGAAAGGAGCTTGCCATTTAGAATGGAATACAGACCTATAAAAAATGATTATAGTACTGTGTAGTATGTGCAATCATACAGAAGCAACGCAGAGGTACAAGTTATTCACTCTTTACTGGGATGAGCAAAAACTGTACAGGTTTTGATACTTAAATAGGTTTCTGAAAGATGAAGAGTACAGAAGTTCATGGGAATATGGGAGGAGGAGCTTCATTCCATGCAGAGGAAGCTGCATAGGCAAAGGTACAGAGATATGACATACATTAAGTGTCTGGGAAACTAAGTACCACAGTACTGCCAGAATTTAATGAAAGGGAACTGTAGAACTAAACAGGTGCCATATGATGACAAGCTCTGATATTCAACAGGTAAGTAGGAATCTACCCTGTGTATAACAGGAAACCACTGAAATATATGAATATTAACCTAAGTAGGAAATTGTTCACCTATGAAGTCACTCTGATATCAGATGGAAGATGGATTAGTGGGCCACAGAATAAAGGAGAGGGCTAGTGGAAGAAGACAAGGCAAAACAACCTGTTGGAAATCTATGGAAATAGTCTGAAAGAAAATAGTGTGAGATAAAACTAAGGCAGTGGCATTAAAGCAGAGAAGAGAGAACAAATGTGAGCAGTAGTCTCTACTAGGATTCCCTAAACTGCAGAGAACAATGTGTTTGTGCTTGCATTTTTGTTTTCTTTTTCAACTTAAAACAACAGAAACGTATTCGCTCACAGTTCTAGTGGCGACAAGTCAAAAATCAAGGTGTCAGCATAGCTGGTTCCTTCTGGAGGATCTGAGAGAGAAGCTGTGGTGTCCCTTAGCTTGTAGGCCTATCACCCCAATCGCTGCCTCCATCTTCACATGGTGTTCTCCCTTTGTGTGTGCCCAAATTTCCTTTTTAAAATATTTTAATATAATTTCGACTTTTATTTTAGGTTGAGGGGGTAAACGTGCAGGTTTGTCACATGGGTATATTGTGTGATGCTGAGGTCGGGGGTATGACTGATCCTCTCGCCTAGGTAGTGAGCATAGTACCCAATAGTTTCAACCCTGGCCTTCTGCCTCCCTCCCCTTTAGCAGTTCCCAGTGTCTACTATTGCCATCTTCATGTCCATGACTATTCATTGTTTAGCTCTCAGTTATAAGAGTACGTGTTATTTGGTTTTCTATTTCTCTGTTAATCTCCTTAGGATAATGGTCTCCATATGCATCCATATTGCTGCAAAGGATAAGATTTTGTTCTTTTTACCATTTTGCCAATTTTTTTTTTTTTTTTTTGAAGACAGAGTTTCACTCTGTTACCCAGGCTGGAGTGCAGTGGCACAATCTCAGCTCACTGCGACCTCGCCTCCTGGGTTCAAGTGATTCTCCTGCCTTGGCCTCCTGAGAAGCTGAGAATACAAGTGTGCACTATCACACCCAGCTAATTTTTGTATTTTTAGTAGAGATGTGGTTTCACCATGTTGGCCAGGCTGGTCTCAAACTCCCAACCTAAAGTGATCTTCCCGCCTCAGCTTCCCAAAGTGGTGGGATTAAAGGCATGAGCCACTGTGCCTGGCCTGTTTTGCCAGTTTTTAAATATGAATTGTTCATCTTCTTATCGAGCTCAATACTGAGCAAGGACCTAATATTCATAATAACTTTTAGGTCCCATTTTAAAAAAAATTTATTATTATACTTTAAGTTCTAGGGTACATGTGCACAATGTGCAGATTTGTTACATAT
Organism: Piliocolobus tephrosceles; assembly: GCF_002776525.5. Classification (NCBI taxonomy): domain Eukaryota; kingdom Metazoa; phylum Chordata; class Mammalia; order Primates; family Cercopithecidae; genus Piliocolobus; species Piliocolobus tephrosceles. The sequence goes on along the minus strand of NC_045436.1, from coordinate 82,688,568 downwards.
GTATACATCTGCCATGTTGGTGTGCTGCACCCATTAACTCGTCATTTACATTAGTTATATCTCCTAATGCTATCCCATTTTTTTCTAAGAGATGGTTTCGCTCTGCCACCTAGGCTGGAATGCAGTGCCACGACTCAAGCAATTATCTTGCCTCAGCCGTTCAGGTATCCCACTATTAAGATAATTAACAGGACCAAAAAGGAAGAATGAAAGAACCAGCACCAACAGCAAAACAAAATCTAGGCCACGCACAGTGGCTCACACCTGTAATTCCAGCACTTTGGGAGGCTGAGGTGGGTGGATAGCTTGAGCTCCGGAGTTCAAGACCAGCCTGGGCAACATGGCAAAACCCCACCTCTAAAAACAGATACAAAAAAATGAGGCAGGTGTAGTGGCGTGCACTTGTAGTACCAGCTACTCAAGAGGCTGCGGTGGGAGGATCGCTTGAGCTTGCGAAGTCGAGGCTGCAATGAGTGGGTCGAGATCATGTCACCTTCACTCCAGCCTGGGCAACAGAGTGAAACCCTTTTTCAAAACGAAAGCCAAAATCTAGTCAGAAAAGAACATTTCAAAGCAACTTGAATAGCTAATTTGGTTAGGCTTTGTGTCCCCACTGAAATCTCATTTTGAATTATAATCCCCACATGTCAAGGGAAAGACCAGGTGGAGGTAATTGGATTATGGGTGTGGTTTCCCCCATGCTGTTCTTGTGATACTGAGTGAGTTCTCATGAGATCTGATGGTTTTGTAAGGGGCTCTTCCTCCTTTGCTTGGCACTTCTTCTTCCTGCCATGATGTGAAGAAAATGCCTTGTTTTCCCTTCACCTTCCTCCATGATTGTATGTTTACTGAGGTCTCCCCAACCATGCTGAACTGTGAGTGGATTAAACATCTTTCATTTATAAATTACCCATTCTTGCACAGTTCTTTATAGCAGTATGAAAACGAACTAATATGGTGGCTAGCAATTTTAACACAAATTTTCTGAAAGTTTAGACACTGTTAAAACGAAGTATCTCCTTCGGGAAACAGAATTAGGTTTAACCTTTTATTATATATAATAATACAGGCTAGCTATAACACCTATTCAAGACATATAAATACTATTACTAAAACTTTTTTTAATGTACCCATAGACAAACTCGGATCTCAATGAGGAATTACATTCCATAGAACTAGAACAGAAATTTTCCATTTCAAATTTTCAAAATCTACATATAATATAGCCATATCATCTTATGATACCATAAAAATAACACTGACAGCTTGGTTGCCGGTTATTTTATAACGTATTTTCTCATTTATTATTTGTAGCTAAACACAGAAATTATTTCTATTTCTTAACTATTGAAAAGATAAAATACATTGAATGCATGGCTTTCCTATTACCACTTAAAACCTAAGGTAGGGCTGGGCGCAGTGGCTCACACCTGTAATCCCAGCACTTTGGGCGGCTGAGGCAGGCGGATCACCTGAGGTCAGGAGTTCGAGACCAGACTGGCCAACATGGTAAAACTCCATCTCTACTAAAAATACAAAAAATTGGCCAGGCATGGTGGCACACGCCTGTAATCCCAGCTACTCAGGAGGCTGAAGCATAAGAATTGCTTGAACCCAGGAGGCAGAGGTTGCAGTGAGCTGACACTGCACTCCAGCCTGGGCAACAGAGACTCCCTCTCAAAAAACCAAAACAAAAACCTAAATTAAACATAAATTAGCTAATCGCAATAATTTATCTTGAACGCCTCACTCTTGAAAATGTGACAAAGATAGATAAATTGTTTCTGATAGGTAAGAATTGCCTGTACTTAACTAGTATATGGTCATTAAAGATCTCCATGTGTTTTCTAAGAATGCAGAGTCATCATAAAAGAGTCAATTGCTTTAAAAAAAAAAAAACTAATTTCAATAGGGAAGGAAATGTAGGCAATAATAATGTGAACTCTACTGTTTTTTGCTCCAATTTTCATAAAAGAAAATGGAAATATTTTTTGGTCTCCTAGACACTTTAAACAATTGCTAAAAAGTTGTCTTCCAGGTTTTTATTTTAACAAAAGTCTACATTATGGATTCTACATGTAACTCATTTAAGAAAGCCAAATGTCATTAACTACTACAATCTATTCAGAATGGGAGAGCAAGAGTAGAAAGAAGCCACTGAAATTTTTCTTCTATAATACTCCAAAATAAACCCTGAAATTCTTTCGTCCAATCCAAAAAGGGCTCTTTTTTTTCATAAACCAGTTATTATAGGTATGTTCATGTTTCCTAAACAAACTAGCAATAAAATGAGAACTATTACCTATAGCCACATTGTAATGGGACTTAAGTTAAATGTAATGTTATTAAAATACTTCTCAGAATGGTCATTATTTCTGAGAATCAGTCTTCATATTAAATATTTAACAACTTTAAAGAGGAAGTTACTATATATTCTTGATTTGAGAGGGAAAAAGTTTTGGTTGAGTTTTCTTAATGTCTTTAATAGGAATTAAATACTTGTTGACACTAGGGACCCTCAAGAAAAGAAAGCACACTTCTAAAATCTAGCCATTAAATCTAGTTTCATACTTTCTAATTTTATTCAATTATACTTGATTTACAGAAAATTGAAACTAATATAAATGCAGCCACCATCTGGAAAAACCATACGTAATTCTATGGACGTTTTCCTTTCTTGACCGTTAAAAACTCAACAGTTAACTTATGCAAATTAGTAAGAGGGTAAGTTGACAAAAGGGTACAAATGTCATACAAATGTCACAAAAACCAGGCCAATACCGTTTTGGCCTGGTATTGCTATTTAAGTGAAGACACCCAAAAGGGAGAAATACAACTGGTATTTGTTTACTTGCCAATGAACTATTACATAGTGAATTTTTAAAAATAGAAACATTTCTAATTTCCAGTTGTAAGGGAATGAATAGTTAGGCCCATTGTGATGTTAAAACTAAAATCAGCATTTAGTTGTCAGGGAAAAAATGAAGATTACATTAAAATATGTAAGGTTCTTAAGTAAAAGAAGTGGGGAAAGTCAAAATTGTATGGAATTGCTGCAATTCTGTCAGAGTAAACTGGTAGGACCAAAAGATTTTGATGTTTATAAACACTTGATGAAAAACGTTTTTCATTTTATTTTACTTTTGCATTGCTTCTGATGTTTAGATGTTCCTTTTTAATGTTTATTATTGTTACCATGCTTTCTATTCAACTGCATATTTTCTACTAAAACTCTTAATATTTAAAAAATATTAAAACCTCACAATCCACTCAACAGAGGGACTGTCTGAGCATAATTCAATTGATCTCTAGATTTGGAAGAGAATTTGTCATCTAGTTTATCCCTTCTAAATCTATCGACCACCCATCACCAGAGTCTTTTTGTTTGTTTTCTTCATCTTTGAGAGGGGCTATTACCAAAGCACCACATTTGTTTGGGGAAAACGTTCTTTAATTTAAGAAAAAAATAATCTTCCTTAGACTGAAATTTACCTCCCAATAACTTTCACTAATTTGGTTAATTTGGTATCAGTTCTATATTTTAGTCTACACAAATCTTATTTTTCTTCTACCAGACAGCGGTGCGATTGCTGTATTTTAGGTCAGGTACTATGGATCTTTAGAACGTTCCCGGCGAAGCAACCCTATTTACCTCAGAATCATCTTAATTAATGTTTGCACTTCCTGATAACCTAGGACACAGGAGTTCAATACTTGTTAATGTCTTCACCATCGGTCTGAGCTCCGTTTAGAAATATCCCCCTTACAACGAAACTCGGTCTGAGTTCCATTTAGAAATATCCCTCTTAACAATGAAATGCTTGTAACTCAACACCATCTCCCAAGTGTTGCATTCTGGAGATTTTCATCCTTTAGATGTGAAATCCTCATGAGTTCTCTGGGTTAAGTGAGGGCCCTTAAGTATAGAACGTTACATATATTCACTAAATTTCATTTTCTAAGATTTCACCCCCATACCGGCCTTCGAATACTTTCTTGGGTAAGGTACCTTTCTTCCAACTTAAGTTCCCTCAGTAGGCCCGAGGACCGAGAAACGGAGGTGACCGCAAATACCCCCATGATAGGTCAATTCTAACCTGCGGGAACGGAGGTTATCTCCTAATTTCGTTACTAAATAAAACGGTCATATACGTGTTACGTGTAAGTCTATATTTCTCTCCCACACACTCCCACCCAACCCACATGCTGAGGCTACAACCCAGCCGATAGCTGGGGCTGCCTGTTACATGAGGCCTTAGATAACGACAACTTATCTCGCTTTAAAGTAAACAAGTACGCTACAGAGAGCGATGAGCAGGGCAGGAGATGAAAGAGACCGGCCTGCTCCCAACTCAGCACCTTCCAGCACCTTCTCTGCAAAAAACCTGGTATCTTGCCACGGAATCATACCGGAGACAACTCCGAGGACAAAAGACCCTGGCACATGAAGCACCTGGATGCAGCCTCACAGGCGTTTCCCCAGGCAGCTGCGCCTGCGCTCGCCCACCTTCCTCTGCGCGCAGGGATCACGTGCCAGGCGCCGAACTCCGTTCCGCCCCTTGGCCCTAGGATTTTTACGCCTCCTTCCCCCGCTTGGCCAGCGTGCAAGGATGGGGACTGGCTGATCGGGGAGGATTACCTGTGAGCCTAGCGAACCCGGTAATGCTTTCAGGAACTGGGAGCCGCTTCAGATATGCGGGGAGCTGCACCTTCACGATGCGGGCCACGCTCTCCAGCACCATCCTGGCCAGCGGCGTCCACTCCTCTCCTGAGCCCCCTCCGCTCTGGCCAAGCTGCAGCGCCTGCGCCGAGAGCGGAAGCGGCTGGCGGGCACTCGCGGCCTCGGCCTGGGCGGCGGGCGGGGCGGCGGGCCCTGGGAGGAGAGGTGACCTGCCGGGCGCCGATTGGCGGCGGGCGAGTGACGTACGCTCGCGGCGGACTGCCGAGCCGCGGGAACCGGCGGGTAGCGATTCCCTCCTCGGAATCTCGTATGAAGGTGGCCACCCTGTTGGGCCTTTAACGTCTGTAGATGCTGGAGACTCGCAGAAAGGATACTGTGTATGATGAGTTAAGCATGTGAGAGTGCTTTCTAACCGGAAAGTGCCTTTCAAAAGTGAGTCTCTTGCTGTCTCTACTTCGTCCCCTCTCGCCCCGCCTCTTCCCCTACAGTTTGGGTGCTGTGGCCCTAGGGTTGCATAGTCGTCCATGAGTATAGTATCCTCGCCCTACCCAGACCCCCGTGCCTAAGTTTACTCTTTCACCCCAAAAGCCAGGCTTAAAAAAATAAAAATTAAAATATTTTAACTAAACCAGGAACTGCTTACATCTCTGCCCCTTGACAACTTAACTGCGGTCCTGGCTCCAAAAACCTTCTCTGGTTTTTGCCACTCAGAGAAGATTCATAGTAGTCCTTCCTTAGATATTTTCACTTCTTTTCCCTTCGGGAAAGTGGTAAAAGAATCTAAAGCCGATCGGGCGTGGTGACTCACGCCTGTAATCCCAGCACTTTGGGAGGCCGAGGCGGGTGGATGACGAGGTCAGGAGTTCGAGGCCAGCCAGGTCAAGATGGTGACACCCCGGTCTCTACTAAAAATACAAAAATTAGCCGGGCGCGGTGGCGGGTGCCTGTCCCAGCTACTCGGGAGGCCGAGGCAGGAGAATCGCTTGAACCAGGGAGGAGGAGGTTGCAGTGAGCGGAGAACGTGCCACTGCACTCTAGCCTGAGCGACAGAGCAAGACTCCGTCTCAAAAAAGAAAAACGAAAACAAGAGTCTAAAGTCTCATGTACGGTTTTCTTTATGTTGCAAGGCTTCTGCTAAAGTCTAGAGCAGGGGGTCCAATCTTATGGCTTCCCTAGGCCACACTGGAAGAAGAATAATTGTCTTGGGCCACACATAAAATATACTAACACTAATGGTAGCTAATGAGCTTAAAAAAAAAATCTCATAATGTTTTAAGACAGTTTACAGATTTGCATTGAGTGGCATTCAAAGCCATCCTGTTGGGCAAGCTTGATCTAAAGTATTCTTGAAGGTTTTAATTTTTTTTTTTTTTTTTTCACAAGGTCGCGCTCTATCGCCCAGGCTGTAGTGCAGTGGTGAGATCATAGCTCATTGCAGCCTCTAACTCCTGCTTAAAGGATCCTTCTGCCTCAGCCTACGGAGTAGTTGGGTCTGCAGGCGTGTGCTACCACACCCAACTAATTTTTAAAAATTTTGTGTGTATGTAGATGGAGTCCCATTATATCCACCCAGGCTGGATAGTTGTTTTTATTAATATCTCTAAAAGATTTGAAGGGTAGGAGGAGAAAATTTCAGTCCCTTGAAATAACTTTCTTGCTATGACTTTGTTTCATATTTTGGCTGAAGTCAAAATGTCCGAAGTTGTGCACTTGCTGATTGGATAATGTGTGTGATATCTTAATAACGTGCCTCATTATTTACAGTTCTACACTTAACTAACAACATGTAATAACGAACTGCTCATGGTCCAGTATTTCATTGTGTATGACAGTGTAACAGCCAGTTATAATAAATACTTTTTATTTTTCCCCTTGGTATTTTTATTTTACAGTGAGAAAAGGAAGAAATTTTTTAAAGCAATCTTTCAGTCTCTGGACTGTATAAATTTAGTGTTTGTGATTGTCCTTCACTAAAAAAGAATAACTATCAGTAATAGAGTTGACCGAAATCTAGATTAAATAATTTTCTATCATTATAACGTTCAAAAATGTTAAAGTAAAATTTACAATGAAAATGCTACAAAGATGTTTAGATACATGTTCATGTTTTTGAGCTAGGGCAGTACAGAAGATGATATATACAAAGTGATGTTTAAAAGGTCGATGGATTTCCTTTAGAGAGCTTTAAGTTTGGGGGTAAACCCTGGAGCTTTTTTATCCTGAAGATGATGGAACTTGAATATCCTTGTCCTCTGGACTATTCTGTTAGCTGTTATCTTTAATCTCTGTGGATCTAATGTAGAAGCACCTTTGGATACAACTAGATACCCTAGTTGAGGTAGGGGTAGGTTGGAAGTGGGGTGCATTAGGGGAAGAAAATCTTGGAAAATGCCATCACCTATTCGTTTCTTCTCTTAGAGGATCTGTCATCTTGACAAGGGCAAGACGTGCTGTGTTGAATTCATTTTTCCCCGTGGTATTTTAAAGTGAGAAAAGGAAAGAATATTTTAAAGCAACTTTACATTCTCTGGACTGTATAAATTTAATGTTTGTGATTGTTGTGCATTAAGAATAGGATTTCCAAGCAGTTTTTCTTTAAAGAATTAAAAAATACATACCTCAATGGTATAACATAGTAAAATGCTCAAGTGCCAAATGTACAGTTCTGGGTAACCAACATCCACATCAATACATAGAATGTTCAACAGAGGGGTTTTTAAAAAGTGCCCCTTCTAACCACATCGACCACCATTACTACTATTCTGTATTGCTGTGCATGTTTTTGACCCTCACATAGAAGTAATTTTACAGTACGTAATTTTTTATGGCTGGCTTCCTTCCTCTTAGCAGTTTATTTGAATAGCTGGTTTGCTATTTTCAAGTAGAAAAAATGTAGTGAATGCAAGTCTATACGAATAAAACTTTTTTGAGAGGCCTTGAAATTCAGAGAACAGGTGTGGATCATATTTTAGGTATTCTGATGCATTACATGAGCTATGTGAATGTATAAAAGGAGATAATTCCTAACTCCACCAATTTAAAAAACCTTATTATCCACTTAAAAGGAATATTTTCTTAAATTCCCTTTACTTAAAATTTAACTCCTGTTTTCATTTGTATTTGTATTTAATTTCCACAACCCTGCCTTCTTGGCTGCACATGAAACATGTTCTAAAGATAACATTGCTCTAAATAGAAGTAATAGGCTTATCTGATCACCTTATGAGATAGTGTTTTTAGACTCCATCTTTAAAAGACATAAAGAAACTGTGGTCAGAGAAGTCAAGATAAAGTAAATATGTAAATACAATTAAAGGAGTCATTATTTACTTTCAAGCACTTGAGTGCGGATCACTAATCCTCTGCCTGTCCTATCTAGGCCCAAGACTTTTATTTCTTTCATGCTTTTATCCCATTAGGTCATCCAGTGCCCCAAATTCAAATATGATCATTAAGTTGATATAGCCCAAATCTCTATTTCCAGCCCAAATTTCTTTAGGCTAATCTCAATTCTAGGAGTCTAATTCCAAATGCCTACTAGACTTCTCTTGACATCTTTGCCCACTGTGCTATTGGTTTGTTCATCAGTTTCACTGGTACATGTTTTCTGGAAAATATTACCTTGTTGGTTACATTTGTTGCTTATCTTTTCCTGTTGCTTATCTTCTAGTGAATATCTTTTTTTTTTTTTTTTTGAGACAGTCTCTGTTGCCTAGGCTGGAGTGCAGTGGCTCACTGCAACCTCCACCTCCCAGGTTCAAGTGATTCTCCTGCCTCAGCCTTTGGTGTAGCTGGGACTACAGGCTCCCGCCACAATGCTTGACTAATTTTTGTATTTTTAGTAGAGACGAGGTTTTACCATATTGGCCAGGCTGGTCTTGAAGTCCTGACCTCATGATCCAGCTGCTGCTGCCTCCCAAAGTGCTGGGATTACAGGCGTGAGCCACAGTGCCTGGCTGTGTATGTCTTTTTTTAATACTGAAATGTGTTTGGGTGTAGTCAAATTTATTCGTCTTTTTCTTTATAATTTGTGTTTTAGGAGTCTTGTTTAAGAAATCTTTTTCTACCCCTAAATCACAACGTATTCATCTGTGTTTTTGCTAAAACTTTTAAACTTATAGTCTTCATATTAGGGCTTAACTCTACCCAGTATTTACTTTTTGTGCTTGAGAAAGGGGTCTACTCTCATTTGTTATTTTACATACAAACAACTAATTGTTCTAGCACCATTTATTGAAGAGTTAAACTTATTTTTGTGGTTTGTAATGTCACTTATCTTAAATCAGGTTTCTTTTTTTTTTTTTTTATTTTTTATTATACTTTAAGTTCTAGGGTACATGTGCATAACGTGCAGGTTTGTTACATATGTATACATGTGCCATGTTGGTGTGCTGCACCCATCAACTCGTCAGCACCCATCAATTCATCATTTATATCACGTATAACTCCCCAATGCAATCCCTCCCCCCTCCCCCCTCCCCATGATAGGCCCCAGTGTGTGATGTTCCCCTTCCCAAGTCCAAGTGAGCTCATTGTTCAGTTCCCACCTATGAGTGAGAACATGCGGTGTTTGGTTTTCTCTTCTTGTGATAGTTTGCTAAGAATGATGGTTTCCAGCTGCATCCATGTCCCTACAAAGGATGCAAACTCATCCTTTTTTATGGCTGCATAGTATTCCATGGTGTATATATGCCACATTTTCTTAATGCAGTCTGTCACTGATGGACATTTGGGTTGATTCCAAGTCTTTGCTATTGTGAATAATGCCGCAATAAACATACGTGTGCATGTGTCTTTGTAGTAGCATAATTTATAATCCTTTGGGTATATACCCAGTAGTGGGATGGCTGGGTCATATGGTACATCTAGTTCTAGATCCTTGAGGAATCGCCATACTGTTTTCCATAATGGTTGAACTAGTTTACAATCCCACCAACAGTGTAAAAGTGTTCCTATTTCTCCACATCCTCTCCAACACCTATTGTTTCCTGATTTTTTAATGATTGCCATTCTAACTGGTGTGAGATGGTATCTCATTGTGGTTTTGATTTGCATTTCTCTGATGGCCAGTGATGATGAGCATTTTTTCATGTGTCTGTTGGCTGTATGAATGTCTTCTTTTGAGAAATGTCTGTTCATATCCTTTCCCCACTTTTGGATGGGGTTGTTTGTTTTTTTCTTGTATATTTGTTTGAGTTCTTTGTAGATTCTGGAAATTAGCCCTTTGTCAGATGAGTAGATTGCAAAAATGTTCTCCCATTCTGTAGGTTGCCTGTTCACTCTGATGGTAGTTTCTTTTGCTGTGCAGAAGCTCTTTAGTTTAATTAGATCCCATTTGTCAATTTTGGCTTTTGCTGCCGTTGCTTTTGGTGTTTTAGACATGAAGTCCTTGCCCATGCCTATGTCCTGAATGGTACTACCTAGATTTTCTTCTAGGGTTTTTATGGTATTAGGTCTAACATTTAAGTCTCTAATCCATCTTGAATTAATCTTCGTATAAGGAGTAAGGAAAGGATCCAGTTTCAGCTTTCTACTTATGGCTAGCCAATTTTCCCAGCACCATTTATTAAATAGGGAATCCTTTCCCCATTTCTTGTTTTTGTCAGGTTTGTCAAAGATCAGATGGTTGTAGATGTGTGGCATTATTTCTGAAGGCTCCGTTCTGTTCCATTGGTCTATATCTCTGTTTTGGTACCAGTACCATGCTGTTTTGGTTACTGTAGCCTTGTAGTATAGTTTGAAGTCAGGTAGCGTGACGCCTCCGGCTTTGTCCTTTTGACTTAGGATTGTCTTGGCAATGCGGGCTCTTTTTTGGTTCCATATGAACTTTAAAGCAGTTTTTTCCAATTCGGTGAAGAAACTCATTGGTAGCTTGATGGGGATGGCATTGAATCTATAAATAACCTTGGGCAGTATAGCCATTTTCACGATATTGATTCTTCCTATCCATGAGCATGGTATGTTCTTCCATTTGTTTGTGTCCTCTTTGATTTCACTGAGCAGTGGTTTGTAGTTCTCCTTGAAGAGGTCGTTTACATCCCTTGTAAGTTGGATTCCTAGGTATTTTATTCTCTTTGAAGCAATTGTGAATGGAAGTTCATTCCTGATTTGGCTCTCTGCTTGTCTGTTACTGGTGTATAAGAATGCTTGTGATTTTTGCACATTAATTTTGTATCCTGAGACTTTGCTGAAGTTGCTTATCAGCTTAAGAAGATTTTGGGCTGAGACGATGGGGTTTTCTAAATACACAATCATGTCATCTGCAAACAGGGACAATTTGACTTCCTCTTTTCCTAACTGAATACCCTTGATTTCTTTCTCTTGCCTGATTGCCCTAGCCAGAACTTCCAACACTATGTTGAATAGGAGTGGTGAGAGAGGGCATCCCTGTCTTGTGCCAGTTTTCAAAGGGAACTTTTCCAGTTTTTGCCCATTCAGTATGATATTAGCTGTGGGTTTGTCATAAATAGCTCTTATTATTTTGAGGTACGTTCCATCAATACCGAATTTGTTGAGCGTTTTTAGCATGAAGGGCTGTTGAATTTTGTCAAAAGCCTTTTCTGCATCTATTGAGATAATCATGTGGTTCTTGTCTTTGGTTCTGTTTATATGCTGGATTACGTTTATTGATTTGCGAATGTTGAACCAGCCTTGCATCCCAGGGATGAAGCCCACTTGATCATGGTGGATAAGCTTTTTGATGTGCTGCTGAATCCGGTTTGCCAGTATTTTATTGAGGATTTTTGCATCGATGTTCATCAGGGAGATTGGTCTAAAATTCTCTTTTTTTGTTGTGTCTCTGCCAGGCTTTGGTATCAGGATCATGTTGGCCTCATAAAATGAGTTAGGGAGGATTCCCTCTTTTTCTATTGATTGGAATAGTTTCAGAAGGAATGGTACCAGCTCCTCCTTGTACCTCTGGTAGAATTCAGCTGTGAATCCATCGGGTCCTGGGCTTTTTTTGGTGGGTAGGCTATTAATTGTTGCCTCAATTTCAGAGGCTGCTATTGGTCTATTCAGGGATTCAACTTCTTCCTGGTTTAGTCTTGGAAGAGTGTACGTGTCCAGGAAATTATCCATTTCTTCTAGATTTTCTAGTTGATTTGCGTAGAGGTGTTTATAGTATTCTCTGATGGTAGTTTGTATTTCTGTGGGGTCGGTGGTGATATCCCCTTTATCATTTTTTATTGCGTCTATTTGATTCCTCTCTCTTTTCTTCTTTATTAGCCTTGCTAGCGGTCTGTCAATTTTGTTGATCTTTTCAAAAAACCAACTCCTGGATTCATTGATTTTTTGGAGGGTTTTTTGTGTCTCTATCTCCTTCAGTTCTGCTCTGATCTTAGTTATTTCTTGCCTTCTGCTAGCTTTTGAATGTGTTTGCTCTTGCCTCTCTAGTTCTTTTAATTGTGATGTTAGAGTGTCAATTTTAGATCTTTCCTGCTTTCTCTTGTGGGCACTTAGTGCTATAAATTTCCCTCTACACACTGCTTTAAATGTGTCCCAGAGATTCTGGTATGTTGTATCTTTGTTCTCATTGGATTCAAAGAACATCTTTATTTCTGCTTTCATTTCGTTATGTACCCAGTAGTCATTCAGGAGCAGGTTGTTCAGTTTCCATGTAGTTGAGCGGTTTTGATTGAGTTTCTTAGTCCTGAGTTCTAGTTTGATTGCACTGTGGTCAGAGAGACAGTTTGTTATAATTTCTGTTCTTTTACATTTGCTGAGGAGTGCTTTACTTCCAATTATGTGGTCAATTTTGGAATAAGTGTGATGTGGTGCTGAGAAGAATGTATATTCTGTTGACTTGGGGTGGAGAGTTCTATAGATGTCTATTAGGTCCGCTTGGTGCAGAGATGAGTTCAATTCCTGGATATCCTTGTTAACTTTCTGTCTCGTTGATCTGTCTAATGTTGACAGTGGGGTGTTGAAGTCTCCCATTATTATTGTATGGGAGTCTAAGTCTCTTTGTAAGTCTCTAAGGACTTGCTTTATGAATCTGGGTGCTCCTGTATTGGGTGCATATATATTTAGGATAGTTAGCTCTTCCTGTTGGATTGATCCCTTTACCATTATGTAATGGCCTTCTTTGTCTCTTTTGATCTTTGATGGTTTAAAGTCTGTTTTATCAGAGACTAGGATTGCAACCCCTGCTTTTTTTTGTTCTCCATTTGCTTGGTAGATCTTCCTCCATCCCTTTATTTTGAGCCTATGTATGTCTCTGCATGTGAGATGGGTCTCCTGAAGACAGCAGACTGATGGGTCTTGACTCTTTATCCAGTTTGCCAGTCTGTGTCTTTTAATTGGACCATTTAGTCCATTTACATTTAAGGTTAATATTGTTATGTGTGATCTTGATCCTGCCATTATGATATTAACTGGTTATTTTGCTCATTAGTTGATGCAGTTTCTTCCTAGGCTCGATGGTCTTTACATTTTGGCATGTTTTTGCAATGGCTGGTACCGGTTGTTCCTTTCCATGTTTAGGGCTTCCTTCAGGGTCTCTTGTAAGGCAGGCCTGGTGGTGACAAAATCTCTAAGCATTTGCTTATCTGTAAAGAATTTTATTTCTCCTTCACTTATGAAACTTAGTTTGGCTGGATATGAAATTCTGGGTTTAAAATTCTTTTCTTTAAGAACATTGAATATTGGCCCCCACTCTCTTCTGGCTTGTAGAGTTTCTGCCGAGAGATCTGCTGTCAGTCTGATGGGCTTCCCTTTGTGGGTAACCCGACCTTTCTCTCTGGCTGCCCTTAAGATTTTTTCCTTCATTTCAACTTTGGTGAATCTGGCAATTATGTGTCTTGGAGTTGCTCTTCTGGAGGAGTATCTTTGTGGCGTTCTCTGTATTTCCTGAATTTGAATGTTGGCCTGCCCTGCTAGGTTGGGGAAGTTCTCCTGGATGATATCCTGTAGAGTGTTTTCCAATTTGGTGCCATTTTCCCCCTCACTTTCAGGCACCCCAATCAGACGTAGATTTGGTCTTTTTACATAATCCCATACTTCTTGCAGGCTTTGTTCATTTCTTTTTCTTCTTTTTTCTTTTGGTTTCTCTTCTCGCTTCATTTCATTCATTTGATCCTCCATCGCTGATACTCTTTCTTCCAGTTGATTGAGTCGGTTACTGAAGCTTGTGCATTTGTCACGTATTTCTCGTGTCATGGTTTTCATCTCTGTCATTTCGTTTATGACCTTCTCTGCATTAATTAGTCTAGCTGTCAATTCTTCCACTCTTTTTTCAAGATTTTTAGTTTCTTTGCGCTGGGTACGTAATTCCTCCTTTAGCTCTGAGAGGTTTGATGGACTGAAGCCTTCTTCTCTCATCTCATCAAAATCATTCTCTGACCAGCTTTGATCCGTTGCTGGCGATGGGCTGTGCTCCTTTGCAGGAGGAGATGCGCTCTTATTTTTCGAATTTCCAGCTTTTCTGCCCTGCTTTTTCCCCATCTTTGTGGTTTTATCTGTCACTGGTCTTTGATGATGGTGACGTACTGATGGGGTTTTGATATAGGTGTCCTTCCTGTTTGATAGTTTTCCTTCTGACAGTCAGGACCCTCAGCTATAGGTCTGTTGGAGATTGCTTGAGGTCCACTCCAGACCCTGTTTGCCTGGGTATCAGCAGAAGAGGTTGCAGAAGATAGAATATTGCTGAACAGCGAGTGCACCTGTCTGATTCTTGCTTTTGAAGCTTCCTCTCAGGGGTGTACTCCACCCTGTGAGGTGTGGGGTGTCAGACTGCCCCTAGTGGGGGATGTCTCCCAGTTAGGCTACTCAGGGGTCAGTGACCCACTTGAGCAGGCAGACTGCCCCTTCTCAGATCTCAATCTCCGTGTTGGGAGATCCACTGCTCTCTTCAAAGCTGTCAGACAGAGTCGTTCGCGTTTCACAGGCTTCTGCTCCTTTAGCTGAGCCCTGTCCCCAGAGGCGCAGTCTACAGAGACAGGCAGGTTTCCTTGAGCTGCTGTGAGCTCCACCCAGTTCCAGCTTCCCAGCGGCTTTAGTTACCTACTTAAGCCTCAGCGATGGCGGGCGCCCCTCCCCCAGCCTCGCTGCTGCCTTGCGGTTAGATTGCCGCAGACTGCTGTGTTAGCAAGGAGGGAGGCTCCGTGGGCGTGGGACCCTCCCGGCCAGGTGTGGGATATAATCTCCGGTGTGCCTGTGTTACAGCGCAGTATTGGGGTGGGAGTTACCCGATTTTCCAGGTGTTGTGTGTCTCAGTTCCCTTGGCTAGGAAAAGGGACTCCCTTCCCCCTCGCGCTTCCCAGGTGAGGCGATGCCTCGCCCTGCTTCAGCTCTCGCTGGTCGGGCTGCAGCAGCTGAGCAGCACGGATTGTCTGGCACTCCCGAGTGAGATGACCCCAGTACCTCAGTTGAAAATGCAGAAATCACCGGTCTTCCCTGTCGCTCGCGCTGGGAGATGGAGACTGAAGCTGTTCCTATTCGGCCATCTTGCTCCGCCCACTTAAATCAGGTTTCTAAACATCCCCAGGTTGCTTATTCTCTTCCATTGCTGTATTTGTATAACCTCTATAACAATACCATACTGTCATAATTGCTACAACTATGTAAGTGTTAATATCTAGCAAGGTAAGCTTCCCCACTTGTTTTCTTCAAATTGCATTGAGAATGCCTGGCCCTTTTACTACTCTATGAATTTGAGTCCTCTTGTCAAGTTCTATGAAAAACTTAACTTTTTACTGAAAATTAATTAGGGCCTCAGTTTTCTTCTCTGTGATATGGTGATACCAGTGGTTATGACTAGATGCAATTAATTTTGTAATATACTCAATGAATGGTTATTATCATTATCGTCTTTACCATCAATGAATGACCCTTTACTCTGGCTTTGAGACCCTAAATTCAGAAGTTTTACCTCTGACCACAATCTCACATTCTGGTACATTTTTACTGCCACTAAACATTGATTTAGTTTTGAAATCCTCTCTTTTTCTATTCTGTTAGCCTATTCCTGGATTTATTTATTTTTCTCATTCCTCACAAAAGTTGTTCAAATCTTCACTATTCTACATTAATAATTATGTCTTCTATTAACATTACCAGGCTTATTTTGAACTCAAATGACCTTGATTTTTAGTTACCAGAGAAGCTTTTTTCACCATCATCTCTACTTGGTCATAATCCCTTCTATACTTAGCTTTTGTTCTGTTCTCCAAATCTAACTGCTCCCTGTATTCTAGAGCTGAATCCCTTTAAGACCTTGCTCCATCAGTTACTTCTCAAATTTTCATTTTTTTGTTCTTTACTGGCCCTATAAATTGTTGATTTCCAGGCTTTTAGATTTCATCAGCCAATGAATTTTTAAATTGGGAAGCCAAGACAGGTTTGCCAATTTTTTATTTGGTCAAGAAATGGCATTTAATAACAATATAACAAAACACTACTACCATCGACTTAGCGCAAGGAATTACATACAGCATTATAGTTAAGACTGTAGACTCTTGGAGCCACACTGTTTGGACTACAATTCTGATTCTACTAGGATAAATTATATAACTTGTAAAAATGTAGGTAATACCTACATCTTAAGGATGTATTGTGTATATGCACTGAATTAAGACACAGATAGCAATTAAAACAGTAGCTGGCACATATACATGCATAGTTAGTATGATATTTCATCATTATTTTTTTACCTCATTAAAAACTCATCTTTTTTATTAGCTGCACCTTGTTTTTTTCACAGTGGTTGGTCTAGATCTACATGATCAATGTTATTATGTAATGTGTCAATGCTAATAACATGGATATTGAGTATGTCAGATTGTTATTAATATAAACTGCTTAAAGGAATCTCATGCAGATTTCTGGAGCTCTTCCTCTAGATGTTTTTTTGACCCCTCCAAGTCTCATATTGAAATTTGATCCCAGCTGGGCACGGTGACTCATGTCTGTAATCCCAGCACTTTGGGAGGCTGAGCCGGGCAGATCACTTGAGACCAGGAGTTCAAGAGCAGCCTGGCCAATATGGTGAAACCCCATCTCTACTAAAAATACAAAAATTACTCAGGTGTGGTGGCACACACCTGTAACCCCAGCTACTCAGGTGGCTGAGGCATGAGAATCACTTGAACCCGGGAGATGGAGGTTGCAGTGAGCTTGTACCACTGCAACCAGCCTGGGTCACAGAATGAGACTATCTCAAAAAGGAAAAAGAAATTTGATTCCCAGTGTTGTAAGTAGGGCGTAGTGGGAGGTGTTTGGGTCATGGGGGTGGTTCCCTCCTGAATGGTTTGGTATAGTCTTTGTGATAATTAGTCCTTACTCTGTTTGCTCCTGTGAGAAGTGGTGGTTAAAAAGAGCCTGGGGCCGGGCGCGGTGGCTCACACCTGTAATCCCTGCACTTGGGAGACCAAGGTGGGCGGATCACCTGAGGTCAGGAGTTCGAGACCAGACTGGCCAACATAGTGAAACCCCGTCTCTACTAAAAATACAAAAATTAGCTGGGTGTGGTGGCACATGCCTGTAATCAATCCCAGCTACTCGGGAGGCTGAGGCAGGAGAATCGCTTGAACCTGGGAGATGGAGGTTGCTATGAGCCGAGATCGTGCCACTGCACTCCAGCATGGGCAATGGAGTGAGACTGTCTCAAAAAAAGAAACAAACAAACAAAAAACAAAGAGCCTGGGCACCCCCATACCGCTAACTCCTGGCCTTTCTCTCTCGCCATGTGAACTGTGTATTCATGGGCTCCTCTTGCCTTCTGCCCTCAGTGTAAGCAGTCTGAAGATTTCACAAGAAGCAGATACTGGCATCATGCTTCTTGTACAGCCTGCAGAACCACGAGCCAAATCTCTTATTTAAATAAATGACCCAACCTCAGGTATTCCTTTACAGCAACTCAAACAGACTGAGACACATACTACAAAAGTTAAATGTACTGGATTTCTTAATAGTAGCTCTGGAAGTTAAAGGGCAATTCTTAAAATATCTGAAGAAAAATTACCTATAATTTAGATTTCTATACCAATCCAAACTAAGAACCCATTGTGAAACTACAAAAAAGTCATTTTCAAACCTAAAAGATTTTAAAAATACACAATCTACACATTCTCTTCTCAAAAAGCTAATAGAGGATGTGTTCCACCTAAATGAGGAATAAACTAAGAAAAAGTAGGACATTTGATCAAGGTATAAGAAACCCAAAATAAGAGAAACGTAAAAGGAATCACAGATTGATAGATTGGAAAAGTAGATGAAATTAATGGAACAACTAATATGCTTTAACAAATTAAGAGGATACTTACAGTGGACTATAGGTTGGGGTTAAATTAATGATTATATGAGAAGCTAATCAATTTTTTTAAAAAAGAATTATTAAATCTGTCTATTCAACATTTTAAAGAGATAAAATTTTTTATTAGGACATTTTGATTTTGGTGTTGGTGGTTCTTACTTTCCCTTTGTGTATAAGGAACTACATTTGGAGCTGCCTTGCCTTAACCCCACAGTTTTAAGAGGAAGTCCAGTAAACTAGAAATAAATGGAAAACTAAAGAAACAAAACTGGGATCTGTAAATCAATAACATGGCGAAACTATTTTGAAATCACCTACCATAACACTTTGTGGTACTAAAAACTAGCAGTGTATAGAATTATCTATATAGCCAAGGTGGGAGGATCACCTGAGGCCAGGAGTTCGAGGTTACAGTTAGGTATGGTTATGCCTCTGCACCCCAGCCTGAGCAACAGAGCAAGACCCTGTCAGTCAATCCAAAATAAATAAATAAACAAGCAAACACAGGATAGAATAGAGTGAGCTCTGAAGAAACCTTTTCTTTCCTATAATTCTGTAAGTTGTATACTGACATACCACTTTTGCAGTCATTGACTAGACAAAGATTATGGTTACAAAGCAAATACATGATATACATAATTTTTTTGCATATGTGCATAATTAAAAGCTTAATTCCATAGATCTTTGAAGTTTCTTTTTCTATTTTGGAAGCCATCTTTTTTGCCTTAGAAATTTCATGGTTACTATAATCTGCATATATAGTCATTAAATAATAAAATAACAAAGCAGATTCTTTCTTACCTCAGAAGTTTATGGAACTAGCTACTCCAAGCACTGATGAACTAGGCATTAAGCAGGAACCTGTATAATGCTTTGAGATATTGTAGTTGTGCATAGAATAAATGTGAGATTTAATAATGTTACCTTATATATTTAACTGTTTTGTTTTTATTTTGCCTCTGAGCTAGTAAATTCAGAGATAGCATTCTGTGTGAAATAATTCTATTCAGATAAAAGGCACCCTGACTGACGTCAGCAAGTTGTTGGATTAGTAGGTTCCAGCCCTCAAACCGCTTTGGGAGCCTGGGAGATCTGCTAAGAGGTTCTAGCACCCCAGTAGAATGAAAAACTCAAGAATAGACACACTGAAGAGGGTAAGAGGCAGAGTTTCACTTTACCTACATCCTTCTCCTCCAAGGCAGCAGAGTTCAGTGCTAAGAGAGGCCTCTTTGGCCCATGAGTTCTCCCAGGAAGGAAAGTAAGAGTCAAGTGAGTGCCCAGCTTCCCTAGCCTTGCATGGTGCCACCCAAAAGGCTCACTTCTGTTTTTCCCTATCCAGAATACTGAGGGACTCTTCACAGATGAATAGTCTATGAATAGCTAGGAGAAGAGAAAAGAAGCAGAGGCTCATAGCAAGCAACACATGATTCTTCAGAGCTAGATGTGGAGTCTGCTAACTGGCTTGCAGACTCCACCATAGGCTCACCCATGAGCCCTACAGGACACTTCACCTGCAGAACCCCTCAACTAGCTGACAAGCACACCCAACACTCCATGTACCCATCCACTAGCCAGCAGCCCACCCTCCCCTGCAGATAGTGTATGCAGGCCCCAGCAGGTAGTACATAGATATCAGCAACTGGCTCCTGCTGGATTGGAAGAAGGCACACAACCTTGAACACTCTGGGGCACTGCACTAGAGAAAATAAAAAGAGGTTCTCAGCACCTAGTCTAGCTTTGTGAGATTGAAAGAAATCACACAATGCTAAGACTTCCCCTCCCAAGATAGAACAAGAGGAGTGGAGTGGGCATATCCATAGAAAAGGTCTGAGAGACCTTCAGAATCTCTAGTCAGGCTGACTGGTGAATGTCTTTCCCTTCTGAAGCTAGTCAGTAAAGACAGGAGGAAGTGATTATCTCTTCAAATGCAAAGGTAGAAGGCAAGGCTTAAAGGATCCACACACACGCCAAGAAAACATGACAACCAAAGGAACAAATTAAAGTTCTAGCAGTTGACCCCAAAGAAACGAAGACCTATACATTACCTGATAAAGAATTCAGAACACTCATCTTGAATCTCAGTGAGCTAAGTAAAATCAGGAAAACAATACATGAAGAAATGAGAATTTCAACAAAGAAACCATTGAAAAATCTAATTCTGGCTAGGCACGGTGGCTCACGCCTGTAATCCCAGCACTTTGGGAGTTCAAGGCAGACGGATCATGAGGTCAGGAGATTGAGACCATCCTGGCTAACACGGCGAAACCCCGTCTGTACTGAAAATACAAAAAAATTACCCGGGCGTGGTGGTGAGTGCCTGTAGTCCCAGCTACTTGGGAGGCTGAGGCAGGAGAATGGCGTGAACCCAGGAGGTGGAGCTTGCAGTGAGCTGAGATCGTGCCACTGCACTCCAGCCTGGGCGACAGAGTGAGACTCCATCTCAAAAAAAAAATCAAATTTTGGAACTAAAGAACACAATAACTAAACTGAAAAATTCAAAAGTGAGCTTCAGTGGCAGATTCAATCAAGCAGAAGGAAGAATCAGTGAACTTGAAGACAGACCATTTGAAATTATCCAGTCAAAGGAACAAAAAGAAAAAAGAATGAAGTAAGCCTACAGGACTCTAAACCAATACGCACATTATAGAAAGCAGAGAAAGAGAAAGGAGGCAGATAGCTTATTTAAAGAAATAATAGCAGAAAACTGCCCAAATCTGGGGAGGAAAATGAACATCCAGATCCATGATTCCCAAAGAATTCCATGTAGATTGAACATAAAGGTGTCTTTGCTGATCTTTTTTGTGGTTCATAAGCATGATGATTGGGTCTTCATGCCATTGTGTGAGATGTGCCTTTCTCAGACCTTGCTAAAACACTGGCACATTACTTATCTGACACGAACAATTTTTCACTGAGACATATTATAATCAAATTGTCAAAAGTTAAAGAATTTTGAAAGCAGCAAGAGGAAAGCAACTTGTCATATACAAGGGAGCTCCTATAAGACTTTCAGTGGGTTTTTCAGCAAACCTTGCAAGCCAGAAGAGAATGGGATGATATAGTCAAAATATTGAAAGAAAAAAAAAGCCTGCCAACTAAGAATAATTTACCAACAAAGCTATCATTCAGAAAAGGAAAGATAAAGACTTTTCCAGAAAAACAAAAGCTGAGGGAGTTCATCACCACTAGACCTGCCTCACAAAAAATGCTTAAATTGAAACTAAAGTTGAAATACTTCAAGTGGAAACTAAAGGACGCTAATTAGCAACATGAAAATGTGAAAGTATAAAACTCCCTGGTAAAGGGAAGGATAGAGTTACATTCAGAATATTCTTAATACTGTAATGTAATGGTGGTACATAAAATCATTTTTAATTCTGAGTTAAAAGTATTAAAAACAACTATAGCTACAGTAATTTGTTAATTGATGCACAATATGAAAATGTACATTTTGACATAACAATGTGGGATAGGATAGATGAGTTAGAGTTTTTATATGAGATCTAAGTTGTTATTAGCATTACTGATTAGAATGTATCCCCAAACTAATTGTATTTTATACAATATATACAGCTTTACATGTCAACCATACCTTAATAAAGTAGTTACTTTTTTAAATTACCATGCTCTTTCCAGAACCATTACTGTATAATTTATGGTGAGTAACTTGGAAGCTTTTACTACATTATCAATGGATATAAATAGAATATTTTTTAAAGTTGAAAATGAACTCACCTTGTGTAGTTTCTGAATATCTTCATTTGATACTCCTAGAGATGCCAAACCTATTTCTTGTGAAAATTGAGCAAGGAAATACCAGGATCCACAAGTAGTGGAACATGTCCCAAGAGTTCAGCACACGTGTCTCTGACCAGAAAAACATCACAAAGAACCATTATACAAGAAGCCTTAAACTACCGCTGGTGGTAGAACAAAACTTAAAATCCCAAATATAACCTTGTTACTATAATAACAATACTTTTAAGTCTGAATTTCAGATTCATCTTATAATCAGCATTTTGAGCTGTATGATACACACTATTTTAATAAAATAGCCACTACTATTTTCAGTTGCTTACTATATGCCAAATCATGGTGTTTCATTATGTACATTATGTGTTTTAATCAAGACAAACTTAAAGAATTAAAGTAACTTATTAGTGCAAGATCCTATAGAGCAGACCACTGCCTGTTTTTGTAAATAAATTTTTATTGGAATATGGATACACTAACAAAAGAGATTAAAGGCATCCAGTAATAACTTGGTAATGGCTGATCTTTTAAGAAAATACAGGCTGGGTGCACTGGCTCACGCCTGTAATCCCAGCACTTTGGGAGGCCAAGGCGGGCGGATCATGAGGTCAGGAGTTAGAGATCAGCCTGGCCAACGTAGTGAAACCCCATTCTCTACTAAATACAAAAAAATCAGCCAGGTGTGGTGGTGCACGCCTGTAATCCTAGCTACTCAGGAGGCTGAGGCAGAAGCATTGCTTGAACCCGGGCAGCAGAGGTTGTAATGAGCTGAGATCGCACCACTGCACTCCAGTCTGGGCGAGAGCGTGATACTCCGTCACACACACAAAAATAAAATTGAATTAAAAGTATATATATATATGTTACAGAAATCTGGAAATAAACAAGAACATAAATAAAACAATACAGTAGATGCATTTCCTGGTCCCTCTGTGTCATGTTAACTTTAAAAAGAAACAACATATTCAGCATGTTATGGCTATTAGCATCTTTTCAGCCACATTTGCTTTTGTTCTCATAATTTTTATGCATATTTTTTCCTGCTTTTGATTAACACACTATGTTTGACACATGATTTCTTTATATTAGAAACTTTAAATTCCACTCAATAATTTCTAATGTGAAATTTTCTTAAGTATTAGCAAACCTATTCAAAGGAATTTTATTTGCTACCATAGTATAGCACTTTATTATTTTATGTTTGGACTGTAACAACAGTCTACCAAATATGTGACCTCTAGCCTCCAACTTTAAAATATCCTCTACAAAGCTTTAAGAATAGTTTTTCTAAATGAAGTTTTTTTCAAAGACTTTCTAAAGAATAGCTTTAAATTTACAGAATAGGGCAGAAAATACAGATTCCCATATGTCACCCTCTGTAACCCAAACACACACTATTTCTCCTATTAATATCCCACATTATTGTGGTACATAATTTTGTGGTACATAACTTGTGTACCACAGTTGTGGTACACAACTGATGAACCAATACTGCTACATTATTAACTAAAATCCATAGTTAACCTTAGGGGTCACTCTTTGTGCTATATAGTTTTACCAATTTTGACAACTGCATAATGTCATGTATCCAGCATAATAGTACCATACATAATCATTTTATTACCCTATAAATGCCCTATGCTCCACCTATTTACCCCTATCTACCTACCTTATACCCCTGGGTAACCAGTTATCTTTTGTCTCTGTAGTTTTGCCTTCTAAATAAAATTTTTCCTGATATTTAAAACCTCAGTCTCTGGAGTAGGGCCATATGTGTGAATGAAGAAAGCAAATTGTAGAAAGTATATATAGTATCCTATTTATAAATTTTAAAAGTTACATGTATTTGATTATACATAGAACATTTCGGGAAGGATACCTAGAAAAATGGTAACTTCTGAGGAAAGGAGGAGAAACAGTGGATGAGGCCTTTTACTTTCTATTATCCTATTTTGTTTGAATTTCTTTCCATATACGAATATTACAATTTAAAATATTTTAATTATCAACCTAAAAATATCTCTGGATAAAAAGGTTTTTTTCAAAGCATGAAAGCATTAGAAAGCACAAAGGAAAAGTTCTAGAGATTTTAACTGCACAAAAATAATAAAATTCTGTATCTCAAAAGCATCATAAAATCCGATCCATCTGCTATTTATGATATTCTTTATTGTTTTATTTTTTATTTATTATTATTTTTGAGACAGTCTTGCTCTGTTGCCGAGGTGGGAGTGCAGTGGTGCAATTTGAACTCTATGCAGCCTCTGCCTCCCAGTTTCAAGAAATTTTCGGTGCCTCAGCCTTCCGAGTAGCTGAGATCACAGGCTTGCGCCACCATGCCTGGCTAATTTTTATATTTTTAGTAGAGACAGGGTTTTGCCATGTTGGCCAGGCTGGTCTCGAACTCCTGGGCTTGAGTGATTTACCTGCCTTGGCTTCTCACAGTGCTGGGAGTACAGGCATGAGCCACCACCCGGCTATGTTCCTTATTTTAGCTCATATTTTTCCACACCTAATAATCTCACATGGCTTTAAGATTTCTTGTTCACTCTTCACATATTACCAACCTTACTGCAACCCTGCATCTTTGTGGCTCCTATTTTAGGATGGGTTTCATTTTAAAATGGCAACCCTTTCATCAATCCCAATCTACCTACTCTGCATTGTTTTTGTAGTAAATATTACCTTCTAAAATTTTTTATTTAGTTATTTGTATGTTTTTGTCTCTGTCCCCCTTGCCATGTCCCACATGAACAAAATATTTCACCTATCTTGTTCACTGATGAATCCTTAGTACCTGACCCTTGGTAGGTATTCAGTAAAAAACTGTTAAATGGGCTGGGCCCAGTGGCTTATGCTTGTAATCACATCACTTTGGGAGGCCAAGGCAGGATGACTGCTTGAGGCCAGGGGTTTGAAGCAGCCTCGGAAACGTTGCAAGACCTCATCTCTATAAACAAATTCTAAAAATTAGGTGGGTGTGGTGGCACACACCTGTAATCCCAGCTAGCAAGGAGGCTGAGGCAGGAGGATTGCTTGAGCCCAAGAGTTCAAGGCTGCATGAAGTGAACTATGATTCCTCCAGCTTGGGCAACAGAGTGAGACCCTATATCTTTACAAATTGTGTTGAATGAATAATTGAGTTATTAAAATTATTGGTATATCCTATTCTACTTCTGTTGGTATATGTTGTGAAATTTGTTGTGTTTAATGGTGATCATACTCCTTAGGTGTCTAGATATTTTGGTTCACGAGCCATGTTCTCCTAGTGTTATCTACTACCACTTCTAATGGATACAAAAGTAGAACAAAATGGCAGACCCTAGTTTTTAATCCCTTCCCACAGGTTTAAGGAGCAGAAAGCAAGAGCTCTAGGAACCACAGAACTGATGCTCTCTCTTTGCTACTATTTCTCTAGTAAGGATCTGTGTTGAAATCCACAATCCAGCAGCAGAAGGCTGTTATAATTTATCAAAATTCTGGCAGCAGGGAAGGAGTAGAGGGGTGAATGCCCCAATATTCTATAGTATCTGGTCAGCCCCACTTTTTCACTGGCAACTCACTTCATCAGACCCTTTATCTAATCCTACAGGAAGCCTGATCTGTTGCTGGTGATGTCTGTAGCAATCAGTAGTTTGGCACTGATTGTCCCACAGCAAAGTGAGGCATGGCAAAACAGTATTTCAGAACTTACTCCTAACACCAATTATGGTTTCCTCTTAGTTTTTTATCTTATTTCTCAAGCTTTTGCTTCTTTCTTGTTTCTGTCATTACCCAGGGTTGATTTGGAGAGAGGAAGACAACAGCCTTCACTAGTTTCTCATTTTTTCAGGAACCATATGTAAGAAACTCACTTTAAATATAAAGACATAGACAGGTTAAAAGTAAATAACTGAAGAAAAATCTGCCATGCTAAAACTAATAAAAAGAAAGCTGGAATTGCTATATTGTCAGACAAAGCAGATTTCACAAAAAGGAAAACTGTCAGGGATAGAGAGAAGCATTACATAAGGATAAAGAGGTAAATTCTCCAAAAAGATATAACAATCTTTAACATATATGCACCTAACAGCATTAAAATGTGTAAGGCAAAAACTGATAGAACCACAAAGAGAAATAGACAAATCCAGTATCACAGAGACTTCAATATCTCTCTCTCAGTAATTCATCCAGCAGGCAGAAAATCAGTAAAAACTGAACTGTAGTATCATTAATCTACTGGATCTAGTTGACATTTATAGAATACTGCATGTAAGAACAGCAGAATATACATTCTCCTCAAAAATATACATATTTGTCAATGTAAAAATAACCTTTGTTTGCAAAAAAACATCTAAATGAAATTAATAGATACACAACAAATTTAGAAAAATATTTGCAAGGAGGTTTAATCAGGGAACTCAGAAATTCACATCAAGGGAACAGGCAATTCAACAGAAGAATGGATGGGCAAATAATATTAATTCAGAGAATAAATCCAAATGTGAAAAGAGGCTCAGAATCAGGAGAAATCAGGAAAATGCAAATTAAAATAATAAGATGCCAATTAGTCTAACAAACTGACAATTTTTTTTAAATTCAACTAAAATTTACTGAGTGCCTAATATGGGACAGACACTGAGCTAAGCATACCTCTAGTGTTCAGAAAGTACTGTGAAGTGGATCTTACCCCTTTTATTCAGTCGATGGAAGTGAGGATCATAAAACTTACATAGGGGAAACTGAATTCACTTTATAGGAGCTATTTTTCTTTTCTTTTTGAATAGATAGTTCATTCAAATAGTGTATGTGCAGAGAGAGAGAGGTTTTGAGTTTCAGTCTTCCCTGCGATCTCCTGTTCACCAATTTCTCCTGCCAACACCACCTATCCCATTACTTTTATTAGTTTCTTGCATACCTTCCCAGAGATTTTATAGAAAAATACAAATTTATATTATTCCCCATTTTAAAAATAAAGATAACAGTATATACACTGTCCTACATATGTTAGTTTACAATATATCTTAGAATTTTATGTAACTCCATAATGAGTTTCCTTATCTTTTAATGGCTGCTTAGTATTCCACTACATGAATGCCAGAACGGATTTATTTTACTAGCCCTTATGATGGACCTGGGCATTGTTTTCAGTCTTCAGCTTTTAAAAGCAGTATCACTGAATAATAATGTACATAATTTTGTCTCATACATTCAAGATATCTGCTGGATAAATTCACAGAAAAGAGATTGCTAAGTTAAAGATGTGTGTGTTTGTGTGTAATTTTGACAGATATTGCCAAATTTCTCTCCATAGGTGCTGTATAAACAGATGAGAGTGCCCCCACAGCATTGTTATTAGTGTGTGTTATTCAAACTGTTGGATTTGGGGCTAATAAGTGGAAATGTTTAATCTCAGTAAAATTTTACTATGTATTTCTCTTGTCACAAGTTGAGGTGAAACATCTTTTCAGACTGGGAAAAATGTTAAATGACCAATAGCAACTATGGCTGGTGAGGGCTCCAAGTAAAAGAGTATTGTTATAGATAGCTGGCATAAATGTGAAATTTTTCAACCTATTTGTAAAACAGTCTGGCAACCTGTATTAAAATTTTTTAAGCTACAAATATCTTTTGTCCTTGCTATACCATTCTTGGGAATCTGTCCTATAGAAATAAAATACATAAGGTTCTATTCACAAAAATATTCATAGTGGAAAAAATGGTAACAGAGTGAAAGCTATCAGTAGGAAAATGGCAGAATGAATTACAACTCCTGCATCCTATAAAATATTATATAGCTATCAAAAGGAATGAATTCAAGTTGTATGAGTTGTCATTTCCAGATATTGCTAAATGAGAAAAAGATGGAGAAAAGTGTAGGATCTCAATCTGTAAAACAAAATACATCATCAATACATATACAGATGTTCACATATTTGTGTGTGCACAGATATTTATATTTGTAGAGGTATATATATACATGAACATATATATATAAGGGAATGTGAAAAACACGTATTACTTGTGATTATAGGTTTGCTTGCTCTCAGGTCAAAATAGTAATGATATAAGATGTAAATTTCTTTTTCTCTCATAGTCCAGGGATAATCAGTTCATGACTGATAGAGCAGCTCTATATATTAGGTACTCAAGCTACTTGTAGCTTTTTAATCTGATCTACTCAATATGTGGCTTCTATTTCATGGCCTAAGATGGTAGTTCCACCTCCTGCCATGATACATTTGAGAATAGGAAATAGTAAAAGAGTAAGGGCATATTACAGAAGTTGGAGCCACCATTTCCACTTACGACCCATGGGCCACAATCTAGTTACATGGCCAAACTTTCAAGAGAGTTAGGAAATTATAGTTAGTATCCATGTAGCAATGTACCCAGCTAACATATGGGGGTTCTGCCAGGCACGGTGGCTCACATCTGTAATCCTAGCACTTTGGGAGGCTGAGGCGGGTGGATCACCTGAGGTCAGGAGTTCGAGACCAGTCTGACCAATATGGAGAAACGCCGTCTCAGTGAAACCCCGTCTCTACTAAAAATACAAAAAAATGGTGGGGTGCACCCGTAGTCCCAGCTACTCAGGAGGCTGAGACGGGAGAATTGCTTGAACTCGGGCAGCGGAGGTTTCAGTGAGCCGAGATTGTGCCATTGCACTCCAGCCTGGGCACAGAGCAAGACTCCGTCTCAAAAAAACCCCAAAAACAAAACAAAACATATGGGGGTTCTAATATAAAAGGAAGAAGAGGAGAAAGGACATTGGGAAATTATAGTATTCTGTGCCACAACAGAGTAAATAGGTGAGCTAGGTAATGGAAAAGGGACTCTTTCCCAAAAGTTATCTATTTCTGCATTACACATGCATTCCAAAACAGTGATTTATTATCTCTCACTACACTGATTTGGCCAGAAAGTTCTGTTAGTCTTCCCTGTGTTCACTCATGTGGATCCCTTTACACTGTTTTTCACTCCCAGACTTATAGTGGTCTCAGTGCAGTGTTCCAAACGGTGAAAAAAGAAGCTGTGAAGCTTCTCTAGACCTAGTCAAAGAAGTACAAAGTCACATCTATTTGCATTCTATGGTCAAAGAAAGTCACAAAGATAGCTAGATTCAAGGGCTGAGGAAATAAACCCTTTGATGGGAAAGTGGCAAAGGCACATGGCAAAGATGTATGAACAAAGTAGGCGTGATTTATTGAGGGCAAATATTGTAACAATCCCATAAATTACACATTTTACATTTTTTAAAATTTTTATTTCAATAGTTTGTGAGGAACAGGTGGGTTTTGGTTACATGGATAAGTTCTTTAGTGGTGATTTCTGAGATTCTGGTGCACCTGTCACCTGAGCAATGAACACTGTAGCCAATGTGTAGCCTTTTATCCCTCACCCCCCGTCACCCTCCCCCGACGAAGTTCCCGAAGTCCACTGTATCATTCTTACGACTTTGCATCCTCGTAGCCTAGCTCCCACTTATAAGCGAGAACATATGATGTTTGGTTTTCCATTCCTGAGTTACTTCACTTAGAATAATGGTCTCCAACTCCATCCAAGTTGCTGTGAATGCCATTATTTCATTTCTTTTTATGGCTGAGTAGTATTCCATAGTATAAAAGCTATATATTTACATTTAATATATGTATATAAATTAAATTTAATATATGTATATAAATGTTCATATTTGTTGGTTAAACTTGTGGTGGGTAGATACAAGTCTGACCAAGTCACTCTTCTGCTTTTTATTGCCACACAGATTTATTGAGGGCAAATATTGTAACAATCCCATAAATTACACATTTTACATTTTTTAAAATTTTTATTTCAATAGTTTGTGAGAAGTCCAAGTTCCTTAGCCTATACTATTTCTACTATATTACACTACCTCCCAGAGAACATGGTATAAAAACCAGGAAGAAAGAGAAATTGCTTCTGGCTGAAGTGGTTGGGAAAGGCTTCATGTAAGATGTGGGATCTGAACTGGAATAAATATTTGAACTGATGGAGAGGGGCAAGGCGGTAAGCCCTAATTCATAATATTTTAAGGACCACCCTTTTAAAAATTGTAATATAGCATATATGCAAACATGAGTGATTTATCACAAAGAATATCCCCGTATCCAGCACCCAGGAAATAGAAACCTTCTTTTTTTTTTTTTTTTTTTTTTTTGAGACAGAGTCTCGCTCTGGAGTGCAGTGGCCGGATCTCAGTTCACTGCAAGCTCCGCCTCCTGGGTTCACGCCATTCTCCTGCCTCAGCCTCCTGAGTAGCTGGGACTACAGGCGCCGGGGCCACCTCGCCCGGCTAGTTTTTTGTATTTTTTAGTAGAGACGGGGTTTCACCGTGTTAGCCAGGATGGTCTCGATCTCCTGACCTCGTGATCCGCCCGTCTCGGCCTCCCAAAGTGCTGGGATTACAGGCTTGAGCCACCGCGCCCGGCAGAAACCTTCTTATGAGAGGCCCCGATAACTATCCTGTCACTCTTCCCCAAATGTAACCACTCTTCTAATTTCTAACCATACATCATTTTTGCCTAGTTTTGAATCTTACATGAATGATATTATATGTGTATTTTCACCATTATATTTCTGAAAATGATCTGTAGTGTTTATAGTTTGTTCATATTCACTTCTATATTAAATGGATAAACAAAATATGTCCATTTTATTGTTGATATTTCAGTGGGCTGTTTCCACTTTAAAGCTATTAACCAATTATGGTGCATTCTTCTGTATGTCTCTTCACATGCAAGTGAAGACATTTCTGTTGAGTATATACTTAGGATTAAAGTTGCTTAGTCATTGAAGTATTTTCAAATTTTGTAAAGAATGACAGTTTTCCAAAGTTTATGGAAACTTTAGCCAATCCCTGTCCCCCTGTCCCCCATCACTGCCCCACAACAGTGTGTCAGAGTTTCACTTTCTCCATGCTGTGGTCAACACGTGGTACTGTCAATCTTTTTAATTTGGTCATTCTGATGGGAATGTAGTGGTATCTCATTTTGGTATTAACCTTTTACTTGATGACCACTGAAGTTGAGCACCATTTTATACTACTTAACATTTGGAGATCTTTAAGTTTTTGTTTGACAAAAATGGCCTTCAGAGACATTTTGGAGATCTTTTCTGTAGTGCCTGTTTAAGTCATTTGTCCATATTTCTGTTGGGTTGTCAGTCTTTTTCTTATTGACTTTTAGGAATCATTTATATATTCTGGATATGAGTTCTTGGTCAAATATATGTGTGGCCAGTATCTTTTCTTACATTGTGGTTTGTCTTTTTGTAATGGTGCCTTGATAAGCAGAATTAGTAATGTAATACATTGTATACATTGTAACAGTATCTTTCCTTTTCTTTTTTTTTTTTGAGACGGAGTCTCTCTCTGTCACCCAAGCTGCAGTGCAGTGGCACAACCAGGGCTCACTGCAGTCTCAACCTCCTGGGGTCAGGTGATCCTCCTACCTTAGCCTCCCAAGTAGCTGGGACTACAGGTGTGTGCCACCACACCCAGCTAGTTTTTTTGTACTTTTTGTAGAAATGGGGTTTTGCCATGTTGTCCCAGCTAGTCTCAAACTCCTGGGCTTGCCTCAGCTTCTCAAAGTGCTGGGATTACATGCATGAGCCACCATGCCCAGCCTTCTTATTTTTAATCTGTCCTCTATTTCCTCTTAAGACTCGAAAGATATGGTAATGTGCAACAGAAGTTATTACAGGAAATGGACCCTTAAGTAAGATTTTGAGATTGGATTGGATACACACACACACGCACACATAAAACCAATCAGAGGAATAACCTCGTTGCTATAAGCAAAGAGACTACAGACTAGAGGTAATCCATGGCTTACAGTATTTAGTTTAGTTTTTTTGTGTGACCATAGCTCACTACAGCCTCAACCTCTTATGCTCAAGCAATCCTCCTGCCTCAGCCTCCTGAGTAGCTGGGGCTATAGGTGTGCACTACCATACCCAGCCAACTTATATTTTATTTATTTATTTATTTATTTATAAGATGGAGTTTTGCTCTTGTCACCCAGGCTTCAGTGCAATGGTGTGATCTTGGCTCACTGCATCCTCCGCCTCCCGGGTTCATGCAATTCTCCTGTCTCAGCCCCAGTAACTGGGATTATAGGCACCCACCACCACGCCCAGCTAATTTTTGTATTTTTAGTAGAGACAAGAGTTTTACCATGCTGGCCAGGCTGGTCTTGAACTCCTGACCTCAGGTGATCCACCCGCCTCGGCCTCCCAAAGTGCTGGGATTACAGGTGTGAGCCACCGTGCTCGGCCTGTTTTTATTTTTTTGTAGAGACAGTCTCACTATATTGCCTAGGCTGGTCTTGAACTCCTGAGCTCCAGTGATCCTCCTGCCTTTGCCTCCCAAAGTGCTGAGATTACAGGAAGGAGTCACTGCACCCAGCCAGTTTGCAGTAGTATTATGATTAACAGTAACAACAGGAAATTATGTGAAGCGGGTAAGGAGTGTATCACCATGATAACCATAGTAATTATAAAGATTATAGATCCATCTGGCTTTTCTTATGGTCCGAAACAGAAAGTACTTAACCCGTTTATGCCAGAGATTGCAATTTTTTGAATTTTTGCATGAGTGAAAACTCAGACCTTGGCGATGATCTTGAGCAGTAGGCTATAAATAATTCCCACATGCTTAGCGTTCCAATAATGGAGCACTAGGCATAAGTGGGTTAAGGGGCATGGTGGCTCGTACCTGTAGTCCCCTATCTGGGAGGCTGCGGTGGGAGGATCTCTTGAGGCCAGGAGTTTGAGACCAGCCTGGGCAACACTGCAAAACCCCATCTCTAAAAAAAATTTTTTTAATTAGTTGGGCATGGTAGCACACACCTATTGTCCCAGCAACTCAGGAGGCTGAGGCAGGAGGGTTGTCTAAGCCCAAGAGTTTGAGGCTGCAGTGAGCTATGATCATGCCATTGCACTAAAGCCTGGGTGATAGAGGGGGACCCTATCTCTAAGAAAATGAAAAGAAAAATACATAAGAAAAACATAAAAACTACAATTAAGACTGTATGTCGTGACCAGGCGCAGTGGCTCACACCTGTAATCCCAGCACTTTGGGAGGCTGAGGTGGGTGGATCACTTGAGGCCAGGAGTTCAAGACCAGCCTGGTTAACATGGTAAAACCCCATCTCTACGAAAAAATACAAAAATTAGCTGAGTGTGGTGGCGCATGCCTGTAGTCCTAGCTACTTGGGAAGCTGAGGCATGAGAATCACTTGAACCCGCAAACAACAACAACAAAAAGAAAATGACTCTATGTGGAGCATCAAAACTCCACTACAGGTCTTAAGGAATTGATTATCTTCTGTAATCACTGGGCAGATATGGTAGATTTGTAGTATCAATTACATGCTTAATTCTTCCCCTTTCCTATTCTAACGTTGGAACATTGGTGGGGAGAGTGGGGTCCTAAGACATAGGATAGGGATGTTTGAGCAGAGAAAAATGAAGCTGAAAACTCTGAACATCCATCTTCCCCTGAACATCCATCTTTCCCTAAATCTCTTTCTGAGGAAACCAGCCTCCTATGCATAGAGGCTTCCAGTGATTGCACTTGGGCAAGCTCCTTCACAAGCTGATACATGCTCTCCTCAGAACTTACCAGCTGGGGCTAGGCACGGTAGCTCAGGCCTGTAATCCCAGCCTTTGGGAGGCTGAGGTGGGAGGACTGCTTGAGCCCAGGAGTTCAAGACTAGCCTAGGCAACACAGCAAGGCTCTGTCTTTAAAAAAAAAAATTTTTTTTTAATTAGCCATGCATGGTGGTTTGTGCCTGTAGTCCCAGCTACTCAGAGGGTTGAGGTGGGAGGATCACGTGAGCCCAGGCGTTCAAAGTTGCAATGAGCCATGATCACACCATTGCACTCCAGTCTGAACAACAAAGCAAGACTCTCCCTGTCTCCAAAAAGTAATAATAAAATAAAGAATTTACCCTTACTACCTATTAATGCCTCCAGTTAAATCCCGACATAGCCTAGTCAGAGAAGTATGAGGCCTTCTCTGGACAGAGAAAGCCTACCTAGGAGAACTAAAGGCCTTGCCATTTTAATCAGTGGGAACTTGAAAGGCATATATGGGAATACATTTAAGGTTAGATCATGGCAAATTTATTGGCATGGGTGCACTTACTTAAAAATCAAGAGTTA
Organism: Piliocolobus tephrosceles; assembly: GCF_002776525.5. NCBI lineage: Eukaryota > Metazoa > Chordata > Mammalia > Primates > Cercopithecidae > Piliocolobus > Piliocolobus tephrosceles. The sequence goes on along the minus strand of NC_045436.1, from coordinate 82,654,717 downwards.
ATATCTCGGCATTAATAATTTGGTAGGATGAGGCTTAAATTCAGTAATAGCCTATAGATAAGATGGCCAAAATGCCAGAAATTCCTGGGCATATTGTAGAGGAGAAAACACAAAGGCTCCTTAGCCATTGTTAATTTTCCCCATATCATTAAGGAATACAATGATGATGGAAGCACTACCATTTCACAAGGAGCTCTAAAGTAGCTGTCTTTGTTGTCAAGAGATGATGGTGGTGAACACTGTAGTGGAACTGGGTTTGCTGATCTTAGTGGGAACATTAGAATCCCAAGGCAATAGAGGACACATAATAGCATATAAATATCAGACACAGGCTGGACACAGTGGCTGACGTCTGTAATCCCAGCAGTTTGGGAGGCCGACGCAGGCAGATCACTTGAGGGCAGGAGTTTGAGACCAGCCTGGCCAACATGGTGAAACTTCATCTCTAGTAAAAATACAAAAGTTAGCTGGGTGTGGTAGTGCCTGCCTGTGGTCTCAGCTACTCAGGAGGCTGAGGCAAGAGAATGGCTTGAGCCTGGGAGATGGAGGTTGCAGTGAGCTGAGATCATGCCCCTGCACTCCAGCCTGGGCAACAGAGCAAGACTCTGTCTCAAAAAAAAAAAATATATATATATATATATATATATATACACACACACACACACACACATATACACACACATATATATACATATATATACACACACACATACATATCTCTCTCTCAGAGACAAAGTAGGCACAATTACCAAAATAAGTCAGAGGAGAGAACGTTAACCAGAGTATTTTGACCCACAGGGAAAAGTGATAATGGCTAAATGATCATGAGGTCCCTGGAAATAAAATAGATTAAGTAACCTACCAAGGTGCTGCTTGACATATATAGGTGGAAAAATTCTTGTGTTTTTGTAGTAAAATTTGAAGCATCTCATCTAGCTCCCAGACTTGGTACTCCTTCACTGATGGAAAGAGACTGGATCCTTTGACGAACGGGGCAATGCAATCACGGCTGTATACCATGAATTGTTCCCTAATCCAGTGGGGTTCCCAAACTTGTCTGCACATTAGAACACCTTAGGATTCTAAAGCCCAGTCCACAACCCAGACTAATTAAATAATAATCTTGGGGAAGACCCGGGCAGTATTTTTTCAAGTTCCCCAGATACTTCCAGTGAGCAGACATGTTGGGAGAATCATTGCCCTAAGCCTTTTCCATAGGGACCAGTGACCATTCACTAGAGAAAGGTAAATATCCAAAATTCTTTTTTTTTTTTTTTTTTTTGAGACAAGGTCTTGCTCTGTTGTCACCCAGGCTGGACTGCAGTGGCATAATCTCAGCTCACTGCAACCTCTGCCTCCCGAATAGCTGGAACTACAGGTGTGCACCACCACTCCCAGCTAGTTTTCTGTATTTTTGGTAGAGATGGGGTTTCGGCATCTTGGCCAGGCTGGCTAGAATTCTTAAGGCACTGTCTCTTAACTTGTACTAATACTAGAAACCAAAAACTCTACCCTGGACGACTAGTCAGAATAGGGGACCTACGGAAGTCAAGTGATGGAATCTTGGCCAGGCTGTGGCTGACAGTGGATCCAGAAGGACCCATACTGTGGTTACTTCTCCAGTCCTAGATGTGTAGTAGTGATATATATCTTTTAATAACAATCTTTATTTTGGTTTCCTGATCCATGGAGGGATTGCTATTATGGTGGAAAGTGCTACACAGCAGCTTAGGTCTGCCTTCTACCACTCCTCATTAAGATAGTAAAGGAAAAGCAGGGATATACCCTGAAGAAATGGCAGATATTGGTCAAGCACAGTGGCTCATGCCTGTAACGCCAGCACTTAGGGAGGCCAAGGCAGGAGGATTACTTGACCCCAGGAGTTTGAGACCAGCCTATATAACATGGCAAGACTCCATTTCTACAAAACATAAAAAGCAAAATAGAAAAACCAAAAGAAATTGCAGAGATTAGTGCCACCATGCTGCCATGGTGATTCATACCACATTCCCATTTAAATTTCCTGTGGCCACCAGATGCATCATAGAGAATGAAAGTATAAAAACCAGATGGCTAGTGAAGAATGACAGTGGACTGCAAACTTTAATTAGGTAGGGATGCCAATTATGGTTGCTGTTCTAGGTGTGGTATCTTCTTTGGAAGAAATTAATATACATGTTGACATGATACTGATATTGATCTGGAAATGTCCCCCCACCCCAATTCTAATTATAAGGAGAATCAGAAACAGACTACATTTAAATAGGAGGAACAACAGTAAGTCCTTACTGTCTTGTCTCAGGCTACATCAACTCTCCTGTTCTCTACATTGTATGAAGGGACCTTGATGGTCTTGCTATTCCATAGAACATCACACTGATTTATTAGAGTAATGAAATTATATTAAATGAAACTGATGAGAAGTAGGCAGCATTCTACATGCTTTGGTAAGACATAACGCATGCTAGAAGGTGCAAGATGAACCTTGAAAAACTTCCAGGACTTGTCACAGGTTTCTAGGGGTCCAATGGCCAGAGAGATGTTAAGATATCCACAATATCCATACTTTTTTCTCTTCATTAACTGATCAGATGGAACTCCTTGTGATGACAGTTTATGTGGGTTGAGGGAGAAGTGCTGAAGGATTAGAGGCAGGTACTATAGGAGTCTGAGTCACCGCTCATTCATGGTTCCAGTCCCATATGTAGTGCACTGCTCCTGTGCTCATCCAGTTGTACAGTTTGGTTGAGTCAAATAACAACAATTCATGATGGGCAGTTTGATTCACACAGTCACTTGATGTCCCATGGTCGGGTGTTACATCTCTTCCAGGTGCCAGTAGCAAATCAAGGGGTGCTTTTCAAAGAAAAAACAAAATGAATCAAAACCATGGCTAAGGAAGATACGGTCTTACTCCTAAACCTTAAATTAAGGTCTATGTTGTAATTCTTGTACTGAAACTTGCCAGAGGCTTCATATAACATCTCTCCTACATTAACTTCCAATACCATTGGGTCTACAGGATCATAAAGCCTAAGTCTGAGCCCTACCCCACTCAAAACTGGTAATTTTTTTTGAGACGGAGTCTCACTCTGTTGCCCACGCTGGAATGCAGTGGCAAGGTATCAGCTCACTGCAACCTCTGCCTCTCAGGTTCAAGCGCTTCTCCTAACTCAGCCTCCTGAGTAGCTGGGATTACAAGCATGCACCACCACTTCCGGCTATTTTTTTATTTTTAGTAGAGACGGAATTTCACCACGTTGGGCAGGCTGGCTTTGACCTCCTGACTTCAGGTGATCCGCCCACCTCGACCTCCCAAAGTGCTGGGATTACAGGCGTGAGCCACCATGCCTGGCCAAAACTGGTAGTCTTATAGTTACAGTTAAGCCTCTGAGAACAGCTTACCCAATTGTACTGTGTTTTGTTGTCTCCAAATCTAAAGATGCCTGCCACATGTTTTGCCTTTTTCTTTGTTGTGACAGTGGAAAATACAACTTGTCACTAACAAGTGCCTTTAAATAGGGGTAGGTGTTTGGTTTTGGTCTAGCTTTTCTAGTTGTTCACAGCAGAAGTATGATCAAAACCACTGAGTTCTTAATTATCAGAAGTGAAACTTGAGGGGTTTTTTTTTGTTTTTTTTTTTTAAGACACTTTCTGTTGCTCAGGCTGGAGTGTACTGGCCTCATCATTGCCCACTGCAGCTTTGAAATCCTGGCCTCAATTGATTCTCCCACCTCAGCCTTCTTGAGTAGCTGAGATTACAGGTTTGTACCACCATGCCCGGCATTTTTTTGTTTTGTTTTGTTTTTTTCTGGTAGAAACAGGGTCTCACTATGTTGCCTAGGCTGATCTCAAACTCCTGGTCTCAAGTGATTCTCCTGCTTTGGCATCCCAAAGCACTGCATTTACAGGCATGAGGCACCTCACCCAGCAAAGAGGACTCTTTTTTTTTTTTTTAATATCAAAAACTTTACTCCCTCAGTCAAAATACACAAGGTAGTTGTTGTGCATATATGTAGTCTATAGATAATGCTTGGTACATAAATATCTAGGTCTATGGCAATAACTGTTACTTAGGGACTCAAAGTAGGTTTGAGTCCCTCAAAGAAGCTTAACACTGCTAAAAGCAAAGGCATACTCCTAGAAAAGTAAAGGTATGTTCCAAAGAATATGAGGATCACAGTTCAGTAAGAGATACCCTGTATAAAAGCAGAGATAAAGTTTTTCTCCTCTATACAATGGGACACGATTGAAAAGTTCTTTATTGTGCTATATTATAATGAAAGCTGTGTTTAATTTAATGGTGATCTGCAAGATAGTCTGGAGAAGGAAAAGCAGAGGCAGAGACGCCCACTACGAATTTACAGTAATGGACCAAATATGAGTTGAGAGGCATCATAGTGTAATGAGAAGAATGTTTACATTAGAATCATAGGACTGGTAATAATGACTGATCCTGTTACCTTGGGCAAGTCATTTAACCTGTCTGATTCTGCATCCTTATTTATATGTCACTCACCTTGTAGTGACCTTGTAGGCCCTCAATACTTGAGTGATGAAATGTTAATCACTTCTGCTTAACTCAGAGTGATTATATAATGATGAAAATCTTTTAAAATGTATAAACTTATACAATTTAAGGTGTAATATGCATTGAAGGCCTAAATAAGTAGAAAGGGACACTTATAAGAAAAGGGAAGGGTGAAAGGTAAAGATGACTCCAATATACTGAATCTCAGTCTTGGTGACTGGAAAAGTATATTCACTTAAGTAGACTGGTTAGGAGAGTAACTGGGTTTTGGAAATCTGGACAAGGTTAGGGAAAAAACAGTGATTTATTTAAATTGTCAAGATATTCAGCAGTAACTAAAAACTGAACAACGAAGTTACTCTTAATATATGTAATAGCTTCCCATTACATGTATTAGTTTCACATATTCTTAGGTATTTTTCATATGAGAATGTTCTATCTCCTCGATAAAACTGTATGTTCTTAGACAAAGAGGTTATCTCCTGGGGAATTTGTATTCCCTCCTCATTTAAAAGTAAACCACCTATATCCACTAAAGTTCCATCTGTTCTGTCCAATTTATTGGTAAACAAATTACATAGGGCATTGACTGGTTTAAAGATTATTTGTTAGTTCCTTTGGTCCTTCCAGTTTAATACCAAATTGCTATACTTTTTTTTTTTTTTTAAGAGTCTTGTTCTGTCACCCAGACTCGAGTGCAGTGGCACGATCTCAGCTCACTGCAGCAACCTCTGCCTCTTGGGTTCAAGCGATTCTCCTGCCTCAGCCTCCCAAGTAGCTGGGACTACAGGTGCCTGCCACCATGCCTGGCTAATTTTTGTACCAAACTGCTATACTTTAAAAAAAAAAAGATATATAATAGTTTACATATTTATGAGGTATATGAGCTATTTTGTTACCTTGACTGTGTATACATCACCTCGAATATTTCTCATTTCTAAGTGCTGGGAACATTTCAAGTCTTCTCTCCTAGCTATTTTAAAATACAAAAAGCATTCACTGTTACTAACTATAGTTACCCTACTCTGCTGTTAAACATTCCTTTGTTCCATAGCTCACTGTATGTTTGTACCCATTCACCAACTTCTCTTCATCCCCCCCAACCCAGACACCTTTCCCAGCTTCTGGCAACCATCATTCTACTCTCTGCCTCCATGAGATCAACATGTTTAGCTTCCACATGAGTGAGAGAACATGTGATATTTTTCATTGTGTGCCTGGCTTATTTCACTTAACACAATAACCTCCAGTACCTTCCATGTTTCTGCAGAGGAAATGATTTCCTTCTTTTTTATGGCCAAATAGTATTCATCATGTATAATATAGGTAACACATTTTCTTTATCCATTCATCTGTTGATGGACACTTAGGTTGATTCTGTTCTTTGCTACTGTGAATAGTGCTACATTGAACTGATTTATTTTCCTTTGAATAACTACACAATAGTGGGATTGACAGATCATATGGCAGTTCTTTCAGTTTTTTGGGAAATACTATGTTTCCATAGAGGCTGTACTAATTTACATTCCCACTGACAGTGTAAAAGAATTTTCTTCTGCATCCTTACCAGCATCTGTTATTTTCTGTCTTTTTAGTAATAACCACTCTGTCATAGGTGATACCTTATTGTGGTTTTCATTTACATCTTTCTGATGATTAGTGATATTAAGCATTTTTCATATACTTATTGGGCATTTGTGTCTTCTTCTGAGAAATGTCTATTCATATCCCTTGCTCACTTTTAATGGGTTTTTTTTTTTTTACTGTTAAGTTCTTGTATATTCTCAACATTAGTCCCTTGTTGGATTAATAGTTTGTAAATATTTTCTTCCATACAAGTGGTTATCTCTTTACTCTGCTGTTTTCTTTGCTGAGCTTTTTAGTTTAATATAGTCCAATTTGGCTATTTTTGTCTTTGCTTTTTGTGCTTTTGAGGTCTTAGCCATAAAATCTTTGCCTACGACCAATGTCCTGAAGTGGTTTTCCTGTTTTCTTCTAGTAGTTTTATAGCTTCAGGTCTTACATTTATGTCTGAACTCCTCTTTATGTGCATCACTCTAAACAGTTTTTACTACTAGTACCTTGTAAAGCATAAAGCAAATGCCTTATTCAAAATCGTATGAGGCCAGGTGCGGTAACTCACACTGTAATCGTGGCACTTCAGGAAGCTGAGGCGGGCAGAATGCTTGATCCCAGGAGTTCAAGACAAGCCTGGGCAATATGGCGAAACCCTGTTTCTACAAAAGATAAAAAAAAAATTAGCTGGGTGTGGTGGCAAGCGCCTGTAGTCCCAGCTCCTTGGTGGGGGTGGCTGAGGTGGGAGGATCACTTGAGCCTGGGGGGTTGAGGCTGCAGTGAGCCATGATGGCGCCACTGCACTCCAGCCTAGGTGACAGAGTGAGACCCTGTCTCAAAAAAGAAAGAAGAAAGTGATATGATACATTTCTTTCTTTTACATTTTAAATGTATATGCCTTTCATTTAGACCCTAAAGTATAAGACAGTTTCTATTCCATATAAAATCCTTAGTCAGTTTCTCCCAGTTTTTAAAAAATTTAATTGTAACAGCCATTCAACTTTAGCGTAGATTTATCTTTTATACTAAGAATTTCCCTTCCCTCCCTCTCCCCGCAAGTTTATTTGGTTTTCTCTGGACTGCTATAGTATTTTACTGAATCTGTCTGGGAACTTAAATTCCTAACAACATCCAGAAGCTTCAGTAACTCTGGAAAAAAAGAGCTTCATCCATTAAAAAGCTGCTTTGGGAAGGGCGGAGCAAGATGGCTGAATAGGAACAGCTCCAGTCTCCAACTCCCAGCGCGAGCGACACAGAAGACAGGAACGGAGCTCATCGCCAGCAACGGATCAAAGCTGGACGGAGAATGACTTTCACGAGATGAGAGAAGAAGGCTTCAGACCATCAAACTTCTCAGAGCTAAAGGAGGAATTATGTACCCAGTGCAAAGAAACTAAAAATCTTGAAAAAAGAGTAGAAGAATTGATAACCAGAATAATTAATGCAGAGAAGGCCATAAACGAACTGACAGAGATGAAAACCATGACACGAGAAATACGTGACAAATGCACAAGCTTCAGTAACCGACTCGATCAACTGGAAGAAAGAGTATCAGCGATTGAGGATCAAATGAATGAAATGAAGCGAGAAAAGAAACCAAAAGAAAAAAGAAGAAAAAGAAATGAACAAAGCCTGCAAGAAGTATGGGATTATGTAAACAAAAACCAAATCTACGTCTGATTGGGGTGCCTGAAAGTGAGGGGGAAAATGGAACCAAGTTGGAAAACACTCTTCAGGATATCATCCAGGAGAACTTCCCCAACCTAGTAGGGCAGGCCAACATTCAAATTCAAGAAATACAGAGAACGCCACAAAGATACTCCTCCAGAAGAGCAACTCCAAGACACATAATTGCCAGATTCACCAAAGTTGAAATGAAGGAAAAAATCTTAAGGGCAGCCAGAGAGAAAGGTCGGGTTACCCACAAAGGGAAGCCCATCAGACTGACAGCAGATCTCTCGGCAGAAACTCTACAAGCCAGAAGAGAGTGGGGGCCAATATTCAACATTCTTAAAGAACAGAATTTTAAACCCAGAATTTCATATCCAGCCAAACTAAGTTTCATAAGTGAAGGAGACATAAAATCCTCTACAGATAAGCAAATGCTTAGAGATTTTGTCACCACCTGGCCTGCCTTACAAGAGACCCTGAAGGAAGCCCTAAACATGGAAAGGAACAACCGGTACCAGCCATTGCAAAAACATGCCAAAATGTAAAGATTATCGAGGCTAGGAAGAAACTGCATCAACTAACGAGCAAAATAACCAGTTAATATCATAATGGCAGGATCAAGTTCACACATAACAATATTAACCTTAAATGTAAATGGACTAAATGGTCCAATTAAAAGACACAGACTGGCAAACTGGATAAAGAGTCAAGACCCATCAGTCTGCTGTCTTCAGGAGACCCATCTCACATGCAGAGACATACATAGGCTCAAAATAAAGGGATGGAGGAAGATCTACCAAGCAAATGGAGAACAAAAAAAAGCAGGGGTTGCAATACTAGTCTCTGATAAAACAGACTTTAAACCATCAAAGATCAAAAGAGACAAAGAAAGCCATTACATAATGGTAAAGGGATCAATTCAACAGGAAGAGCTAACTATCCTAAATATATATGCACCCAATACAGGAGCACCCAGATTCATAAAGCAAGTCCTCAGGGACTTACAAAGAGACTTAGACTCCCATACAATAATAATGGGAGACTTCAACACCCCACTGTCAACATTAGACAGATCAACGAGACAGAAAGTTAACAAGGATATCCAGGAATTGAACTCATCTCTGCACCAAGCAGACCTAATAGACATCTACAGAACTCTCTACCCCAAATCAACAGAATATACATTCTTCTCAGCACCACATCACACTTATTCCAAAACTGACCACATAATTGGAAGTAAAGCACTCCTCAGCAAATGTACAAGAACAGATATTATAACAAACTGTCTCTCAGACCACAGTGCAATCAAACTAGAACTCAGGACTAAGAAACTCAATCAAAACCGCTCAACTACATGGAAAACTGAATACCCTGCTCCTGAATGACTACTGGGTACATAACGAAATGAAGGCAGAAATAAAGAAGTTCTTTGAAAACAATGAGAACAAAGATACAACATACCAGAATCTCTGGGACACATTTAAAGCAGTGTGTAGAGGGAAATTTATAGCACTAAATGCCCACAAGAGAAAGCTGGAAAGATCTAAAATTGACACTCTCACATCACAATGAAAAGAACTAGAGAAGCAAGAGCAAACACATTCAAAAGCTAGCAGAAGACAAGAAATAAAATCAGAGCAGAACTGAAGGAGATAGAGACACAAAATCCCTCCAAAAAATCACTGAATCCAGGAGTTGGTTTTTTGAAAAGATCAACAAAATTGATAAGACCGCTAGCAAGACTAATAAAGAAGAAAAGAGAGAAGAATCAAATAGATGCAATAAAAAATGATAAAGAGGATATCACCACCGACCCGACAGAAATACAAACTACCATCAGAGAATACTATAAACACCTCTACGCAAATCAACTGGAAAATGTGGAAGAAATGGATAATTTCCTGGACACTTACACTCTCCCAAGACTAAACCAGGAAGAAGCTGAATCCCTGAATAGACCAATAGGAGGCTCCGAAATTGAGGCAATAATTAATAGCCTACCAACCAAAAAAAGTCCAGGACCAGATGGATTCACAGCTGAATTCTACCAGAGGTACAAGGAGGAGCTGGTACCATTCTTTCTGAAACTATTCCAATCTATAGAAAAAGAGGGAATCCTCCCTAACTCATTTTATGAGGCCAACATGATCCTGATACCAAAGCCTGGCAGAAACACAACAAAAAAAGAGAATTTTAGACCAATATCCCTGATGAACATCGATGCAAAAATCCTCAATAAAATACTGGCAAACCGGATCCAGCAGCACATCAAAAAGCTTATCCACCATGATCAAGTGGGTTTCATCCCTGGGATGCAAGGCTGGTTCAACATACACAAATCAATAAACGTAATCCAGCATATATAAACAGAACCAAAGACAAAAACCACATGATTATCTCAATAGATGCAGAAAAGGCCTTTGGCAAAATTCAACAGCCCTTCATGCTAAAAACGCTCAATAAATTCGGTATTAATGGAATGTATCTCAAAATAATAAGGGCTATTTATGACAAACCCACAGCCAATATCATACTGAATGGGCAAAAACTGGAAAAATTCCCTTTGAAAACTGGCACAAGACAGGGATGCCCTCTCTCACCACTCCTATTCAACACAGTGTTGGAAGTTCTGGCTAGGGCAATCAGGCAAGAGAAAGAAATAAAGGGTATTCAGTTAGGAAAAGAAGAAGTCAAATTGTCCCTGTTTGCAGATGACATGATTGTATATTTAGAAAACCCCATCATCTCAGCCCAAAATCTCCTTAAGCTGATAAGCAACTTCAGCAAAGTCTCAGGATACAAAATTAATGTGCAAAAATCACAAGCATTCTTATACACCAGTAACAGACAAACAGAGAGCCAAATCATGAATGAACTTCCGTTCACAATTGCTTCAGAGAGAATAAAATACCTAGGAATCCAACTTACAAGGGATGTAAAGGACCTCTTCAAGGAGAACTACAAACCACTGCTCAGTGAAATAAAAGAGGCACAAACAAATGGAAGAATATACCATGCTCATGGATACGAAGAATCAATATCGTGAAAATGGCCATACTGCCCAAGGTAATTTATAGATTCAATGCCATCCCCATCAAGCTACCAATGAGTTTCTTCACAGAATTGTAAAAAACGGCTTTAAAGTTCATATGGAACCAAAAAAGAGCCCGCATTGCCAAGACAATCCTAAGTCAAAAGAACAAAGCCGGAGGCATCACGCTACCTGACTTCAAACTATACTACAAGGTTACAGTAACCAAAACAGCATGGTACTGGTACCAAAACAGAGATATAGACCAATGGAACAGAACAGAGCCCTCAGAAATAATACCACACATCTACAGCCATCTGGTCTTTGATAAACCTGAGAAAAACAAGAAATGGGGAAAGGATTCCCTATTTAATAAATGGTGCTGGGAAAATTGGCTAGCCATAAGTAGAAAGCTGAAACTGGATCTTTCGTTACTCCTTATACGAAAATTAATTCAAGATGGATTAGAGACTTAAATGTTAGACCTAATACCATAAAAACCCTAGAAGAAAACCTAGGTAATACCATTCAGGACATAGGCATGGGCAAGGACTTCATGTCTAAAACACCAAAAGCAAAGGCAACAAAAGCCAAAATTGACAAATGGGATCTAATTAAACTAAAGAACTTCTGCACAGCAAAAGAAACTACCATCAGAGTAACAGGAAACCTACAGAATGGGAGAAAATTTTTGCAATCTACTCATCTGACAAAGGGCTAATATCCAGAACCTACAAAGAACTCAAACAAATTTACAAGAAAAAAACAAACAACCCCATCAAAAAGTGGGCAAAGGATATGAACAGACATTTCTCAAAAGAAGACATTCATACAGCCAACAGACACATGAAAAAATGCTCATCATCACTGGCCATCAGAGAAATGCAAATCAAAACCACAATGAGATACCATCCCACACCAGTAAGAGTGGCAATCATTAAAAAGTCAGGAAACAACAGGTGCTGGAGAGGATGTGGAGAAATAGGAACACTTTTACACTGTTGGTGGGATTGTAAACTAGTTCAACCATTATGGAAAACAGTATGGCGATTCCTCAAGGATCTAGAACTAGATGTACCATATGACCCAGCCATCCCATTACCGGGTATATACCCAAAGGATTATAAATCATGCTGCTATAAAGACACATGCACACGTATATTTATTGCGGCACTATTCACAATAGCAAAGACTTGGAATCAACCCAAATGTCCAACAGTGACGGACTGGATTAAGAAAATGTAGCACATATACACCATGGAATACTATGCAGCCATAAAAAAGGATGAGTTCGTGTCCTTTGTAGGGACATGGATGCAGCTGGAAACCATCATTCTCAGCAAAGTATTGCAAGATCAGAAAACCAAACACCACATGTTCTCACTCATAGGTGGGGAACTGAGCAATGAGATCACTTGGACTCAGGAAGGGGAACATCACACACTGAGGCCTATCACAAGGAGGGGGGAGGGGTCAGGGATTGCATTCGGAGTTATACCTGATGTAAATGACGAGCTGATGGGTGCTGACGAGTTGATGGGTGCAGCACACCAACATGGCACAAGTATACATATGTAACAAACCTGCACGCTATGCACATGTACCCTAGAACTTAAAGTATTAAAAAAAAAAAAAAAAAAAAAAAGCTGATGTGGGCATTAGAAAAAACTCTCCTCTTGTATTGTCTTTTGCTCCCTCACATGAATAGAATTTTGGTTAGATAGAGCTATTTGCCTTTCCCTTTTTTTCTTTTTCTCTTTTTTTTGCCTAGCACAGTTTTGTTTAGCATCCTTTCTAGTTCTACTTCAAATGTAACATTTTATGCTTTTACTTGAGACCACAGAACTACTGTATTAGTATCCCCCCTTATCCAGTAGTCAGACTTTGCCTTTCTCTACCTTAGAGAATTTGCAAGTAAGGAAAACATTGAACACCAAGAAAACTAGGTGTTAAAGCTTTATTCTGTAACAGAAATATTTCTTTTTGAGAGTTAAGTGTCTCACAAAGGTAAACTCTCCATCTAACTGATGCCTCGATTATTCATTACTGCTGACAGAAGTCAGTCAACTTGAAGGGTCATGTCATCACAAGTGTGCTGGTAAAAAAATGTTTAACAACTAGTCTGAATTAGGGAGCAGCAGGCAGAGATCTGATCTGTGGTGTTTGCACATTTCCCTGGGGTAAGTACTCCTATGTGGTACTGTGTCATGTTGCCAAAGAACATCACTGAACACAGAGCTGGGAAGAGGTGCACACTATCAAACTGTAATACTTCCACCATGCAGATACAATAGACATAGCCACAAAAACACGAAACACAGTTAAAGGTATAGCATACCTCAGAGATATTGTGGATTTCGTTCGTGTGAATTTTTCCATTTCCTAGTGCATATGAAAGTTACGTTTACACTATATTAAATGTGCAATAGCATTATGTCTAACGACTGTAGAAACATTTTTTTTGAGACAGACTATTGCTCTGTCACCAGGTTGGAGTGCAGTGGGAAGATCATGGCTCACAGCAGCCTCAACCTCCCAGGTTCCAGCAATCCTCCCACTTCAGCCTCCCAAATATCTGGGACTACAGCTATTATAGAAAATTTTAGAAAAAAAATTTTTTTTTGAGATGGAGCTTCACTCTGTCGCCCAAACTGGAGTGCAGTGGTGCGATCTCGGCTCACTGCAAGCTCCACCTCCCAGGTTCATGCCATTCTCCTGCCTCAGCCACCCAAGTACCTGGGACTATAGGCGCCCGCCACCACGCCTGGCTAATTTTTTTGTATTTTTAGTACAGATGGGGTTTCACCGTATTAGGATGGTCTCGATCTCCTGACCTTGTGATCTGCCTCCTTCGGCCTCCCAAAGTGCTGGCATTACAGGTGTGAGCCACTGCGCCCTGCCGAAAAATTCTTTGTAGAGACAGGATCACTGTGTTGCCTAAGCCTGTCTCAAACTCCTGGACCAAGCGATCCTCCCACCTCAGCCTCCCAAAATGCTGGGATTACAGGCACGACCCATTGCACCTGGCCTGTACATACTTTAACTAAAAAATACTTTATTGCTAAAACATACTAACAAAGTGAGCACATGCTGTTGGAAAAATGGCAACACAAATTTGCTCAATATGGGCTGCCACAAACTTGCAATTTGTAAAATATACCATATCCATGAAGTTCAATAAAATGAGGTATGTCTGTAGTAGAATAAACTAGGAAGTGAGTTTTGAGTATTTATTATTGAGCTTTATTTAATAGATTTTAATACAATTGTCAGTTTCTCTAATTAATTTTTAATAATGGCTGTGTTTAACAGTAAGCCTGCAGAATTCCTAAAATTTTTAAATTGACCCTTGTAAGCTGTTCCAAGCCAGTTCTAACTACTGCCTATACTCTTAATTGTGGAGGTCACTTAGGGACTAGTCAATATGGGTTGAGGTGGTTCTGCTAGCTAATAATTTAAAAAATAGATATAGTGTGACTGTTCTTTTAGAAGCTGTCTAGCAGGTTTCACCCAAAAACCCACAAAAAAAAAAATTGACCTAATACTCAGATTTATATAGCGAAACCTTAAATTTTGCTATCTCGCAAAGTAAAGTTTGTCATGCTTTTTCATATTCCTCCAGGTATATGTTACCTTGTTATGACTTTATTAGTTAAAAAAAATTTAAGGCCACTCCCATACGTGTCACCTGTAATTAAATACTGGCAAAAGGAATACAATAAACAATGGGAAAAAAAACAGACATTTCAGCAAAGAAGATATGTGGATGACAAAGAAGCACATGAAAAGATGCCAATATCATTAGTCACTAGGAAAATGCAAATTAAAATGACAATGAAATACCACTACACACGTATTACAACGGCCAAAATTGAAAAGACTAACCCTACCAGTCAGGAGAAATTGGAACACTCATATATAGCTTGTGGGACCATAAAGTGGTAAAAAACACTTGGGAAAGCAGTTTGGCAGTTTCTTAAAAAGTTAAACACATATCTACCATATGATCTAGCTATTCCACTCCTAAGCTACTTACTCAAGAGAAATTAAAACATATGCCCATATAAACACTTACACAGTATGTTCATAGTAGCCCTATGTGTAATAAGACAAAAATTGGAACAGGCTGGGTGGAGTGCCTCACTCCTGTAATCCCAGCACTTGAGGAGGCCAAGCCGAGCGGATAACCTGAGGTCAGGAGTTCGAGACCAGCCTGGCCAACATGGTGAAACCCCATCTCTACTAAAACATAAAAAAATTAGCCGACATGGTGGCGGGTGCCTATAGTCCCAGCTACTCGGGAGGCTGAGACAGGAGAATCACCTGAACCCGGGAAGTGGAGGTTACAGTAAGCCAAGATTGCGCCACTGCACTCCAGCCTGGGTGACAATAAGACTCAGTCCCCCCCCAAAAAAAACTGGAAACAAACCAAATGTCCACTGACTGGTGAATGGATAAATTGTGGCAAATACATACAATGGAACATTATTTAGCAATAAAAGAGAATGAGCTACTGAGAGACAATATATGTCTCAAAATAATTATGCTAAGTGAAAAAAGGCAGACAAGAAGGTGTACTGTGATTCAACTTCAATAAAGTTCTAGAAAATGCAAACTAATCTAACATGACAGAAAACAGATCAGAGGTGTCCTGTGGATAAGAAGACAGAGGGGTGGGGGAAGAACAAGAGAAAGGATTTATAAAAGAGCGTAAGGAAACTGGTGATGAAGTTCATTATCTTGATTTTGGTGAGCTTCATGGGTATATATGTATGTCAGCTTAACAAACTGTTTATTTAGGTATGTATAATTTATTGTATGTCAATTATATTTCAATAAAGCTGTTAAAAATATAACAATGTAGCTGTGGTCTGACTGGTAGAATGAGGAAAAGGTAACTGCTTTATGGCTAGACAACATAGTTCCTTTCTTTCAGGATTAAACTGAAATAGGTTCTTTGGGCAGCTAACAAGCACATATCTGGCTTACATTGAGATGTTAGGCAACTGAAATTCTCATGTTTTTATTACATGTCTGCTGGTAAGCCAGATTCTCTTCCTCTGAGTGCCTGTCTTTATATGTTTGTCCCTAATATACTTCATATTATAGTCATCCTCCGGTATCCATGAGGGATTGTTTCCAGAACCACTCCCAGATACCAAAATCCAAGGATGCTTAAATCCATGATACAAAATGCCATAATATTTGCATATAACTTATACACATCCTCCTTAGATTGCTTATAATACTTAGTACAGTGTAAACACTCTGTAAATATACTGTATTGTTTAGGGAACAGTAACAAGAAAAAAGTATGTATGTTCAGAAAATATGCAATTAAAAATGTGTATTTTGGATCCACGGTTGGTTGAATCCATGGATGTGCAACTCACAGATCTGGAGGGCTGATTGTATTTGTTTTACATGTTACTATTACTCATAATGAAGTTTCCTCATTGTAACTTAAGATATTTTATATTTGTTAGAATGCTGATTCTGCAGACTGTGATAAGTGAACACTAAGGATACCCGCAGAGCCATCAGGGTATCCTGAGAGAGTGGGGATTAGAGATGGATGGAAAAGGAGAAAGAATCTGAGTAGGCAAGTTCAAAAATTAGCCAGGCCTAGTGGCATATGCCTGTAGTCTCAGCTACTTGGGAAGCTGAGGTGGGAGGACTGCTTGAGCCCTGGAGGCAGAGGCTTCAGTGAGCCAGGATGGTGCTACTACACTCCAACTTGGGTAATGGAGAGACCCTGTTTCAAAACAAACAAGAGACAAGACAAAAAAAAATACTTGAATCTTCGGTTTTTTTGTTTCATTTTGTTTCGGACAGGGTCTCACTCTGTCACCCAGGCTCGAGTGCAGTGGCCTGATCACAGGTCACTGCAACCTTGACCTCCTGGGCTCAAGTAATCCTCCCACCTCAGCCTCCCTAGTATCTGGGATGACTGGTGCACACCACGCCGTGCTGATTTTTTATTTTCTGTACAGACGGGTTTTGCCATGTTGCCTAAGATGGTCTATAACTCCTGGGTTTAAGCAATCCACCCTGCCTTGGCCTCCGAAAGTGCTGGGATTACAGCTATGCACCACCACACCCGGCCCTCAATCTTGTGACCTTTTCTATTGGGTCTAATTTGTTAGGTAGGGGCTGGGGGCTGAAGTCGTGGTGGGAGGGAAACTAGGATCAAATGAGTTTTTTAACCCTTTACCCATGGTTTCCCTGCTAGCTGCTTGCTTATAATCATATATAAACACTAAAGTCATACTTGCAGAAATAAAAACCCTTATGGAAACTTAACAGGGTGTATATTTATTTTAGGAACAAAAGTATAAGAAAAGTTGACTCTTGTGAAACTGCTCTTCTCCATAGAAAAGGGGGGGAAAGAAAGTTTACTGGTTTCTGTTAGGAAGCAATTGATAATGGCAGTGGAGAGGAATGTAAATTAATGGATTTGGCACTAAAAAAGAAAAGGTAACCCAGCACTAACCCAAAACATACAGTAACACTCAAGAAGGCTGAATGTACAGATTCCTTAACCACCATTCTCCAACTTTCCAAAGCTTTCATCCAACCACTCAAAACGTGATTTTACCCTCAGTCAATTCTTCCTATTTGGCTTCAGTACTTGCCCTGAGCCACAGGAATTCTGATGGGCAGAGGGGTAGGTCGGTCCTCCTGTATCAATTTGGAATTCTATGAAGCATTTTCTCATAAGTGTAATATATAAAGGCAGGATGGGGTTTAAAGCCTTTTGTGAACTGACCTGCAGGCACAACTACTTTTCTATAAGAAATTATGTCCTGGGCCGGGCGCGGTGGCTCAAGCCTGTAATCCCAGCACTTTGGGAGGCCGAGACGGGCGGATCACAAGGTCAGGAGATCGAGACCATCCTGGCTAACCCGGTGAAACCCCGTCTCTACTAAAAAATACAAAAAACTAGCCGGGTGAGGTGGCGGGCGCCTGTGGTCCCAGCTACTCGGGAGGCTGAGGCAGGAGAATGGCGTAAACCCGGGAGGCGGAGCTTGCAGTGAGCTGAGATCCGGCCGCTGCACTCCAGCCCGGGAGACAGAGCGAGACTCCGTCTCAAAAAAAAAAAAAAAAAGAAATTATGTCCTGAGTTCCAGAATGGGAATAAACCTTAAAATGCTTCTAACCTCTTTAAAGCCCTTTTACTTCCATGTCAGAATCAGGTTTATTAATTTATCTGTTCTACCTGCCTAGCATTTCTTGACTTGAAAGTCACAAGGTCAAACTTAACAAATTCCACTTTAGGTATGTGACAAAAGGATTTTTATAATCTCTATCTACATCAAACTAAATTCTTTGAATTCTTTACATGAAGTTTTTTTCCATTTTGTGATTTTAGTAATCTATAATTACTGTAAGCACAGTCCCAGTCACCTTGATTCCCACTTATACTAAGTACTGCCATGTGATTTTAGAGCCTGTGTTTTATTTAGGTTTATGATCTTGTTGGCAACACATAACAGTATTTTGTCTTAGGCAGATGGAACAGAAATAGATAATAAATTCTTTTTTCTGGCCACATGAAAACCAAATGATATCAGTCAACGAATGAACAAAAGTCTCCCAAAGGTTCTAGTAAAGTGGTAAGAGAACTGAGACACAGATCACAGCAGTTAGTACAGACACGGCCAAATTTAAAAGAAATGAAATGTGGCGGTTAGTCCTATATTTGAGTTTCAAGAGGAGATTTGATTTGCAAAAAAAATTGTAGCATGTGTTTCCACTGTAAACTTTAGTTTCATAGTTCTTTAAGAGCTAAAAACATAGGAAGTTCATACTATTATGTTTCAAGTTATTTTATTAGAATATCACATTTTGGTTTTTTTTTCTATAAACTTTTTTCTTTTTTTGAGACAGGGTCTCACTTTCACCGAGGCTAGAGTGCAATGGTGCGATCATGGCTCACTGCAGCCTTGATCTTCTGGGCTCAAGGGATCCTACCACCTCAGCTTCCAGAGTAGCTGGGAACACAGGCGCATGCCACTACGCCTAATTTTTTTGTAGAGACACAGTTTCATCATGTTGCACAGGCCAGGCTGATCTCAAACTCTTGGACTCAAGCGATCCTCCCGCTTTGGCCTCCCAAAGTGCTGGAATTACATACATAAGCCACTGTGCCTGGCTTGATTTTATTGTAACATTCTAATAAAAGTAACTGGAGGGAGAATCCCCCCAAAATATTTTTTAGGCAAGCTTGACCCAGTAAATAAACTAAATTTACTTCCTGTACTGAGAATCCCTCCCGAAATATTTTTTAGGCAAGTTCGACCCAGTAAATAAACTAAATTTATTTCCTGTACTATCTCTTATTAGTGCAACTATTTCAGATCTTTCTCACATTTCTTCTGGATTATTTCATTGACATCCTGTTTTTCTTGCCTCTAGTCTCCATCCCAATACATACTTTGGGCACATGCTTCAACACTGCTATCACAGTAATCTTTTTGCCATCAAAATCTGATCAAGCCAGTTTTGTTAAAAATTCAATTCCTCCATCCCATGCCATCCCATCCCCTTCGGAATAAAAGGCCCTCAAGATCTCCAGTCATGTCTTTCAAATCTGTCTTGTCCCCTCATCTTTTCTGTCTTCTCATTCTCTCCTTGCCGCTCCCCCCGCCACCTCAACCTCCCAATACTGCAGCCAAAGTTTTTTTAGTTTCAAAAACTTACCAAGTCAACTCTGAGACTTTGCATGCTGTTTCACCTGCCTAGGAGCTTCCCTCACAATTTTTTTTTCCAACTTTGCCTTGCTCCCTTTTTTTCATTTAATACAACTCTCTTCCTCAGAGAAACTTTCCCTGACCACCCCCAGCTGAGTTCAGTACATTAATAGTGCTCTGTGCACACATTTATGTCACTGAACCCACTCTATGATGTTGTCTGATGCTTACTGGTCTCCTCAAAAGACTTTCTTATAGGTGACATCTGTTTCTTTTGTTTATGTATCTTGTGTCTAGCACATAATAGTAATTCGATGTTTTTTACATAAATAGAAAAATAGGAGTGAGTCTATCAACAGATCTCTACTACATTAACATTCTTTGTCCGAAACCTGAAAGACTTCCACTTGCCTGTTCGGACCTAAGTATCACTGATTGACAAACTGAATGGCAATGTCTTTATCATGCCTCACCCTACACCAAAAGCAGTCTTACAAAGATTTTTTCTTTTTCTTTTCTTTTTTTTTTTTTTTACCTGTATTTGTAAGTAAACAAACTTTTTGGAAGACAGAATGCACTATTCTGGTCATTTCATATAAATAGAGTCAAACAGTATGTGGCCTTTTGTGTCTGGCTCTTTCACTTGTCAGAATGTTTTAAGGCTTCAAGATACATTTTGTAACATGTATTAGTACTTTGTTCCTTATAATAATAATAATAATATTCCATTATCCAAATATATCACATCTTCTTTATCCATTCATCCGCTAATGGACATTTGAGTTGTTTCTACTAAAAAGTAGAATAGTCCTACTCTGAACATTTGTGTATATATATAAGTTTTTGTGTGGAAAAATGCTCTATTTTTATCTCAAAGATTTGTGCATGGTTCATTACATGCCAAAAACCTTATTAAGGCCAAAATGATATTCTTAGCATGAAATAAAGTACAGTTTCTTAAATCATATTAATCTGACTTAATGAGATTCTGAATTGGTAAATATAGAAATTAATTTGAATTTTGTGCAAGCAATGTAAAATAACATTTGGTTGACCTGGGGTCCAAATTACTTGGTCCAGGCAGAATATGTAAATGAGCATTCTGAATATAAAATCTGGACCATAACATTTACAATTTAATTAAACTAATAAAATGGTATACACTGTACTAGAGCCAGTGTCTTTAGCAAGTTATAATATTCTGTAACAAAGTTAAAGATACATGAAAACATAGATACAATATTAACATAAATATATATAAGTTATGTTAATTATATAATTATATGCATCGGTACATTCTAATTAACCCCTTCTCAAGTTATTGTAATAATGTGGCCTCACTGAAAAATTCATGTAATATTAAGACCCTGGCACACCACCATTATTCAGATTAGTAAATTAATTGCCCATTTACTAGTAATGTTCTCCGAGACAGGGTCTCACTCTGTCACCAGGCTTGAATGTAGTGGCACAATCACAGCTCACTGCAGCCTCAACCTCCCAGGCTCAGGCAATCCTCCCACCTCAGCCTTCCAAATTGCTGGGACCCTAGGTGTGTACCACCAAGCTAGGCCAATTTTTTCATTATTTTTGTAGAGATCGGGTCACCCTATGTTATCCAGGCTGGTCTCAAACTCCTGGGCTCAAGTGATCATTCCACCTTCGCCTCACAAACTGCTGGGATTACAGGCGTGAGACAGCAGCCCGGCTTTAATTTTCTTGATCCTTTGTATTTTCTCACGTTTTATGTCAATTCATGCAAGATAATCTGATCTACTATGTTTACAAAGTTTTTAGGACTTCAAAATAGTATTAAGGAAGGGATTATTTTTAGTTAATTAAATTTTCAACATTTTTGTACCTTAATTTCTAAATGTAAATTTTCTTTCAGTATTTACTGCCAGAATTTTTTTATTTTTAGCATATTTCCAATTGCAATATAGAAAACATGATTATTTTCCTTTCTTGTTTCAAACGAGGACATTTCTACGATGGTAATTCAAGTAAGTGAAATGAATGAAAATGTTTTAACTTTATTTGCCACTGTAAAGTGGGCTCTTTGTAACAAGAGGTATGTGAATAATGTTTAAAAATTTGACTTAATCGTAGCCTGCTTTATCCTAAGGCATCAAAATGCTTCTAGGCTGTTTCTTTTGATTTTAACCATGGCAAAACATGAGCAGAAATGTAAGTCCACTAATGGAAATACAAACATGTATAAACAGAAAGCCCAATCAACCAATGAATTTACTTTAGTGCCTAACAAAAATGAGTTTGTGATTACACAATCCATTGCCTTTATGAGCATGGATACTCGAGAACTCCATATATATTAGGAATTGTTTTTTTTTTGAGACAGGGTCTCACTCTGTCGTCCAGACTGGAGTGCAGTGGTGTGATCCCGGCCCACCGCAACCTCCGCCTTCCAAGCTCAAGTGATTCTCCCGCCTCAGCCTCCCGAGATGCTGGGATTACAGGCGCCTGCCACCACACCCAGCTAATTTTTATATTTTTAGTAGAGATGGGGTTTCACCATGTTGGCCAGGCTGGTCTCGAACTCCTGACCTCATGTGATCCACCCGTCTCAGCCTCCCAAAGTGCTGGGATTACTAGGCGTGGCCATTACTACTACTATACATTTGTTTCACCCTATGGCCAGTTAATGTCTGTCTGGTTACTTTAATAACTGACATTTATACAACACTGTAGAGTCTACAGTGCCCTTTCACATATATTATGACATTTAAACCCCACAATCACTCTATGAGAAAGGATAGTTATTATTACTTACTTTAGCGGTGAAGAAACGGGGTCAGAACATAACCAGGCCAGTATCAAACAAATGGGAAGCAATAACAAATCTGGGTTCCTCCCTCCACCTTCATGCCTAATCCTGTGCTTTTAGTATATTTGGCTAGCTAGGAGAGAAAACATAGATTATTCAGGGAGGAAGGAGGGGCCAGAGGTGAGCCTCAAGAGCAGTTAGGCCATGAGGTAAGCACTTCAGTGCTTTGCTACTCACGGGGTGGTTCAGACTAGAAAAATCTGTATCACCTGGGCGCTAGTTAGAACTGTAGGCTCTCAGGCTCCATCTCTGCCCTACCAAATCAAAGCCGCAGTTTCAACAAAACCCCAGGTGGTTCCTATGGACGTTAGTTTGAGAAGCACTGCTTCACCAGTGACACTACATAGCCACTTGAACAGTATACATTAGACCACTTATATTCATCATTGTTGACGTGTTTTTATTAGGTAAAACTTTCTGCAACAGTTTTCAAATTAAGTGTATTTTTAAAACAAGCTTATTTTTCCATGTGATTGAAGATCTCCACTTCGGTAACTGGGGTCATTAAGGAATATTAGAAAACCTTAAGCTGGTCAGTGTTTACCCACCTTTAAATTCCTCATAAAAATTAAGGTCTTTCTTTTGCCTGAAGGATACACTAGAGAGGATAACTGCCCTCTCTATACTTTAAACCCTTGACTAAAACAGGCCAGTCCTATTCATGTAAATCCCATCTCCCAACTTGGATATTTCAGGAAGTATTGTATTGTTTTTATGACTCTAAACGCTACCTAATTTCTTAATTAGTCTCAACACTTTCTGCCTCAAGAACTGAAACACAGCAACAGAAGCTAAAGGTTGAGAATTTAAGCTTGTTCCCACATCTACACCTTGGCGGATGGCAGCGACTGATTACGGAGACGAGTGAAAACCCTGCCCCTAACACTCTCTGCCCTAGCCCCATCCACTCAATTGAGCCTGACTCAGCCCGATCCCTGCTCTTCTCCGTACTGCTCCTTCAGTGTCAGAGATACACTAGACTTCAGCACGTGAGAGCGCTGATGAGAGGCCAACCTGGGTCTATTTAAAACTACTATTCCCATCTTGAGGGGCGCCTACTCCCATAGAATAACCAGCCCAGGAAGGCAGGCGAGTAAATACTGCTCACCTGCTCCACCGGAAACCTCAAAATCCCGGCCCAACCTAGACTAAAGGTATCTGGTAATTAATCGTTGGCACCGCCCACCACACACTCCTGATTGGGCGCGTGAGAGAGGGCTGTGTCTGCGCGCGCTCTTACCAGTCCGGGGAATTCCATTTCCTCTTCCAACCACCAGTATAAGCATTCAGGGGCGGTGCTTTCCTGGCAGTGGCCCGCCCCAGTTCGAGCCGGTGCCTTACTGCGTCTCGCGAGATCTTGCACATTTTGGGGGCGGAACCCCGTCAGGAAGAGCGCACAAAACTGCTCTTAAGTCATTGCAGAGCTACCGCTTCGGTTAGCCAGCCACGAAGTTCTCGCGAGAGTCATCTCCTCAATACCAAGTGAGGAAACTGGGGGACGCTGTGGGGAGGGGCGTGGGGCTGGATCGCGCAGCGGCAGCTTCCTTTACCTTCCTCCCATGGTCTCCTTCCGGTTCTCGATGTTTCTCTGAGCCTAAGGGTTTCCGCCACTCGTCTACCCTCCCCCAGCCCATGATCCGCCTCCCTCCCCCGCCCTCCTGGTCCAATCTCCGATCTGTTTAGTAAGAAGGTGCTGTTCCGAGAAGGAGAAGGAAAAGGGCTTGGCACGTATTCACTCGGTCCCGGACGTGGGAAGCAAGCCGTCTGGCTTCGGCCTCACATCGGACCTGTGCTCGCGACGGCGGCGTTGGCGGACTGATCCGCGGCAGTGAAGAGGCAGGAGGAGGGGGAGGGGCGGAGCGTGGCAGCTGGCAGTAGTTCCGTCAGAGCGGACATCTTGTGGCTGTGTTGTGCGCGTGAGCCCCGTAGGGCCGGGGAGGCACCAGCTGCCGCGCGGGGAGGAGGCCGAGGCCGCAGCTTGAGGGAGGCCCCGGCCCCTCTGTACGCGTGGGTGTGGACGGCTAGGGCAGGGAAGGGAGGCCGGCCCAGTGGCCGGCCGGGTAAGAGGGGTAGTGCGGGCCCTGGGCGGCTTGAGCGGCCAGCCTATTGGGTGCGGTGGGGTAGGGTGGGAAGGCTGGAGAAGCCGCGGCCTCTCCTGCTGGAGGAGGAGGGGGAATGGGCGCGTCCTCGCGCCTAAGCCGGAGCCTCAGGGACAGCACGGGCGCGTGGTGGAGGTGGCTGGGCGGGCGCGCGCGGGAGCGCGCTGGAAGGCGGAGTGAGTGTACGGTGGCGTCATGGGCGACACAGAATAGCTCGCTGCGAGGACAGCAACACACATCAAGCCTCCCTTCCTTTATTTCCTTCCCTTACCCAGCCGCACCTTTGGGCAGAAACCAAAAGCAGCCCGGCGTCCGTCCGGAGTCTTCTGCTTCCCCCTCCCCCCTTGCCTTTCTTTGCCCTAGTGACGCCGGTATAGCGCCGACTAGGCCCCGGCTCCTCCTCTGCTGGCCTCCGGACCCTGCCCCGCACCCACCCCTTTCTCCTACGCCTCTTCCTCTCCCACCCGGGTCTCTTCCTTTCTGGAGGCCGGGAAGTTAAACTTGTAGCCACCACCTCCGCTCTTCCCGTCACCCTCGCCCCCACTTCGGGCCGAAAGCACGGTACAGAGGCTGTTGGTGGCTTTGCCACGCCACCCCACCCACCCCGGATCGCGGCCGCCTTTAAGGGACCTGGATTCATCAGGGGCTCTCCGGGGCCTGTGCGAGTGCTGATCTGCTCCGTTTTTGCAAAAGGCGCCTGTGTCTGGCAGAGCCGGTGTGAGACGAGACAATCCTGCCCCGCCGCCGGGATAATCAAGAGTTTTGGCCGGACCTTTCAGCATACACCGAGAGAGTGAGGAGCCAGACGACAAGCACACACTATGGCGCTGAAACGGATTAATAAGGTAACCCACGGGGACAAGGGAATTGGGGTGGTAGTAGAAAAGGAAGGCTCGGGCCAAGAGGAAAGCGTGGGGGTGGAAAAGAAGCATAATTCTGAAAATGCTACTTGGATTATTTCTTCCATGGGGGGATGGAGAACGCGGATATACTTCTTGAAGAAATGAAGTTTAAAGTTAGGGAACGGAGAACACTTGTGGCAAGTGAGGTGTTATGAGTGTGCTTCAGTGTAATCGGTGCAAATTAGGGAATGGAGGAGAGTGACTTAAGGCGCCTTTATTATTTTACTTTTTTGCTGCTCAAGAGTTCTTTTGGGGGTCCGAATTGCGGAGAGACGCTCCAGCAGATGTCATGGCGCTTCCTATTCTTGGTGCTTGAAAACTTACTTTAGTTGTGAGATCAAGGTTATCTAGGTCTTTTACGGGGGGGGGGGGGGGGGGGGGGGGGGGGGGGGAGAAAACTCGGAGGAGAGAAAAAAAATCTGGGGAGTCCCGAACTTGATTGAGGGTCGGGTAGAAGTCTCGCACATTGAAGGACAGTGAGTCTAGTAGAAACTCTTCGTCGACTCTGGGCAGGTTACACCGAATAAGTGGGTTTGGGAGAAGAAGGAATGACACAGTGTTGCCACTTCCTGTATTTTGTAGTTGCGGCTTTTCACCCGAAGCTATTTGTCCGAGGGACACCGGGAACTGATGTAAAAGGCCTTCTGGAAGCTCCCTTTTCCTTTTGGCTGGGGAGTGGGGGTGGATAAGGTGTGCGATGGCAGTAAGGGAAAGCTAGATGTACCTATTTTTGCCTCATTCTATTTAATAACACTGCTGGGGAAGATTCTTTCGTTACTTGAGTGGTTTGATAGTATATTATCGATTTAAGTTGGAAAAAAAAATAGGGTTTTTCATAGCTCTGGGAGTGAGCGGAACCTCCACCTCCGGTGGTTTAGTCTCATTTTCTTGCTCTAACTTCTATCCCGCATTTTAAGATGGCGGCTGCTTTAACTGGTTCAGGCTCTTTCCGGCGTCTCCTTTCGTAATAATGTGAAATAATATGCTTTGTTAAATGTTAACTTTTGTATAGGGTTGTGCACTGCTCTAAGACCCTCAGCTCAAAACTTACCTAAATTCAAACTCTTAGATTGTATTTCCCTTTTTGGTGACTTGTGTTTGTGTGGTGTGTTTGGTTGTTGCACAATCGAGGAGGGTGGAGTATTTACAGCTAACTTGAAAAAAATGTCATGGAATAAATTCAGCCTTACTAGAAAAATGGTGGGGGCTTGGTGAGTGTTAGAAACTTTGGTTTTAATAGATTACTTTTTTAAAAAGAGTACTGAGAGGAATGGCAAGAACTTGCCTTTACTAAAATAGACCTGATACTACTACATTTGCATTTATTTAATTATGACTGAAGTTTATTTGGCAAGATTGGTGTTTCATGAAAGAGGAAGGTTTAAATCTTCACTCTCTCTATAAATTGATATGACATCTTGAATTTTGTTTTAGGCCTTCATTACATCGTCATTTGGGGTTATGCGAAATACAAATTTAAATCTTTGTATTTGCGAAATGAAAGAGGAAGAAAAGTTTTTTAGGAGTTAAGGGTTAAAGTAAAATATATTATTTTGAAATAATAACCTCTTCCTGTGACCACTTTAAAGGCCAGGAACATATTGGAGAAGCCTAGTTGTATGTTATAGTGTAGTTTACACAACGAGCATAACATTCAGTACAAATAAAAGTCTATTCTGTTGGAATTAGTTTAGGCCACTAAAATGTGGAATCGTTCCAGATCCATAGCTTTTTGTGCATGTGGAACAGAACACATTAAAGGAAGGTCTCACTGATTTTTTTTCTCTTACAGGTCATACCCAGCTGCTGTGACACCACTTAAATGATTTAAAAGCTTTAAAGAGGCAATATAACAGTGGCTAAGAGTGTTAACATTGGAGCAGAAATGCTCCAGTTAGAATTCTAGCTCTGGGCAAGTTTGTGTGCCTCTACAAGAAGGGTATCTGTTGTATTATGAACAATAAATGGCTGTTTGCCTAATATGTACCAGTCACTGTTTTAGACATTGGGTTGGCAGCAGTGAACAAAACAAATTTTAAGTTCGTAGATTTGTTTTGAGGATTAAATGGATTAATATGCAGATTTGAACAGGCCCTTGATATATGACACTCATAGTTACTACTGCTGTTTTAATATCACAGTTTATAATTCTTAACCGTTTTTGTTTAAGAACTTTGATTTCTAGTTTAGTACTCTTAGTTAATACAGGTTGTCTCCTGGTATTTTTTTAAATAATTAATATTCGAAATAATATTTTGAAGATTTATGTAATATAGACACAACGTAAAAACTTGGCAGATAGGAAAAACCAGTGTTTATGTGAACATTATTGATTTAACTTACAGAAACTTTGACATGTGCGTGTGCTTTGGTTTTTCAACTGTTAATGTTAGAATCACATGAGGCAACCTTCAAACATTCCACATCCAAACAATTTTAGTGAGTGTACAGCTCTGAACTGGAATGCTCTTCGGTTTAGGCACCTGTTCTAGAAATACGGGGTCAAGTAGTCGTTGATGTCAGTATGGTATCCTTGTGTTAGGTACCTATTTCGAGTTTATTCTTGTCTGAAGATTCCACATTTCAAATACTAAGATATATCTGTATTCCTCATTAATATTTTACTGAAGTGATTATTGGAATACTTTTAACCTTCAGTCCATTTGATCGAGACTTTGAATTTATACTTTGCTTCAGCTATGTTCTTGGAGTAAGTTTTTTGACTGTTAGACCAATCAACTTTTTTCCTGTATTTATTTGAACGAGCTGTAAGACAGTCTTAAATAGGGCTGTTAAGCAACAGGAGTTAAAAGTGGTACTCACAAGTTGATTGGTATTGAGGGCCATAGACAATTTTACCACTCCCATAAACATAGACTACAGTATATGTGTTTTAGGGACATTTGAAGATAAATATAACGTGAACCAAGCCTAAAAGAATAGCTCATCTTCTCATTGTATCCACCCTGTTAAGTTTTCATAAGAGTTTTTATTTCTGCAAGTATGACTTTAATGTTATAAGCAAGCAACTAGCAGGGAAACCATGGGTAAGGGGTTAGAAAACTAATTTGATTCTGGTTTCCCTCCTACCACCACTGCCACTGAGATAATTTCAAGATTATCTCCATCTTGAAATTGAAAAAGTAAGGCACAGAGGTTAAGATGATGATCTGGGTTCATGTTGTGACAGTTGGGATTAGAACCCAGGCAGCCTGGTCCAGAGTATGTATTCTTAACCACAACACTTTGGTAACATTTAGGGTTTTCATATAGTATTGCCTATTACTAACAATAGTTAAGAATGCGGTGTCATCTAAACCCTGACTCATTTAATCCCTAACTCTTTTAATCTTCAAGACAACTATGTGGCATAGATGTGAGAATTTTATAGATGAAGTAACAGGCCCAGAGAAATAGTTGTCTAGTCACACAACTAGTCAGTAACTGAGATTGAAATCAGATAGTGAGGCACCCTGGCTGGAGTGCAGTGGCACCATCTCAGCTCACTGCGAGCTCCGCCTCCTGGGTTCACGCCATTTTTCTACCTCAGACTGCCGAGTAGCTGGGACTACAGGCGCCCACCACCACGCCCGCCTAATTATTTTGTATTTTTAGTAGAGACGGGGTTTCACCGTGTTAGCCAGGATGGTCTTGATCTCCTGACCTTGTGATCCGCCCGCCTCGGCCTGCCAAAGTGCTGGGATTACAGGTGTGTGCCACCGCGCCCGGCCCTTCAATTCCTATTTTATAATGTATGTGGTTTTAGTTTGTTATCTGAAATAAGCTGCTTTGCTCTCCCACTTCCACATCTAAGTAATTGGGATTTAGCTTTACTCTTAGATTATAACTAATTTGTGAGTTAAGGTTTTAACTAATATATTTTGAAAGTAGAAGTGGATTTAATTCTTTTGGGGTAGTCTCTTCAAGCACTGAAAACTAACATGTGCCAGTTAACTGCTTAGGAGGTCTTAAAGTGAACAAAATATACTTATTGTCCCCAACTAGTATATAGGCTGGGTAAACTGTCTTGCATGTGTTTCATATATGGTCCTCAAGGCTTGTCTATAGCCAACTGATTTCCTGTGTAGGATAGTTGTGTCTGAAGGATGCTGATAATATGACCTCAGTATTTATTTAATTTGAAAAAGGGTGCATGACTGACATGGCATACTTCTCTTTCATCATGCTCATCTGCAGTGTTGATTCTAGTTTTTGTTATTTACACAAATAAAAAGTTGAATGCTCCCTCAATGGGATGAACTACTATGTCACCAGATTGCTGTGTCAAACTTTGCCCCTAAGTTGAGGTGACCCTTTTTATCCAAGACAGGCAATCTTTGAGGATTCTGCACAACATGTTGCTACAATCTTTCTATTAAAAAAGAAACTAGGTTCCTAACACTGAGATAAAAAGTTTCAGATTAATATCTGAAACCTAGGTTGGTTTTTGCATTCTTTTTTTAAATAGTGATTTTCTTATACCTGTTAGCGTATAGAAGAGCTGACTGAATATTATATATTGTTGGGTTTGACATAAATTACATTTATATTCCAGAATATTTGGAGTATTTAAAAATTTTTTTGTGGGTAGTTAGTGTATATATTTATGGGTTACATGAAATATTTTGATACAGGCATGCAATGCTTAATCACATCAGGTTAAATCAGGTAAAAAACTAGCATTTATCCTTTGTGTTGCAATCCAGTTGTACTCGTTTAGTTATTTTTCAATGTCAAATAGTTTAGAGTTTTTAAAAAAAATACAGTTCCTTGGGGGTCTTAGACTTACTAAATCATTTTCCCTGGAAACAGACATAATTTTGAAATTTTTCTAGGTGATTCTGAAGCTCCTCTCTGATTAAGAACCACAGATACAGGGGAATAAAGGTCCTAATCTGCATTAGACATAGTATTCTAGTCCCAGGGAATAAATGAGGAAGGTTTACCTATGGTAAACCTTACCTGTGGTACTGTCTGTGTTCGATGGTGAAAATAAGCATGTAAACACATGAATAGTTTGTCACTTTGTACATTTACCTTTCAAGAATATTAGATCTAGTAGGGGAGGTATTTAAAATAAATTTTCTATACTTTATTTTTTATACTAGTATTGTTACAGTGTGGTTTTTCTTTTATTATAATGACTTAATTCTCCTTGCCAAAACCAGTATTTTGAAATTAGTGAAATTAAACTCTACATTCTTGGAAATGTTGTGGTCTTGAGCTTGCTACCGTGGCAATGTTATTTCATAATTAAAAATGAATGCATTCAGATATCTAACTGTTCAGTTTCCCTTATTAGATAAAGATTTATTCAGAATTGTACCCTCAACCTTGTTAAGTAGGGAAGGGAAAAGTTTAGGGAAGTATTTTTATACACTGTTGAAACATCTGATTTTTATCGCCTAACTATACTTTCAACATAATCTGTTGTAAAAGAGACTTTCAACTTTTGATAGCTGAATATGTCATATTTAAATGTTTCTCAATTGTGAGTCACGATTTCTTGGCTACATTTTTCAGTATAAAATACTTACATTAATCCTAACCTTGCTGTAATTTCTTGGCTAATGTGTAATTGAATGTTTTCTACCACTGGGCGGCTTAATCTTTATTTTTTGTTTTTTGTTTTTAATGTCCATAAAATACCTTATTTGCTTTCATGGAGCAGAGCCTCAAATCTAAATTTGGGTTTCTTTGCCCGTTTTTAAATAATGCTTACAAAAGAATGGCTTCGAATAATGTTAAGTGACTTTACCTTCAGTGGTGATCGAAAGAAAATTATAGTAATATTCATTCAATCCATTCTTAGTGCCTTGTGTAATGAACACGCATGCTTGTTTCACCTATAATTACAACTAAACAGGAAGTTAATACCTTGTCAGTGATGTAATGAGATACTGTGCAGTGCCTACCTGTTAATCCTTAAGATAAAAAAGGATTTCTTGGAAGAAATTTCAAATTAAAATGTGTTTTAAAGGGACTATTTGGAGTTCTGTGAAATTGTTCATATCTTTTTGCCAAGCATCCTTCTCTTGAAATAACCATACATTTCTGAAAAGTTTGTTGTTCCCTTCCTTGACATTCGCATCTAAATATTTTATACAGACATTTCATAACATTAAAGTTAATAAAACTTTTTACTTTATAGTAAACCAGATCTTTATATGAACAATTACATTAGTTATTGTCTGCCTGATGGGCAGCTAATTGCGCTGCATTTTGACCTCTATTGTTGGTTCTCACCTTTGTATTTTTCTGTGTTGGTTGTAGTCTCCTTGAGGAGGATTCTTACAATTTCTTAAGACACTTACTCCCTTTGCTTCCCACCTTATTTTGTCATCTTGTCCAGTCCCCAAAGTAGTGTTTTGTGTTGCTCAGTATAGGTTTTTGAGGCAAGGGCTGTTTTTATAGTGCTGATTCACAGTCATACAAATCTTGTCTTTGAGTCATGTAAA
Source organism: Piliocolobus tephrosceles (assembly GCF_002776525.5). Classification (NCBI taxonomy): domain Eukaryota; kingdom Metazoa; phylum Chordata; class Mammalia; order Primates; family Cercopithecidae; genus Piliocolobus; species Piliocolobus tephrosceles. The sequence continues at coordinate 82,622,912 of NC_045436.1, read as the reverse complement.
TCTTGTCTTTAGTACTGAAAGAAATAGACTCTTAAATAGAATACAATAAATTAACTTTTAGTTGTGGCATAAGCTTTTGAGTTTTCCCAAAAGTGCTGAGAGGAAATGTATCTGTACTACTACATTCTGTCCTCTATATGACCTTTGTGTGATGATATGCAGAATAGATGGTAGAGATTGGGATAACAAATGATTTGTGCAACATCGTGGTGATAATTTTACTGTCTTAAACCATGAACTTGGCCTTGCCACTATATAGGCTTTTAAATTTTGACAAACCTTGGGGGGATGAAACCTAGAATAAGTTATTTATGGTGTTATGCTTTAATAGGGTTGACATTTAAAACCTTGTTTTCATACATGGTACTTTTTGGTTATGTTGATCTGATGATCAGATACTGGCTGTCATTGAAAGAAAAGTTAACTGAATGTTCAGATACTTAATTGGGCTCCTGGAACATGGCTGCTCTGTAGCTTCATAAGTATTTATAATCATAAATATTTGTGAATAAGTATTTTTAGTATTGTATGCAAATATTTTTAGTATTTCCAATTTATAAGCTCTTTGAAGGGAGGGCTTCCTCCCCCCGCCCCGAGATGGAGTCCTGGTCAGCCGCCCAGGGTAGAGTGCAGTGGCACAACCTTGGCTCACTGCAACCACGATCTCCCAGGTTCAAGCAATTCTCCTGTCTCAGCCTCCCAAGTAGCTGGGATTACAGGCACCCACCACCATGCCTGGCTAATTTTTGTATTTTAGTAGACATGGAGTTTCACCATGTTGACCAGGCTGGTCTTGAACTCCTGACCTCAGGTGATCCACCTGCCTCAGCTTCCCAAAGTGCTAGGATTACAGGCGTGAGCCACCATGCCCGGCAGGGGAGGGAACATTTTTATATTTCTCCTAGCATCCTTTCAGGCCTTTAATGTTTTCAGTACCTTGGCCTACTGTTCTTTGTAGCCTGTGGTTGGTCACCACTGCTAGTGCCATTCATCATGGAATGAGGAAGATAGAAAATAGAGAAGCAGAAAGCATAGTTTAGCATCTCCAACAATCATCTATTAAATCCCATATCCCATAGTGAATACAGTAAAGGTCTTCCTCAAAATAAACCATTTGTAGGCTTTGTGTTAAAAATCTCATGTAAGGAATGTTTCAGAATAAAAAAAAATAGTGGCCAAACCCATTGCTGCTTAAATCATCTGCTTCAGGTGAGAATACTCACCAGTGGCTTAAGCTGTAACCTGTTGGTTGCCTTTTAGAGAGATTTTTTTGGTGAAAAAATGCTCTGAATCCTGCCCTATTTTCTACCATGGTGCCCACCAGCTCTTCAGGAAATAGGCAAACAGTTCAGTTGTGTAGAGTCTGTTGCTATCTCAAATTTGTTTGTAGTGTTTTAACCTAATGAGGTGAACTAGACCATGTGAGAGCTTTGAGAGGATCTCACTTACCTAGATTAGAAGGCAGAGGGGTCTCCTTGACTTCTTTTCCTACAGGTTTTTTACAGCTTTTAAATACAAATATTCTTTTCAGTGAGAAGGTCTGGATTCTCACACTAGCCAAGTGTGCAGAAAGTTTGAGGAGAAGCAGCTCAGAGGAAGATGATACTAAAAGGAGAAAGTTTCTTAAAAGAGCACTCCGTGGGAAAGAAATGTCCAAACTTTGGTTCTTTTTATAACTAGTACAGTTTCTTAGTGTTGTACCTTGATTGTATGTACTTGATCCATCTTAGTGTCCCTTCAACATGAGTGGGAGCCCTGAGCAATTCCTAAAGTAAGTCAGTGTCCGCAGCCAAACATTTGCCTGTTTCAGTGGTCTTAAGAGTTGAGTAATGCTGTTCCCCTTAGGTAAGGGGTAGTCAGCACAGTATAAAAAAATTTTACAGCTGTTATTTCTGGTTCTTGGCACCGTTCCTCCTCCTCTAGACTACTAGGAAGCAATAAACTGAAAATTTCAATTGTGTCATTTTTTACATTGTTTTTGTCCTGGAAGCCTGTGAAACTTTAGGATCTAAAATCATTTTTTTAGATGACTATCATAGACAAAATTACTTTTAAAAACGCTGAGTATGTGCGTCATTGGAAATTGATTTTCAGTCCAGTAAATAGTCTTGCCATGGGATAGAATCATTTTCTCAGGCCATGTAACTTGAAAAATAGTACTGGATTCACACTACTTATAATGAGATAAAGACTAACAGTGGATAGTTATGGGGAAACAAATCCTAAGGAAAACATGAGTTTTCCATATCATGTTCATTCTGGAGCATTGAGTGATAGTTGGGTGCAGTTAAGTTTTTTTTCCCTCAATTTGCCAAACATTAGATTATCTTTGCAAGGACACCCTATTGAGAAAGGAACCTTTTTGAAACTTACCCCTAGTCCTAATTTTTAAGTTGTTACTAGGTACACTTAGTTCACCTATCCTAAAGCTGAACATGTTCCATGCTTGAATGTAATAATTTCTTTCCCCCCTCTTAAGGGACTCGAATGTAAAACAGAGATGAGCCCTATTTCTGTAAAGTGGTTATAAGAGTACAGTTAAACACTTGTGGTGTACGACTGCTGGTATATTTAAAAATCAAAACTCATTTGTCTTCTATTTCTAAACCGTTAATGACTTCCTATAGCCTTTGGAATAGTCTGACTAAATTCAAGGGCTCTTTTAAAAGATCAAACCATAACCTGCCTTTCTAGCTAGATCTGCCACTCTCCTATTGTATTCTGTCTGGTATACCAAACTCTGCAGTATTTGTTATGGCAAATTTTTATACCATGTGTTCTTTGAGACTCCTGACTTTGAATTTCTCTACTTATAATGCTTCTCTTACTTCTTTTTCTTGGTAAATGCCTGCTTATTTTTCCATCAAGACCCAGCTCAAATGTCACTCTTCTAAACACAGGAAAAGTTAGTGGTTGGTTTTTCAGGATTCACAGAGCATTTGAATCTCTTTATTTTAAGCATGTAGGTTGTTGAAGTATGATTTTTGTTTTGTCTTGCACCTGCTTTCTGTTAGCTGAGTCTGAGGAGGCATTTCCATCTTAATTATCTTGGTGTTTTTATATCTAACATGCATGGCACCAAAAAGGCAGTGTTCGTATGAATGAATGAATGTTTGATGGTGAAATGAACGTTTTCATTTTAGAAATGGATTTAAATTAACCTCCAGTGTTAAAGTTAACCTTGTTACTCCTAATTCAGTTTTGGGACTTAGCTTCATTTAGATTTCTTACAGGTCTTTCAGCAAAGCTCAAAAACTAAATTGTGTTTTAAGTGGGATAAAATCTACATAATTGGTATTCAGAATTGGTCTCTCCCTACTGCTGTATATATTTTTTAACTCCTCAATATAATCCAGATTAAATAAGGGATTTATTAGAAGGAAACTGGGATGGATAGTTAACAGTGAATGGAATTAGATGTAGGAACCGGAGCAAGCTACAGCCTCAGGAAACAAAATTGCACATCTGTATGGAAAGTCAGCTCTTTGTTATTGCTGCTGTTGAATATGGTCTCTTTAGCTTTTGGCTTCACCATGTAAGTCCATGACACGTGCCTGTCAACAGCTATGGATCACATTCTTATAGCTCTTGATTATGGTAGGAAGAATGTCCCTTTGATTTGGAAAATCTTGAGTTGGGATGGACAATGGACTAATAGTTGGGTCCCAACTGAGGGAACAAAATTCTGTGGTTAGTCATGTCCAAATAATTGGTTAATAAAGGCTGACCCAGTCACATGATTTGGAGTAAGGGAAAAGGAATTCATGAGTGAGATCGTTTATTGAGTAGACAAAATGTCTGCTAGCTACAAAGAGCATCTGCTATGACTTAATCTTTTCTCACATATTTTCCCTAAGATACTGTCTTGCTCATTCTGTGGGCACATAATGTTACCAAAATTTTTTGATAGCTCAAAGGTAAGTGCTTATACATGGTTTTGTTACTGTTGGGTACTAAGTAGTACTTGAGTACTTTTAGATATTGTTTAAAGAGCAAGAAAGAAAATGATGAAATAAGAACAGCATTTTTATCTTTAAAAAAGGCCTTTGTTTTGATTGTTAAAATACTTAGGTCATTTTTCGGTATTGAATTTAAAGTAGGTAAGCTTATTGGCCTGATTTTATATCTTTGATTATTACTAAAGAGATGTCTTGGTGATGGAGTACTTGGAAAATAGGGCATTTAGAAGTGATACAAGAGTAACAACCTGAAATTATGGGAGTGAAGAGCTGAAACCCAGTGTTAACTAGCTGAAATTATACCTTTACTCTAAAAGGATAATAATGCTAGCATTTAAAGGCTTAGTGATGGATAAATATCAGTGTGCTGAAAGCTCATTCTCTAAGACATTCTTTCTTTCTTTGTAATTCAAATGTATAACATTCAAGTAGTATGGTGTTTATATTCTAGGTCAACTTTATAGTTTTCTGAGCTTTAGTAACTAATCTATAATGAAGTATTCCAACATTATTGGGTATTTTGTTTAGAGCGACCATGATAACATTGATTTTCATTTTAAAATTAAAATACTTTATCTTAATATTTATGTTGGCTAGGCACAGTGGCTCACGCCTATAATCCCAGCACTTTGGGAGGCCAAGGTGATCACCTGAGGTCAGGAGTTGGAGACCAGCGTGGCCAGCGTGGTGAAACCCCATCTCTACTAAAAATAGAAAAAATTAGCTGGGTGTGGGGGTGCACACATCTGGTCCAGTTACTCGGGAGGCTGAGGCAGAAGAATCCCTTGAACCCAGGAGGCAGAGGTTGCAGTGAGCCAAGATCATGCCATTGTACTCCATCCTGGTTGACAAGAGTGAAACTCTTACCAAAAAAAAAAAAATTACACTAAATATTTTTGTTCAGACATTTTAACATGTATTAAATGGCAAAATCTAGTATGTTTACTGAGGTAATTATGAGTAAATGTAAAACTTGGATTGTGTTGTCAGTTTCTTAAACTCTTATTTCAGTGTTAGGTATATTCAGATGCTTACAAAGACATTTAGACAACTAAGCATCAGGATTTATCACATAGGTCAAAAATTTAAGTAAACAAGGGGTTATATTATGTGGCCCATGTATGGAGCAGTTTTGCTTTTGTTTGATAACAGATGAATTAAGAGCCTTGCCCAGGGATCTTGGTTCAGGATGGCTGGTCTACACATGGTCTGCTTGTTAAGTACCTAGTACATTACGTACCAGGTAGGGATTCCTATTTCAGAGATGAGAAGAGAACCCAGAGAAAAAGTAGGCCTGAGTAAGATTAAAAGTAAGACCGCAGGCCTGGTGCAGTGGCTCACGCCTGTACTTCTAGCACTTTGGGAGTCTGAGGCAGGCAGATCACTTGAGGTCAGGATTTCAAGATCAGCCTGGCCATGTTTGTGAAACCCCATCTCTAGTAAAACTACAAAAAAAAAAAAAAGTTAGCCAGGTGTGGTGCCTTGCGCCTGTAATCCCAGCTACTCAGGAGGCTGAGGCAGTAGAGTCACTTGAACCCAGGAAGCGGAGGTTGCAGTGAACCGAGATCATGCCACTGCACTCCAGCCTGGATGACAGAGTGAAACTCCATCTCAAAAAAAAAAAAGGTGTCTTTGAAATACTGATTTGGTTCAGTTAATGTTTTCTGTTAAAAATTCTTTGAAGGTCAAAAGCCACGGAGGTTTTTTTTTTTTTTTACAGATTGTTGAACTGCGATACAAATTTTTGTAATTCCCACTGATCAGAATCAATATATTTGGAATGAATTTTCTTCCTTTTCTGAGGGTATATCTGTATAGGCAAACATATAAAGGGTATGTGATATACCCTTATCTTAAAATTGTGAATCTTGGGAACCTTGTAAGCAGTTGTGATGAGTTTCAAAAGTGAATTGGCACAGTGTATCAGGACAGTTCTCCTTGTCTACTCTATTTGTGTTGTTTTTTGTGACAAGTTGTTTTTTGTGCTGTGATGTTTATTGTGACAAGGCCTTTCTTCACGTTCATTTTCTTTTAACTTTTCAGGTTACTGGCCAAGATTCCCTTTCTTAGCATGAAATTAGTCCAGTGTTCACTCCTGGGACCTTCTGTTATTGGAGTGCTCTCACCAAGTTTAATGGCCATAAACATCGTCTGTTTATTAATGATAATTTGTATTTGTTCCCAGCCTGTTCTCAACTTGTATATATACTTTTCTAATTGAGTCTTTACTTACATTATCTTACTTTACTTGCTTTATCTCTACATCTGCCCACAGACTTCACCTGTAAGTTGACCATTTTACTTAATGCCTACCTCATGCTTTGCTCAGGCCAAAAATCTTAGCATTACCTTTTCTTCCTACATGGAGTCAATCAACAAAATTCATTGTTGCATTTTACAGTTTTAAAAAATGTGCATTTATTGTTCAACAAATTGCTGTACGTAGTGATGCGTACCTGCAACTCCAGCTGCTTAAGAGGCTGAGGCAGGGGGATCCCTTGAGCCCTGGAGTTCTGGGCTGTAGTGCCTTAGGATTGTGATTGCGCCTGGGAATAGCCACTGTATTCCAGCCTGGGCAACATAGTGAGATTCCCATCTCTTTTTTAAAAGGGGAGAGGATTGGTGGACTTACTAAACAGCTTTAGTCAAAACTTAATTTTTAAAAAAGACACATCAGAGCAGTTAAAACTTTGTGTTGATCATCTTAACATTTTTAAAGGTAGTATAATTATTCTCAGTCCATATTTGTGTACTCTAGTTTCCTAGCCCTGTCTCTCAATGCTGTTTTGCTGATATCTCTAATAGTCTTATTTTAATCTTGTCAAAAGTAGCACTTATGAGGTTAATAAGGTTTAAGTTAATAACCCCCATTGACTCTAGTCTACAATACTATAATTTTTTAAATGTCAAAATACCCTATGGGAACTAAGGTGTCTTAAAAGCTTAGAGCAAATCCTGTTAAATGGGACTAAGTCTCAGTTCTTTTTTAACAAGACAAAAACACTTTATGTAGTCTCTTTTCTTTTTCAGTGTTTCTCAAAATTTCAATTTTATTCCATTCTGGTACAGAATACAAACTTAGCCAATAAAAATAGCTGCATTGAAAGAGCTTTCCCACAAATTGAAATATTTAAAGCACAGATAACAGGCTTGTGTGCTGTTGGGGCATATATTTATTGATTTGTTCAGTTTCCTCAGTTTTGTAGGGAAAGATGTCAACATTTTCTGATTTTCAAGCTATGTATTCAGTGATTCTAATTTTCTAAAAGCCTCGAAAGCTGAGTTGTTTTTTGTTCTGACCCCTTAGTTTGTTGAGAGCCTAGTTTAAAGATTTCCAATGGATTTAACAAAATGAACAAAATTTAGAGGACTCATTTATTTCCCCCAACCAAGTCAGTGCCACAGTAGGACCCTAACATAAATTTATCAGTGTTTAAATTCCATGTAGTGAATGAAAATAAATCATCTGAAACTGGTATAAAATAGGCATTAAACATTGTCCAAGCTAGAGTGCAGTGGCTATCCACCAGCATGATCATTTAACACACAGAAGCCTGAAACACCTGGGCTTAATCCTGCCTCAGCCTTCTGAGTAGCTGGGACTACAGGCACATGCCACTAGGCCTTGTTAAATTAAGGTTTTTAGCTCTTCTTCCCATTCCCTGCACCCTTCTGAGAGAGCTTATACTGAAAACTCTGCATTTTGTGTCCTTGACTTTGCACAGGGAGGCAAAAGTTCACAGTTGAGGAAAGAAAGTACATGTACCCACTTTGGAAATCTGTTTCCATTTTTAAATTCCTGCAGTTATGGATGCCTTGATATTGTGGTAGACAGTTGATAGTGGCCAGATTGTTCTGTATTGTAATTTTTTTTTCTTTTTATGGAGAATGGGGTCTCCCAGTGTTATCCAAGCTGGTCTCAAACTCCTGCGCTCAAGCTATCCTCTCACCTCTGCTTCTCTATCACATCTTTTTTATTTAGGCATCTTTTCTTCTGCTTTCTAGTACTTGGTCTTTTGTTTATGAGTACATTCAGCTTTTCTGGGGTTTTTTGTTGTTGTTTTTGAGACAAAGTCTCACTCTTTCCCCCAGGCTGGAGTAGTGCAGTGGTGCGATCTGCAGCCTCTACCTCCCAGATTCAAGTGATTCTCCTGCGTCAGCCTCTTGAGTAGCTGTGATTACTGGCGTGCGCCCCTATGCCTGGCTAATTTTTGTGGTGTTAGTAGAGACAGGATTTTACCATGTTAGCCACACTGGTCTCGAACTCCTGACCTTAGGTGATCCGCCCTCCTCAGCCTCCCAAAGTGCACTGCGTCCAGCCTTGCTTTTTTGGTCTTGTATTTTGTTTCTGAGACAGGGTTTTTTTTTTTTTTTTTTTTGTCTCAGACAGCTCTGTTGCCCAAACTGGAGTGCAGTGACATGATCATAGCTCACTGCAGCCTTGATCTCTTGGGCTCAAGTGATCCTCCCACCTCAGTCTTCTGAGTAGCTAGGACCCCAGACGTGCACCACCGTGCCTAGCTAACGCTTTTGAAGAGAGGGGGGTCTCTCTTTGTTGTTCAGACTGGTGTCAGTCAAACTCCTGGGCTCAAGCGATCCCTGTCTTTGCCTCCCAAGGTATTAGGATTACAGGCATGAGTCATGTACCTAGTGGTTTTCTGCTGTTCAAATGGAATCCTAAACCTTACCCTTCATTGTTATTTCCATGTTTATATGAGAAAGATATAGTAGTCCCTAAAACGTAAGGGGTGGCCGTTACTGACTTATGCCATAGACTAAAGAGAAACTGTTAGTTTGAAAATGTTGAAGGCAGTAGTGTATTAACATTGGTTCTATTTATTGTCTTTTTTAAACTTTTGATTATTAGACATTGGCTATATCATTGGTAAGATGGAGCTGTACCATCTTAAAAATATTCTAATAAACTATATTTTCATAGTAGATAATTCATATTGTTATACACAAGTCATAGAATGGTGAACTACATACTTGTTGGAAATAAATCGTTCATGTGGAATCGTGCAGACTGTATGTTAAGAGCAAACATCTTTCTACTTACAGAAGTAAGCTCTCAGGGTCAGAATTTCAATCATGAGGTCAGGAGATCGAGACCATCCTGGCTAAGACGGTGAAATCCCGTCTCTACTAAAAATATAAAAAATTAGCTGAGTGTAGTTGCCGGTGCCTGTAGTTCCAGCTACTTGGAAAACTGAGACAGGAGAATGGCATGAACTTGGGAGGTGGAGCTTGCAGTGAGCTGAGATGGCACCACTGCACTCTAGCCTGGGTGAGAGCAAGACTCCATCTGAAAAAAAAAAAAAGAATTTCAATAGTTAAAAATTGATGTTGAGCCAGGCATGGTGGCTCACGCCTGTAATCCCAGCACTTTGGGAGGCCAAGGCGGGCGGATCACGAGGTCAGGAGATCGAGACCATCCTGGCTAACATGGTGAAACCCCGTTTCTACTAAAAAATACCGAAAAAAATAGCCAGGCGTGGTGGCGGGCGGCTGTAGTCCTAGCTACTCCAGAGGCTGAGGCAGGAGAATGGCGCAAACCCAGGAGGCAGAGCTTGCAGTGAGCCGAGATCATGCCATTGCACTCGAGCCTGAGCGACAGAGCAAGACTCCCTCTCAAAAAAAATAAAAGGATGTTGAGTTAAAAAAAAAAAAAAAAAGTTGAGAGAATAAGGAGATTAGAAAACAAAAAGGGTACTTAGCCCCATGAGAGTGTTTTTGGTTTTCAGGTGGAAAATAGAGTTAGTGGATTGGGGAGGAAGGATGGTTCAGGAAGAACAAAGAATTTTTTTTTTTTTTTGATTATACTTTAAGTTCTAGGGTACATGTGCACAATGTGAAGGTTTGTTACATGTGTATACATGTGCCATGTTGGTGTGCTGCACCCACTAACTCATCATTTACATTAGGTATATCTCCTAATGCTATCCCTCCTCCCACCCCACAACAGGCCCCGGTGTGTGGTGTTCCCCTTCCTGTGTCCAGGTGTTCTCATTAGAACAAAGAATTTAAGACAGTTGAGGGCCTCTGAAAGTGGTCTTGGAAGTTCAACAAATAACGTGAATGTTGAGCTCTCCCCGATCTAAGCTCTTAAACTGTGATAATATCTAATTATAGATATTTTGCTTTGTAAGAGGTCGGCTTTTTAATTATAGATATTTTGCTTTGTAAGAGGTCGGCTTTTGTTTATGCAAATAAAATTTTTTTTTTGTTTGTTTTGTTTTGTTTTTTTGAGACGGAGTCTGGCTCTGTAGCCCAGGCTGGAGTTCAGTGGCCGCATCTCAGCTCACTGCAAGCTCCGCCTCCCGGGTTCACGCCATTCTCCTGCCTCAGCCTCCCGAGTAGGTGGGACTACAGGCGCCCACCACCTCGCCCGGCTAGTTTTTTGTATTTTAGTAGGGACGGGGTTTCACCTTGTTAGCCAGGATGGTCTCAATCTCCTGACCTTGTGATCCGCCCGTCTCGGCCTCCCAAAGTGCTGGGATTACAGGCTTGAGCCACCGCGCCCGGCCGCAAGTAAAAAATTTTGTATCAATGTGTGTGCATACATATTTTTATGAACTCTAGCTTTAAAGATGATTGTCTCAGCATATGTTCAGGCATGTTTTCTCTCCTAATGAACTATATTATTTATGTGAATTGTGATGGAGTGTGCCTTTAAAAATAGGCTGAAAGTGGCTCAAAGCAATAGACTCGCTTATGTTTTCTTAAGCTTATGTGACTCACCCATTTTCTGTCTTGGTATAGGAACTTAGTGATTTGGCCCGTGACCCTCCAGCACAATGTTCTGCAGGTCCAGTTGGGGATGATAGTAAGTAACTTTCAAGTTGATTTTTATGCCTAATTTTTTTAAGCTTGTGCATTTTTAGATAATCAGATTTTTTTTTTCTTTTTCTAGTGTTTCATTGGCAAGCCACAATTATGGGACCTGTAAGTATTAATAATTTATAAATTTAGTTTTAAGTGAAAATCCAGCATTGATTTGGTTGTAATTTTTAACTTGATCTGTAGGTTTATCATGTAGTTAATTCTGTTTTGGATATTCCATAGTTGTACTGCATTTGAAAGAAACAACATATAATGAGTTAGTCATTTGTTACGTGTACTTTGTGTCTATCCGTGTGTTCACGTTCTAGAGTATAGACATCTCTATGACCTACCAAACATCTCTGTATCTCAGTTCAGTTTTTCTTCATAGCACTGTGTAAAGCATTGTCGTGGAACTTCCTGTTATTTATAGAGACAAAGTTACTGGCTCTGATCCTGCCATGAGTTGTGTTACTCAGAGAGTCTATTACTGTAGCTGCCAATAATGTAGCTTAATTGTATTTTGATATTTGATTCTTTATAGAACTTCACTTTATGCAAAATTTGAATATATTTAGGCAGAAAGTGATATTTTGAATATAGCAAAATTCCTTTCTATCCTGGGTAGATAAGCAACTATATGCTGGATAATTGAATATTCAGAATTATGGATACCATCTAAGAATTTCAGAGAATTAGAGCGCACTAAAACATCCTGGGGTAAGACTGTATCTTACACAAATACTTAACTTTTTTTTTTTTTTTTTTAACTTGGTAAGGAGCTTAAAGATTTGTTTTCTAAGTTACTTGTGTATCTTACTGAAAACTTTCTTCCCTTTTTGGTAGTTTTATAAGTAACATAAAGAGCAATAATGTACTAGATGAGACAGTGGTCAGTAAGTAATATTGATAATTCTAAAGGAAAAAATGCTCTTAGAGTTAGTAGATGGGTTGAATCAACATTATTTAGTAATTCTGATTCTAACTTTAGTCATTTTTCTGTCTCAAATGTGAGTACATACTGTGTGCCAGGTAATAAGGATACAAATGAATGTAATAGACATTCCTGTCAATCTTATAGGGAACTTACACTCTACTAGAGGAGACAGATACCTAAACAAGTGCCAAAGTGTGATAAGATGGAAAATAAGTGACTGGTGAATGAAGTGCTGAGTAGGAGAAATTAATGGGGAATCCTAGCAGAGAGGATTAATTTAGAGTAATTAAAATGTTAGTGCCCTAAAGGGAGAGAAACTAAATCAAAGTAAGACATGGCAGGGGTACAAATATTAAGTTTAATACTTAAATGTCCTGGATCATTTTAATAAACTACAAAGCCGGGATTGTGCATTTCGTTATTACAGGACTACTTTTACTGTTTTAAATGTTATTTTGTTTTAAAAGTACTTACTTTTATCTAATTTGGTAGCAAAATTGTGTAATTTTAATACACGCAGTTAAATGTCGACTTACCCAGTTTGGCCCACACAGTGTTTTTGAAAGTTGGCAGTCTTCAAATAAAAGCCTTCTGAGTAGGCCCACATTCCATAAGCAGTAATGACTGGGGATGGAATGACAGCTGCCTCCCTTTTTTAGATGGGATATGTGTTTACCACAGTGCCGACTAGGTCAATTCCATATTATCTACCTAGTGTTTTGTAAAGCAGTTACTTTTGCAACCTCTAGAATTTTCCCATTTTGGATTACCAATTTTCAAAGAATTCAATAAAATGCCTTAAAATAAAGCTCATCTTTGATTCAGAGCGTAGTTGATAGTTTGATTGTAAAAACTGTCAATACTAAGAAAGCACAGAAGCGTTGGTAATTAAGACTTGTAATTGGATGGTGTGCAGAATAAACCAGCTCCTTAAAACTAGTTGGTTTTTCTACTTGACAGTTTAGACTTTGTTGTTTTGAACAACACACTAGTTTTTCCCAAAAGGCAAGGAGCATACCTATAGACAATCAAAAGGAAACATGAATAATGAGTGTATGGTAGTAATTTTTTTTAGAGAATGATGCTTATTCTGACAGATTTAACAGTTTAATTTGCTTTTATTTTCAGAAAACATGTACCTTTTTTCATTTTTTAAATATATCAGATGATGGCTGTTCCTTGCTGAATTATTTTAATATAATGACTAGCAGCTTTCTGCTTTTACAAACAAAAGCATGTGATTTTCAGAACTATTTAAATATTAACGTGATCAACTGCAACTGCTGGGTTTTGCTTTGGTAGCAGTACTCGCTGAAATATGTTTTCAGTTAAAAAGGTTAATTCTCACTGTTGGCTGGGTAATTTCAAGAAGGAGTCAAAGGTTATAAAAATCTACCCAAAGTATGGGTATTGTCTTGCACATAAGTAAGCACATAATTTAGATGCCAGCTTTAAATAGTTAACTATATGCTTACTGTGGAGTGCAATAATGAAACAACTCATTTTGTTTTTTTGGCTTCTGAATACTTCTTTGTGACAAAGCATCACTGTATAAGATAAATAGTAGCTTATTTTGTGAGTGTGGTTACTCTGTGTAGCAAGCAATTTGACTCAAAGCAACCTGTAAATTACAGATTTAGTGGGAGAACTAGATAGACAGTTAACAATGTCACTTTCGCTTTGGACTACTACTTAGGTCCCTTAAAGTGGTACCAGTGCCACAGAACTGAAGATTCCTGACTTTCTAGGGAATATCCAATTTTAAGTTTCAGTAGAGTAACTTTGATTTTAGTGAATTGTTGGGAAATCCTTTAGATCTTTTAGTTATGTAGCAAAATTGCTTGGTTTTAATAATCAAATGTATTGGCTTATTCTTTCTGAAAATAAGCTACTTGAAAGCACAACTATTGACTAAAAACTAAACCTTTGAAAGAAATGACAGCATTGCTAGTTTTTGTGTATGGTTTTTTGGGGGTCAGAGTGGGGGGGTACTATGTTACGGTTAGTTTCCAACAAGAATTGATGCAATTAGAAGACATTGACTTCCTATTGCCTCTGATATTTACTTGCTTAATTTTTTTATTGGAAATGGAGTTGGCAGAAAAATGGATTTAGAGAACACTACTAACTTCCTCCTAATCTATGACAGAGATGTAGAAGAGAGTACCTGTGAAAAATGTGAAAGTAGCTGAAAAATGTAACCTTTGGCAGCCTGAGCGTAATCAGCCAGAAAAACTATCTGAATTAAAATAATTGGCCCATAGGTACTATTTTATTTGGTCCATAAGGGTTATTTTTTCAACTTTCATTTCAAGTGTATTATGTCATTTCCCACATAGGTTACTGATACCTGAAGACTTTTTCCATCTTTACCTTATTCAGGAGCTTTGTAGTCTAATAAAAGAGAAATATAAGTAAATGTTAGATATATGGGTAGGTAATGTAATTATGTGCTTAAAGAGGTATAAAAGAAGGGTAGGGAGCAGATAAGACAAAGGAAGGGGCTATATTATAAGGAAGAATATTCCAAGTAGGGGAGAGGAAAAATGTGTTATCCATGTAATATTTTATGTGCAGTAGAGAGCATGTTCTATAGAAGAAGCAAGATGAAACTAGATTGATGGGCACCCAGATCATAAAGCACCGTATGTACTTATGAGTTGAAATTATATCTTAAAAACTATGGTAGATTTCAAGCAGGGGAGAAACATTTTTAAAAGACCACTTTATCATTAGGGTGGAGGGATAATCATTAGTAAGCTATTGCCATAATCTAGGCTGAAGATTACATCGTAAACTAAGATAGTAGTGACAGTGGCATAAAGGAGAGGCAAGGTCAAGAAATTTTAAAGGTCTTATTTGATAACTATCTTGACTCTGAGATGAGAGAGGAAGAAGTCGATGATGAGATCCTGGTTAGTGGCTTTCAGTTATGGCTTGCTATTAATAAACAGAAAAAAAGGAATTGAGGAGACAAGGAGTTTGTTTTGGACACGTGAGATGAGATATCCAAGTAGAAATACCAGTAGGCATTTGATTATATGCCCTGGAATGAATAACTGCACCAGAGATGTGTTTTGCAACTCAAATTGTTATGGGTCAGCAGTTAAGAGTGGAAAATCAACTTATAAGAATACCAACATTTTTAGCTGGGTGTAGTGGTGCATGCCTGTAATCCCAGCTTCTTTGGAGGCTGAGGCCCGAGAATTTACTTGAACCTGGGAGGTGGAGGTTGCAGTGAGCCGAGATCACGCCACTGCACTCCAACCTGGGCGACAGCACCACTTTAGAAAAAAAGAAAAAAAAAAATAGCAACGTTTTATTGCCACAGAAGAGCTGACGCACTGTGAGGGAGTAACTCTGCCCTGATGAGAGCAAAACAGGTAGAATGTTTCTGAAGAAATCTAATATAAATTCTGGACTTGTAAGATTTTAGTCGATTTCCTGATCACAGTGTTCCTTATTCTTCGGGGTTTTGTTTCTTTTGGTGTAGTTTGCTGCTGATCCATAATAGAATTTAAATATCATAGGGTCTCAGTTTTTTATATGGCCTAGTTTCATTATCTCTGAACCTTGTAGTTCTTCCTCTTTGGTATGGCAGAACTTTAGTGTTAAATTGTAACATTGAAGTATTTTGCCTTCTTTATAAAGTTCTTTTTTTCTTGAACAAACAAAACGAAATTTGGCTTTGCCTAAATCCCATCAGCAGATTGCCTTTATTTCAGAAGCAGTCGTAGACAGCATTTGATTTTATGAAAATTGAAATGAAAGCTTACAAAGAACTTCTGGAATTGGGTTATTAAAACTTCAATGTTTGGGGCCGGGAGTGGTGGCTCACAACTGTAATCCCAAAACTTTGGGAGGCCAAGGTGGGTGGATCACTGGAGCTCAGCAGTTTGAGACCATCCTCTCAACTAAAAAGACAAAAAAAACTCCATCTCTACTAAAAAGACAAAAAAAATTAACTGTGCTGGCTCACTCCTGTAGTTCCAGCTACTCAGGAGGCTGAGGTGGGAGAATCACCTGATCCCAGGAGGCAGAGGATTGCAGTGAGCCAAGATCGTGCCACTGCACTCCAGCCTGGGCGACAGAGCAAGACGCTGTCTCAAAAAAAACAAAACTTTGAGATTCCCTTAAGTTGTTAATTTTACACGGAAAAAAACTGTCTTGTATAGTATCGGATCAGGTGAAAGTATATGCTATTTGAAGCATCTATTCAAAGTTAATATTAACTATTTAACAAAGATACGTTAATCTAATAAACTCAGGTCACATTCTAAGTGACTGGAGTGTTTTTCTAGTTCCATGTTTTACAGAAAATATGAAAAGGGGCTGGGCACGGTGACTTACACCTGTAATCCCAGCATTTGGGAGTCTGAGGCAGGCGAATCACCTGGGGTCAGGAGTTAAGAGTTCAGCCAACATGATGAAACCCCATCTCTATTAAAAATAAAAAAATAGCTGGGCATGTTGGTGCATACCTGTAATCCAAGCTACCGAGGCGGCTGAGGCAGGAGAATCTCTTGAACCTGGGAGGCGGAGCTTGCAGTGAGCTGAGGTTGTGCCATTTTACTCAAGCTTGGGCAACACAAACACAGCAAGACAATATTCTGTGTCTCGTTTGTCCCCCGTCCCATTCCCGTTCCCCCCCTCCATCCCCACCAAAAAAAAAAAAGGGAAAACTTGGGAGTAGGAGAAGGACTCAATTTAAATAGAAGCTCTGGCTGGGCTTGGTGGCTCATGCCTATAATCTCCACCTTTTGGGAGGCCGAGACAGGTGGATCACAAGGTCAGGAGGCCACAAGACCAGCCTGGTCAACATGGTGAAGGCCAGTCTCTACTAAAAAGACAAAAATGAGCTGGGTGTGGTGATGCATGCCTGTAATCCCAGCTACTAGGGAGACTGAGGTAGGAGAGTTGCTTGAACCTAGGAGGCAGAGGTTTTGGTGAGCTGAGATTGCGCCACTGCACTTAAACCTGGGCGACAGAGTGAGACTCCGTCTCAAACAAACAAAAGCTCTTCCATTTACTAGTTGTATATTTCTTTGAACCTGATTCTTCATTAATAAATTGACCTTTCTTCTTTGAGCTCCACATGTCCCTTGTTCATATTTCATGATACCTATAATATTTCATTGCAGTTACTTTACATGTCTATCAGAGTTTAAGCTCATAAAGATAAAAAAAATTGCTCTTTGGATCCCTTACATACAAGGGGTTAGATTAATTGAATTAATGTTTAATTATTTTACAGAAGGGTAGGAATTAGATGAGCTGTATGTCAGGGCTATTTTTTATGTGCTTGACATCCAGAATGGGCATAGTGAAAGGCTCATACAGCTGTATATACAAAGCCTTTCTTTTTTTTTTTTTCTGAGACGGAGTCTCGCTCTGTTGCCCGGGCTGGAGCTGGATCTCAGCTCACTGCAAGCTCCGCCTCCCGGGTTCACGCCATTCTCCTGCCTCAGCCTCCTGAGTAGCTGGGATTACAGGCGCCCGCCACCTCGCCCGGCTAGTTTTTTGTATTTTTTAGTAGAGACGGGGTTTCACCGTGTTAGCCAGGATAGTCTCGATCTCCTGACCTCGTGATCCGCCCGTCTCAGCCTCCCAAAGTGCTGGGATTACAGGCTTGAGCCATCGCGCCTGGCCGACAAAGCCTTTCTAATAGAGGGGAGTGGATGTTGGTAAAAACCCAGTTCATGTAAGTTTTAAAACATGTCTTCGGATTGGTTCTTTGCATACTCAAAGGCAGTTAGGCATTCCACATTTTAGCTTTAAATTCCCGAGTAGGTCAGTATCTGGTCATTAAGTGGTCTTGAAAACAATTGTGTTTGAATCTTGGTTCTATCATTTACGATTTGTGCACTAGACTAAGTTCTTTAAGCCTCATTTTTCTCATGCATAAAACAGAGACAATGTATCTATTTTCTGGTATTGATTAAAAATGGGAAGCTTAGGCTTTTCTCTGTTCTCCTCTTGAAGGTGTGTGTTAGTTACCTGGAATAGCTTACATTTGGTTTGCCAGTGGGCAGAATGGACTGTTGTAAAGCCATTTGTACACATCTGACTATTGGAAGAAATAATCTACACATGTAAAATTTTATTTACAGATTATTCTGAAAGGTGATGATGTAGGCTTTATTGCTATGTGTACTTTTTCCTCTGAGAATTGAGATCTAGAATACTTGTGTTTCTTGATACCTTTAAAAAAAATCATTTTTGGTAACCAAAATTTTGGTTAAGTTTTAAGTGTTTTTTTTTTTTTCTATTAGTCTAGACTGAATTTTCATGGAATATTTATTACAGTGTAAATAAGTGATTTTGGTTCATTATTAGAGAAATGCTTGGAAACAAATGTTACAGAATATTTAGCAATAATATTTTAAATTTCAGTTAAGCATACTTTTCTTTTTACAGAATGACAGCCCATATCAAGGCGGTGTATTCTTTTTGACAATTCATTTTCCTACAGACTACCCCTTCAAACCACCTAAGGCAAGTATTTTCCCTCACAATCTGTTAGTATAGATTTATGGTTTATTTCAAAGGAATAGAGCATTCTTGGACGATAGGGTTCTGCCTAGGCTGAATATATATGTTGAATTGAGGCACTGATGTATAGATGATGACTCTTAAACTTTGGTTTAAAGAGCTAGACCTCAGTTTGAACTTTGTAAATAGGAATAAGGTTTGCCTTTTTCTTAATGTTGCAAGATTCAGACTGTGTGGAAGCTCCCCCTTCATCTGTATTATTGTTACACAGATTCTGATTTTGGGCTTTTGTCGTCTTGTAGGCATCAAATGTCCAACTTCAATTTATATTTGCATGTATTGTTACAACATATGCTTATTATGCTTATAGTTTTGTATACGTAAGTATAAATTTATGCACTGAGTTGATTGGTTTATAGGTATTAAAAGCATATTATCCTTGACTTTCAGTCATTAACATAAATTCAACCTGTATGAGTAACTAGAGAAGGTAATATACAAAGGTCATGAACATGTCACTATAACGGTCTTTAGTAATGTTACAGGTGCAATTTGTGATGGTTTCCATTTTTGTGATTCAAGTTTCTGTTTTATGTACGGTGGAAATGAAGACTCATGCGTACCTGTGTAACTTAATGAAACTTTAAATGAGATGGTCTACAAATTTTGGTTACATCCAAAAGTTAGGGCTGTTTTAAATGAATGTGTTAAATACATTTAAATTGCCCTTTGATTCATGACATGGTAGGGCCAAAGTAACCTTTAGAACTTTACATCATATGAGTAATGAAATTTTTATCCAAAAGTTCAGCTTTCTATAGAGAGGAGGCAGGGGGGTCTCTATGGTATTTAGAACTTGTATGCTAATGGATGACATTTTTAACATTGTGACTTGATTATTTTAAGTTTTGCTTTAAAAGATGTTTGTTTTTATTTGAATAAAATACTTAAAAGTTTTTGTTCTAGGTTGCATTTACAACAAGAATTTATCATCCAAATATTAACAGTAATGGCAGCATTTGTCTCGATATTCTAAGATCACAGTGGTCGCCTGCTTTAACAATTTCTAAAGGTAAAAATACTTCTAGTGAAATAGTCTTAAATTGTTCTCATTTTCTAATAAAATTTCATTCTTAGATCTACTTATCTGATTATTTTTATTATGTCATCTTTTTGGTAAGAGATGGGGAAGCAATAAAGTCATTTTTATCATTTTTGTTCTAGGTGGTGGTGATTAAAGATGCTTTGTAAGAAGTTAAAATTCAAATTGGGGTGGGTAGGCATTATTTGCCTAATGAGTTACCTTCATCTCATCTTACAGTAGCAAAATTTGTTTTAATTGACTTCTGTATTTTTCAATCCCAAACCACATGGACATCTCACACTAACTTGTTGCCTTTTTACCAAGAATGGTATAATATACCTAAACTTAATAGAGCTTTTGAATCCTGAGGTTTCTACTCTAGGAAAATTCTGATTTTGCTTTCCTGGGTTAATTTTTACACAAATCTTTAGTCATGTGTTATGTAACCATGACAGGTTATTTCTACCTAATGACAATCTAAAGTTGTATAATCTTAGATCTGTAGATCAATTCTCGTCTCCTGCTTTTAATAGGCATCTGTTATGTTATATGTAACAGGCTGTCCAGTCTCTGCATGAATATCCTAGGTGGAGTTATAATAATCAATAGTATTTCACCATTAATTGTTTTATGATTTTATGAGTTCAGTAAGTAAAAAATAGCTTTTTCAAAAGGCAAAGCATTGTATAAAAGTTTCATCTGCTTATATACTGCACTTGAATCTCATGGAGGGACTACTCTGTAGCAGCAGCATTTCCCAAACTTTATTGAGTAGAATCATTTAAGGGAGAAAAAGAAACAACTTGGGTAGATGCTGCCATAATTCAAGTGGTTTTAAAATTTTAGCCGGGCTCAGTGGCTTACGCCTGTAATCCCAGTACTTTGGGAGGCTGAGGCGGGCGGATCACGAGGTCAGTAGATCGAGACCATCCTGGCTAACACGCTGAAACCTCGTCTCTACTGAAAATACAAAAAATTAGCCGGGCGTAGTGGCGGGCGCCTGCAGTCCCAGCTACTCGGGAGGCTGAGGCAGGAGAATAGCGTGAACCCAGGAGGCGGAGCTTGCAGTGAGCTGAGATCGTGCCACTGCACTCCAGCCTGGGCGACAGAGTGAGACTCCGTCTCAAAAAAAAAATAAAATAAAATTTTAGACCTGTTTTTCACCCTCCTGGATACTTTCCAATTTCTTTTCAAACCATGTTCCATACCTGAATATTAGCTTCCAAGTTTTTCTGCTGCTGGAAATGTACCGTAACACTGAAAACTGTTTCTGTAAGGGCAGATTGAATTGGTATTGTTTTGTCATTAAAACAACTTGCTTTTTTGGCAGCCATACTTTGCTAACTTATTAAACTAGCAGTCAGTCACAACTGAAGCTACCTTTTTTCTGTGAGTTATTGTATAGCCAAGTCTCCTATGTTAGGTAATTTTATATTTGTTCTGCTGTATTTGGGTTTGAAATTAAATTTGCTATAGTCAGTAAATATTTATGTGACAGTGTTGTCTTTTTTATACTATTGCTTTTAAAAAAAAAATTGGTCAGAACCATTTCAAGCATTTATATCTTAACATTTTATAACAGCACCATATATGGTGACTGGCACATAACAGGCACTCAAAGTGAATGCAGTCTATATTCCTTCATGCTTGACATCTTATACATCAGGATGTTGAACTGGTTAAGGTAAGAACTAGAGCTGGTGACTCATTTAGTACTAAAGAAATTTTGGCATTGTTGTATTTAACTAGTATTCTTGGGAATATGGATTCTTGCTTACAAGTTCAAGGAGACAAAATATTTAGTGGAGTACTTGAAGGTTTTTCTCAGAAATTCCCAAGACAATGGCAAAGAATGGATTTTTCGTCATGCTTAACAGCTGTGAATATGGCATGAGTATTACCTGCATATTCTTGCTAAAGTCCCCCCCACCCACCCACACAGAGTACCAAGAAACTCCCTAAGTTCTAATATCATTTATGCCTATTTAAAATATATATATAAATATGGCATCAGTTGCCTATCTTAAACTATTTTTATGACTAGTTAGCGAATCTGATACCACAAAACCTTGTTTTTAGCACTTCTTGCTTACCAGGAGCTTGTCTATGAAACAAAATCTTTGTAAAACTATGTCTCATTGAGATAGAGATACAAACTAATAAGTCTTTTGAGGATTGAGGTTTGTAATACACAGTTTAGATTTATTTATCCAAACTCCTGAAACTGGATAACAGACGTTTTTGTTTTCTTGCAGTTCTTTTATCCATTTGTTCACTGCTATGTGATCCAAACCCAGATGACCCCCTAGTGCCAGAGATTGCACGGATCTATAAAACAGACAGAGATAAGTAAGTATGTTTAAAAGTTATTATAAAAGTGGTTTTACTTAATGAGTTAGGCTTATACTTTGCTTGTGACAATGCCAAGAAGACTTGATATTTAGTAAGATGATAGTTAAAATATGCAGAAAGCTATTGAAATGTGTTTTTTAAAAAAAACTAGGCTTTAGCTTATGTGACAGTGAATGCTCCCCTCTAAAGTGTATTTTTTGTTTGTTTTTTTCCTAGCGTGTTACTGTATCACTTTATTCTCAAATTTTGGGGAAGAAAGCAAATTTTTCTTTACCCCAAGCATGTTTTTCCAAAAAATGTTAGTACTGTTGTAAACATTTGGTCTAAATTTCTCAAATATTTGAATCATATTTATGTTCAACTTAACCATTATAACTTTCATATGTTATAATTAATGCTAAGTGTACTTGTTCAATTAGGTACAATAGGTTAGCAAGAGAGTGGACAGAGAAATACGCTATGTTGTAGGGTAAGAGGATCTGCACTCTATGGTGCGCTTATTCATGGTACTGCCAGCACTTGAGTGCTGCATGCGTTAAGGCACTGTATTAACTAACAAAAGGTAACAGATGTGGTAGTCTTCTGAAAACTGTACATTTAACTGCTTGATCTCTGTTTAACGTGAAAGTAAATATCTGGTAGTCGTTATTGCTTGAAAGTATTGCATGGCAAAGCAGTTATATAGCACTAGTAAGAAATGGGAATTTATGTAGTATCTTTTTCTTTCAAACTACCATGGTGTTTAAATTTTAGCTTAAGACTTTGTACCAATCCTATACAGAATGTGGTGGTTTAGTTCAAATTTTGCCAGGAGATGGTATATAAGGGAAAAACACTTTCAAGCCTAAGCATCTAAACTAAGTGTTCATTACTGACAAGCATGCATTAGCGTCAACTGTACTTTGTGGCTCCCTGGAGGCTCCCTGTATGCTAAATAAAGCCTTTGTTTTAAACTGCTGGCTTTTTGAGAGAGTATCCTTAGGAGATGACAATGAATTGGTAGATAACTTTTTTAAAAGTTTAGGAAAGTTTTTGTACCATTTTGGTTCTTGGTTTGAAATAAAGCTAGTTAATATTTAAACTATAAATATAAAATTTTTCCTGTGCATATATATATATATGTATATATTCATTTCTTAAGGTTATCACTATTTTTTGTTGGGGTAAGTAGTCTGTGGCATGAATATAATCCAGTGGGAAGCTGATACTATTTTTATCAATGTTTAGTAGTCTTCCTGAGTAATAACTTTGCTTGTGTGTGAATTACCTGTTGATCTTTTTAAACAAAGATGCCCTTGTTGTACTCAACAGGTCTTGGTGGTGCTTATTAGCCTCAGTTACCACACTTATTAAAAGTAACACGTGATTCTGATGAGTACAGCCACTCACACACCCCTTTTGGAAATTACTGCCCTTTGTCATTCTGCCCAGTGTCATCTTCCCCTTCTGCCTCTACCTAAGTTTCAAAGCCATTTCTTCTTATAATATCCAGGACAAAGTAATTTCCCAAACTCCAGGATTCAGATAAAATTGTTTTACTAAAAGCCTGGTTCTGGCTTTGGTGGAAATTTCTGTGGATAGATACAATGTGTATACTATTTTAACATTTGTCCATAATGAACTGTAAAAATTTTTTCATGTTAAAATTAGAGCATGAGCTGGGTGGTAGAGAGAAAGGGTCTTTTGATTTTTGTCAGCCTCCCAATTTTCAGTGTTGCTTTCTTAATTGTATTAAAATACTGCTTTCAGAGCATCAGGCTCTCATTTCCCACGTTGCTTTGAGTACCAATGCTATTTCTCCCTTGTTGGCTTTTATTCTAATCATAGTCATTAGAAATGACTTCATGATGAGTCTGGAGATGATAAAAGGGAAATCTTTCCATTTAAAGTATTAGGAATTCTTTCACTTTATTTTAACTTTTAAAAATAACATCTTTATTTACAGGTACAACAGAATATCTCGGGAATGGACTCAGAAGTATGCCATGTGATGCTACCTTAAAGTCAGAATAACCTGCATTATAGCTGGAATAAACTTTAAATTACTGTTCCTTTTTTGATTTTCTTATCCGGCTGCTCCCCTGTCAGACCTCATCTTTTTTAATTTTATTTTTTGTTTACCTCCCTCCATTCATTCACATGCTCATCTGAGAAGACTTAAGTTCTTCCAGCTTTGGACAATAACTGCTTTTAGAAACTGTAAAGTAGTTACAAGAGAACAGTTGCCCAAGACTCAGAATTAAAAAAAAAAAAAAAAAATGGAGCATGTGTATTATGTGGCCAATGTCTTCACTCTAACTTGGTTATGAGACTAAAACCATTCCTCACTGCTCTAACATGCTGAAGAAATCATCTGAGGGGGAGGGAGATGGATGCTCAGTTGTCACATCAAAGGATACAGCATTATTCTAGCAGCATCCATTCTTGTTTAAGCCTTCCACTGTTAGAGATTTGAGGTTACATGATATACTTTATGCTCATAACTGATGTGGCTGGAGAATTGGTATTGAATTTATAGCATCGGCAGAACAGAAAATGTGATGTATTTTATGCATGTCAATAAAGGAATGACCTGTTCTTGTTCTACAGAGAATGGAAATTGGAAGTCAAACACCCTTTGTATTCCAAAATAGGGTCTCAAACATTTTGTAATTTTCATTTAAATTGTTAGGAGGCTTGGAGCTATTAGTTAATCTATCTTCCAATACACTGTTTAATATAGCACTGAATAAATGATGCAAGTTGTCAATGGACGAGTGATCAACTAATAGCTCTGCTAGTAATTGATTTATTTTTCTTCAATAAAGTTGCATAAACCAATGAGTTAGCTGCCTGGATTAATCAGTATGGGAAACAATCTTTTGTAAATGCAAAGCTGTTTTTTGTATATACTGTTGGGATTTGCTTCATTGTTTGACATCAAATGATGATGTAAAGTTCGAAAGAGTGGATATTTTGCCATGTTCAGTTAAAGTGCACAGTCTGTTACAGGTTGACACATTGCTTGACCTGATTTATGCAGAATTAATAAGCTATTTGGATAGTGTAGCTTTAATGTGCTGCACATGATACTGGCAGCCCTAGAGTTCATAGATGGACTTCTGGGACCCAGCAGTTTTGAAATGTGTTTATGGAGTTTAAGAAATTTATTTTCCAGGTGCAGCCCCTGTCTAACTGAAATTTCTCTTCACCTTGTACACTTGACAGCTGAAAAAAAAACATGGGAGTAATAATGGGTCAAAATTTGCAAAATAAAGTACTGTTTTGGTGTGGGAGTTGTCATGAGGCTGTGTTGAAGTGACTTATCTATGTGGGATATTGAGCATCCATTGAAATGGATTTGTTCAGCCATTTACATTAATGAGCATTTAAATGCAACAGATATCATTTCAGGTGACTTAACATGAATGAATAAAAGTCAATGCTATTGGATTGTTTTTTGTTTGACAAGTGCTATCTGTGCCACTAATTTAACTTCTGTAGTAACAAGGGCATTACCATTCTTCACCTTTCCTAATTCTGATCCCATAGTTTTACATGTTTCCTGGTTATTTTGATTTTGTCCACTGCTTTATTAAAGTTCTGGCACATCTGTGAATCTTCCACTTCCACATTTTTGCACTGCTTACACTTATGTGCAATCTTACTCCTTGTCTGCACACAGATGTGGAAAGCTAGAAATAAATGTTAAAACTTACTTTTTATAAAAACATTTTAATATGTAGTTTGGACATGATTTATTGACTTGAGGTTCTTCTCTAAACTGGAAGTGAAATGCATGCCTTCTGAAGATGTTCTGGCTTTGTTAATTCTGTAATCATTTCATTGGGAAAAAACCAGCTATGCAGTTTTTCCAATGAGTGAATTTTTTCATTTTGTCTTTTGCTTAAAATGGCTCCTTCAGGGTAGATGTCATACTGCATAACTTTTTTGGATTCAAATTATGAATGAGAAATATTAGTTACGTTCTGCTCCGCAAGGTAAGAAAAACTGCTCTTTGGCTCTGTTTTCAAAATTACTTCTGAGATGCATATACTCAAAATAACAGCTTTAGTAGGCATATCACTTCTTGAAAGCCAAACATGAGTGTGAAACACTTTTATGGAACACAGTGGATCCCTAATTGGCTTTCAGATTGACCTTTATAGCCTTAGACAACCCTTAGGTATTTACAGAGATGACTTCTTTGATTGTCATAACAATTAGTGGATGTGTCCAGTTCTCTGTATCTTTGACTTGATGCTTTATACATCATTTCATTTGTTGCTTCTAAGGGAATAAGCCATAGAGGCTTCTCCAGGTTTAAAAGAACAGTGAAGTACCTGGAAAACCAACATTTTTGAATGTATGGATACTGGACATGAAATCATGTACAATGAAATCTTCAAAAGAATCTAAGAATTTGCCCTTTCCCCCACTCCACCCAATAATTTGACATTACTAGTGCCATGTATAGGACCCAACTGAGTATTAGAATCATTTTTGACTATGTGTATTTCCTAGATCTTTTAATGCGTAAACTCTAAGAATTAAGGTCCAGTTGGCCTGTTAATGGTAAATTTACATTTTAAGTGACTCAATTTGTTTTTCCTGGGCGAGTTTGCAATGTGATAATCAGATTTTTTAAAGCTGATTAATTTGCTTTCTTGTGTGGGTGTACTCACATTTTAAAGTATGAACCACAGTTAACTAGTGGTCTCAGGGGTAGTGAAACACTCACTTTTGTTTTTGTTTTTTGTTTTGGTTTTTTTTTGAAATGGCTTAGTTGAAGTATACTTAAAGGGACTGATCATGCTGTGTTAGTGATTTGGGTGGGGAGGGGGGTAACTCAAATTAGCCATGTTTTGTGTTGGCATAACAAAACTGTTAATGATTGTTGATTACACTTTTAAGTGAATTTGTCTTTTATGAGGAACCCAGTGCAAGTCACTAAATATTGTCTAATAGTGACATGTGCATAAGACTTGTAATAGCTAAAGTTAATTGAGCTTAAAGGAATTGTTACCATTAAAGTCTGTGTTTAAAGACACTTTGGTCTTACTCGGTAATTCCAGCTAACATGAAATCCACACTTGAGCTTAATGTTGCGTGTGAGCTCGATTTTGAATTTTATACCGTTTAAACTATGAAGAAATTAAGGTGGTGGTTCTCAAAATGTTTCTTGAGATAACAATCTCAGCATCATTTGGGAAATTCTTTGTAATGTAAGTTGTCAGGCCCCACCCCAGTCCTGAATCAAACTGGCGTGGAGCCCAGTCACCTATATTAAAACCGCTCCAGGTGATTCTGATGAATGGTGAAGATTGAGAACCATTTTCAGAAGTCTGTTCATAGCATTCCCTTGTAACAGACTACAACCAGTAATCCTTTGACTCTACAGCTATTTTTTTATAGCTGTTTTTGGCTATAGAGAATGTGTTTAAGTATTACATTTCTGATAACTGACAATTTCCTAGTACTTTGAATTGTAATACAGTACATTGATTTCCACATTTACACTTGGAATATTAAAATATATTAACATCTTACAATTGGCTAATTTGAATAACCATACTGGCATAGAATTCAACCAATCATCAAGTATTTAAAAGTAATCAGGTGCAAAGATTTACCTAAGTATTGTGTTAGCTAGCTGAACAAATCTGAACCCAGATCCCATTCTGTGGCCTGACACTAGGAAGTTTTTCCAGGTGGAAATGATGCCATGTTAAGGGTGTTTGCAGTGTTTGACAAATATTAAATGTTCCCAAAGGTGGCTATTAAGACATCTCGTGCTGTCCCATTGTAATGGAAAAATAAACGGTTAAAGGTATTTGGAAGTGACTTCAAAACATGGCAGTGCCCCCGCCCCCCCCAGAAAAAAAACTGGAGGAACCATCTTAACAAAAAGACTTAAATATATTGAAGTTGGCTGAATGTCTTAAGTCCCTAGAAATTATTACTCTGTTGCATTATTTCTTGCTACCTTATAACTACTTGCTCATTTCTGGCCTCAGGTTTGAAAAATTTTATATGATTCAGGTATACAAGATGTTTCTGACAATTGTTCTTCTACTTTAGATGCTTCAATTAAAATCCCGCTGTCAATATCTAGCTCTTCCCAAACTGTATGCTATTTATAAATGAGATTTTTTAAGAGCCCTCTTTTCTGTATTGTAAAAAATGTTTTTATGAAATTTACATTTTTGCGTACTACTGTCTGATCCTCTGTGGAACTTGATTTCTCATTTACCATATCAAATTTGTAGTCAAGGCTGAACAATGAACTTTCATGCCATACTGGCTTAGGAGCCCAGTTAACCACTGTCATTTACTAACCTTCCAGCTATTTCTCCTGAGCTCCCATATAACTTCTGTTCATTATCCACATGACAATCTAAAGGACATCTTTTAAAATGTCTAAAACTGGCCATATGTCTACAAAGACATACACATACACATATACTATTACCCCATGCTCAGTAAATATCAACATTGAATTGCACTGGCCTAAAACCTAGGCACCAACTTTGACTTCTCACATTCCACCTTCAATCAGACTTAGCAGCAGCCTTTAGAATCTGCTCATTTACCATGCTCACTGTTAGCACCATGATCTAAAGCTGTACCATTTCTTATTTGGATTATTGCAATAGTCTCCTGAGTGATCTCCTGCCTTGCAGCAATCTGTCCCCCACACTCAACCCCTTTAAACCGTATCAGATGTCATGGCTTTTCTCCAAACCTAATGGTTTCCCATCTCATTTGGAGTAAAAACACAAAATATTGCTGTAGATAACTTTCTTGCCCACTCTTGCCTCAGCTTAATCCCCAATTCCTTGCTTCCCTTACCACCATTCCAACTCCCTCAGCTCAGTCACGTGGGCCTGCTGAGACTTGCAAATATGTGTGAAGATGTTTACTCTTCCTCTTACCTTTGCCTAGGATGATCTTACCCCACATACCATACAGCTTCCTCTTCCCTAACTAGGTCTCTTCAAATACCTTATCAGAGTAATTTTTCTTGACCATTCTATATAATAACGCCAACACAGCATCACCTCTATAGAGTATATCATGACATATTCAGTATTATCTATCTTACAGGTAATAATTGTCTCGCCCTCAGCCCCACCCCAGTTCTATGAGGACAGATTTTTCTCTCATCAATTACTAGATGACTACTTGGCATATTTTAGGTGGTCAGATATTGAACACACAAATGCCTGAGCCAAATGGTAGTCTGTCAGAGGTACATATACTTGCCATTTGTATTCTTGGGGAAAATGTTTAATCTGCTTGCTTCATTTCTAACTCCAAACGAACAAAGAAAACTAATATACTATTAAAAAGTTATTAATCAGACCTTCTTTATTCTCTATTGTAAGTAAAATAATGCAGTTCAGATTCTGTCAGCCTGGATGATTACCCTGATCAATCCTGTGAAAAATCAACCAGTTGCTGGGGGAAAATCTTTTTTTCCAATGTGTCAGTGTTCTATCAGGAAAGGAAGGCGTACTCTCAGACCAAAACCAAACTGAAACCAAGAACCCAGAGGAAAACAGAACATAGCCAGAACCAGCTTGCATTTTGAATGAAGTAACCCAAGTGAACTTTTTTCATTTTTTCTTTTTTTTTTTCTTCAAGACAGGGTCTTGCCCTGTCACCCAGGCTGGAGTGCAGTGGCACACCCCTCGTCCTCCTGGACTCAAGCGATCCTCTCACCTCAGCCTCCTGAGTAGTTGGGGCTACTCACCATGTTGCCCAGGCTGGTTTTGAACTCCTGGGCTCAAGCAGTCCATTTGCTGCAGTCTCCCAAAGTGCTGGGGTTACAGGTGTGAACCACCATGCCCAGCTGACCTTTAATTTTCATGACTCTGGCAAAGCCCAGAATGTACCCAAAAGTGGTGTCAAATAGGAGAAACCCATTCCTAGTACAACTAGGACTCCACCTATCTTGAAACTTGGTGCTCTGTGGCAGGAGAATATTGCGAGAATTTGTCATAACAGTTTGGGCTTTGTAAAGATTTGCAGCCTTAGGTAGTTCCAGAAAATTCAAGCAGAGGATTTAATTTTTAGAGTGATTCCAAATTAGAACAGCCAGCTACTGGCAGAAGCAAACACTATAGGAATTCTGTAATAGCTCACATTTTAAAACCAGCAAGAAAAAGTACAAGGTAATGTAGCACCATGAGTTGCCAACCAATTTGCAAGAATCAAAACAAAAACTTTCTATTTTTTAGTCAGATTGAAAAGGAAGAAGACTATATTAATAAGTGACATCTTGTATATGGAAAATCCTACATAATTGATAAAAACCACTTAGAGCTAATAAGGCAAATTTACAGGATACAAGATTGGCACACAGAAGTCAGTTATATTTCTTTAAATATTGTTTGTAAGCAATCCATAAATGAAGTTAAGAAAACTCCATGTACAATATCATCAAAAAGAATAGGGGCCCAGCGCAGTGGCTCACAGCTATAATCCCAGCACTTTGGGAGGTCGAGGTGCGCACATCACTTGAGGTCAGCAGTTTGAGACCAGCCTTGCCAACTTGGTGAAACCCCATCTCTGCTAAAAGTACAAAAAAAAAAAAAAAAAAAAAAAAAGGCTGTGGTGACATGCACTGCTGAGCCAGGAGAATTGCTTAAACCTGGGAGGTGGAGGTTGCAGGGAGTCAAGATAATGCCACTGCACTCCAGCCTGGGTGATGGAGTGAGACAAAAAAAGAAAATAAATGTAATTAAGGAAGTGCAAAAACATGTACACTGAGAACTATCAAACTTCTGAAAGAGAAGTCCTGAATAAATGAAAAGACATCGTGTATTCATGGATTTGAAGATTTAATATGCTGAAATGACTGATTCTCACAGCAATCTACACATTCAATGCTATCAAAATTCCAATGACTGTTTTGCAGAAATGATAGAATTTAAGAATTCATACGGAATTGCAAAGGACTGCAAAGAGCTAAACAATCTAAAAAGAATGAAATTAAGGAACTCATACTTCCCTATTTCAAAAATTAATACAAAGCTACAGTAATCAAAATAGCATACACAGGAACACATAAACTCATGGAATAGAGAGTCCAGAAATAAGCCCATACACTTATGGTCATTTGATGTTTGGCAAAGATGACAAGACCATTCAATGGGAAAGAATAGTCTCTTTAACAATATGGTGTGGAGACAACCAGGTGTCTACATGCAAAACGATGAATTTGGACCCCTACCTCACATCCTATACAAAAATTAAAATGGATCAAAGTCACAAATGTAAGAGCTAAAACCATAAAACTTAGAAGAAAATAAGTGTATCTTTGTGTTCTTAGATTTGGCAATACTTAGAGATGACACCAAAAGCACAAACAACTGAAGAAAAAAGAAATTGGACTTCATTAAGATTATAAACTTGTGTGTGTCAAAAGACATAAAAATGAGGCTGGGTGCAGTGGCTCAAGCCTGTAATCCCGGCACTTTGGGAGGCCAAGACAGGCAGATCACGAGGTCAGGAGATCGAGACCATCCTGGCTAACACGGTGAACCCCCGTGTCTACTAAAAAATACAAAAAACTAGCTGAGTGAGGTGGCGGGTGCCTGTAGTCCCAGCTACTCAGGAGGCTGAGGCAGGAGAATGGCGTAAACCCGGCAGGCGTAGCTTGCAGTGAGCTGAAATCGGGCCACTGCACTCCAACCTGGGCAACAGAGTGAGACTCCATCTCAAAAAAAAAAAAAAAAGGATAACCTACAGAATTGACAAAAATTTTCAAATAATCTATCTGATTAGGCTCTAGTATTCAGAATATATAAAGAATTCTTAAAACTCAACAAGAAGAAGACGACCCTATTTAAAAACAGGCAAAAGATTTAAACATTTTCCCAAAGAAGATACACAAATGGCCAGTAAGTATATGAAAAGATGTTCAACATACTAGTTATTAGAGAAATGCCAATCCAAACCACAATGATGTATCACTTTACCCCATAGAATAGCTATAAAATTTTAAAATAGAAAATGTGTTGGTGAGGATTTTGTGAAACTGGAACCCTTGTACATTGCTGGTGGGAATGTAAGATGGTGCAGCTTCTGTGGAAAGCAGTTTGGCAGTTTCCCAAAACGTTGAACATATACAATTACTGTATGACTCAGCAGTTTCATTCCTAGTTATATACCCAAAACAACTGAAAATGGGTATTCAAACAAATACTTGTAAATGAATGTTCATAGCAGCACTCACTATTCACAGTAGCCAAAAGATAGAAACAATGAATGAATAAACAAATTGTGGTATTTCCATACAATGGTATATTACTCAGCCACATGAAAGATTGTAGTATTGATGCATGCTGTAATGTGGATGGACCTTAAAAACATTTTGCTAAAAGAAGCAAAACATAAAAGGTTACATATTGTATAATTTCGTTTATGTGAATATCCAGAATAGTTTATAGAGACAGAAAGCAGATTCAGCTACTAGGAAGATAGGGAAATGGGGAGTGACTGCTTGATGGGTATGTAGTCTCTTGTGGGTGATAAAAATGTCTTGGAACTAGAGGTTATTATGGCTCTACAACATTGTGAACACAAGAAATTACACTGAATTGTGCATTTTAAAATAGTTAATGATATGTGAATTTCACCTTAAAAATAATAAGCTGCAAAAGATAGTAATAACCACACTTACATAATACTTTTAAGTGTCAAGCACTTCTCTAAATTCTTTAGACACACACGCACAAAATTTTTTTTTATTTTTTATTTTTTTGAGATGGAGTTTCCCTGTTGTTGCCCAGGCTGGAGTACAGTGGTATGATCTCGGCTCACTGCAACCTCTGCCTCCCAGTTTCAAGCGATTCTCCTGCCTCAGCCTCCCGAGTAGCTGGGATTACAGGTGCTTGCCACCACACCTGGCTAATTTTTTATATATTTTTAGTAGAAATGGGGTTTCACCATGTTAGCCAGGCTGGTCTCGAACTCCTGACCTTAGGTGATACGCCCCCCTCAGCCTTCCAAAGTGCTGGGATTACAGGCGTGAGCCACTGCACCCAGCCAATTCTTTACATATATTAACTCTTAATTCTCATAACAAACTTGTATACTAACCATTTAAATGCTTATATTATTTATTATTTCTATTTTAAAGATGAGGCAGCTGAGGAAGAGAGGTTATGATTTGCCCAAAGTTACTTATCTAATGGTAGAGGTTGGGATTTAAATTTAGATAATCAGATTCCAGAACTTTACCTCTCTATCATTGTGGGAGAAATAAAATAAGTTTAAAATATGAATAAAAAGCAAGAGGCTATTAAAATGATCAATCAGATTTGAAAAAGAACCAAAAGCAGTACTTCCAGAATTTAGAAAACAGAAGGATAGGTTTAATAGCCTAGTTGACACAGCTAAAGAATTAGAGGAGTGAAATATATGAAAAAATCATTCTGAATGTAGCATGAAGATGAAAGTAACAGCTTAAGAAGCATGGAAAAATAACTTGGTCTAACACATGGCTAATTGGAGCTGGAATTCAATTTACTGCTTCCAGGCTCCACATGCACCTTTCAATAAAGTAGTTCCTCATTATCCTCGGGAGATACGTTCCAAGACCCCTAGTAGATAGTTGAAACCACAGATAGTACTAAACCCACTATACACTATGTTTTTTCCTAGATATATATGATAAAATTTATAAGTTATCCACAGAGATTAACAATAATAAGTAATAATAAAATACAATTATAACTATACTGTAATAAGATGAATGTGAACTCTCAATACATCTTATTGTACTGTACTAACCCTTCTTGTGATGATACGAGATAAAATGCCTAAATGAAGTGAATGACATAGGCATTATGACATGAATACTTCCAGAAATAAACAAGTCATGTTTGAAATTGCACTGTGTTCTCAGTAACATGATGAAATCTCATGCCATCCCACTCCTTCCTGCTCAAATTTCTGTTAGTCACTTAGTAGCCATCTTGGTAATCACATGGAGTGTCACAGTATTATAGTGCTATGTTCTAATAACTCTTTTTTTACTTAATAATGTTCCCAAAGCACAAGAGTAGAGATGTAATATTTTCAGACCATGGTGAATCATGGGTAAGAAAAACGGCAGAAAATGAAACCATAGATAAAGGGATACTACAGATGGTGTTTGACTTAGAATGGTTCGACTTACAATTTTTTGACTTCATGGTGATGCAAAATGATACGCATTCAGTAAAAGCTGTACTTTGAGTACCCATACAATTTTTGTGTTTTTTACTTTTTCTTTTTTTTTCTTTTTTGAGACACTCTGTCACCCAGACTGGAGTGCAGTGGTGAGATAATGGCTGACTGCAGACTTGACCTCCCGGGCTCAAGCAGTCTTCCCACCTCACCCTCCCGAGTAGCCAGGACCACAAGCACATGCACTGCACCCAGCTAATTTTTGTTTTTATATTTTTTGTAGAGACAGGGTCTCCCAATGTTGTCCAGGCTGGTCTTGAACTCCTGGGCTCAAACAAGTCTCCTGCCTCAGTCTCCAAAAGTGCTGGGATTACAGGTGTGAGCCACAGCACCCAGCCCTTTTTCCATTTTCAATGTAGACGATAAATTACATGAGGCAGTCAACACTTTAAAATAGCCCACAGTAATTATAAAATAATCTAAAACAAGTCTAATGTAAGTGTTCAGAGCACACTAAAAGTAGGTTAGGCTAAGCTATGATGTTTGGTAAGTTAAGTGTATTAAATGCATTTTTGACTTATGATATTTTGTATTTACAGTGAGTTCATTGGAATGTAACCCCATCATAAGTCAAGGACCATCTGTTACTATGTATCTTCTGTGATAGGCAACTGAATTTTTTTTAAGAATCACTCCTTTAACGTGGGCACGATGTTAAGCTTTCTCAGTAAAGGGCATTAGAGGAATACCACAGAGGAAGAGGTTCTCCTGCTATTCCTGTTATGGGCTGAGGGTTGGCTAGTGTGGGTATGAAGACAACCAGCAAATATCCACAGGCCCAAAACACAGTCTGTGACCCTTGCAACTCTGACCTGCTGATAACATTTTTGCACCCCTCTTGACAAGGAAACCAAAGCTCTTGCATGGCCTGCACTGACTGCTTGTGGCCTGGAGACACACACATCTGAAGTCACTCTTTTTACCAGCCTCTGCACAACCTGTGGCCCAGTGGTCTACACAGATCTACCACTTCCTCTGTAACTTCCTGTGCAGCCTAAATGCTCTGGATACATTCCACCCCATGAGTGGTAGATTATTTAATAATATCACTTCAGTGTTGGTTAATTAGATTTGATTATTCTTCTATGAATATGTAGTATGTTGATATTAGGGGAATCTGGTCGGCGTGTATGGAGGAAATTTCTGTACTAATTTTGTGGATGCTTCTATAAGTCCAAAATTATCTCAAAATAAAAAGCCTTTTAAAATGTAGGGTAAACACGAAAAAGTAGAAAAGGTGCATAATTTCCAAATTAGAAGAGAAGAAATAAATGGACAAAGGAGAAAGAAAGGCAAATGAGAGAGACTCAGAGATGGCAGGACAAATAGAAGGCACAATATGGTAGGTAAAATCCAAATTGTATAAGTAATTACTCAAAAAGTAATTGGGGCCAGATGTGGTGGCTCATACGTGTAATCCCAGCACTTTGGAAGTCTGAGACTGGAGGATTGCTTAAGCCCAGGAGTTTGAGACAAGCCTGGGCAACATAGAGAAACCCCATCTCTACAAAAAATACAGAAATATTAGCCAGACTTGGTGGCATGCACCTGTGGTCCCAGCTACTTGGGCTGAAGTGGGAGGATCACCTGAGCCTGGGGAGATTAAGGCTGCAGTCAGTCATGATTGCACTACTGCACTCCAGCCTGGGTGACAGAGTGAGACCCTGCCAATAAATAAATACACAAACAAACAATAAATAAATGTAACCGGGTTAAATTATCCAATTAAAGTACAAAGATGTTCAGACTGAGTAAAAATTCAAAATACAGCTCTATGTTGTTTTTTAAGTAAATAAAATATAAGTAGACAGAAAAGTCGAGGCCCAAGGGGAGAGGAATTTTTCTCTTGCTTTGTTTACTGCTGAATCTCTATTGCCTACAACTATGCTTTCCAGTATGAGAGTCACTAGCCTTATATGGCTACTGAGCACTTGAAATGTGGCTAATGTCACATTTTAAAATTTAAAAACTGAAGAAAAGTAACATGTAGCATGTTTTCCATTAAACACAACTTTATTGTTTGGTTAGGGCAACATTTCACTTTAACCATTGCATCATGTAAGATTGTTATAGAGTACATGCTGAGCATGTAGGTCAACTCTAGTATTACATATAAATATATCATCAATCTTGTCAGTTACAAACAGGTTTTTCAATTTGGATGTTTTGTTCCTACGCACTGATTTACTTAAATATTTTTGCAAACCGTAAAAGTTACAAACATATAAATTTTAATTGGTAATAAAATTTAAATACTTATTTTAATTATATAATCAAATTATTTTCTCTAGCTTAAAAAATAGGCCAGGCATAGTGGCTTACCCCTGTAATCCCAACACCTTGGGAGGCCAAGGCGGGCAAATCACCAGGTCAGGAGTTCGAGAGCAGCCTGGCCAACGTCTACTAAAAATAAAAAAATTAGCCAGGTGTGGTGGCACATGCCTGTAGTCCCAGCTACTAGGGAGGCTGAGGCAGGAGAATTGCTTGAACCTGGGAGGCAGAGGTTGCAGTGAGCCAAGATCATGCCACTGCGCTCCAGCCTGGACGACACACTGAGACTCTGTCTCCAAAATATTAGTAATAATACGAAGAAGGGGACGGTGAAGGGGCGGAGGAGGAAGAAGAAGAGGAGGAGGAGGAGGAGGAGAAGGAGGAGGAGGAGGAGAAGGAGGAGGAGGAGGAGAAGGAGAAGGAGGAGGAGGAGGAGAAGAAGGAGGAGGAGGAGGAGGAGAAGGAGGAAGAGGAGGAGAAGAAAGAAGAAGAACAGGCTGGGCGTGGTGGCTCACGCCTGTAATCCCAACACTTTGGGAGGCCATGGCAGGGTGGTACACTTGTTACAATTTATGAACCTGCATTGACATATCATTATCACCCAAAGTCCATAGTTTATGTTAGGTTTCTCTCTTGGTGTTTTACATTCTATGGATTTTGACAAATTATGACATATATCCACCATTCTAGTATCACAGAGTATTTTCACTTCCCTAAAAATCCTCTGTGATCAGCCTGTTCATCCCTTCCTGCCTGCAATTTTTATCAACCACTGATGTTTTCACTGTCTCCCATAGTTTTGCCTTTCTCAGATTGTCATATAGTTGGGATCATACAGTATGTAGACTTTCAGATAGGCTGCTTTCACCTAGTAATATGCACTTAAAGCTGGAGTGTAGTGGTACAATTGGCTCAACTGCAACCTCTGCCTCCCAGGTTCAAGCAATTCTCCCACCTCAGCTTCCCAAGTAGCTGTAACTACAGGCATGGGCCACCACGCCCGAATAGCCCCTTTCTTTTGTTTTCCTTTTCTTTTCTTTTTCTCTATTTTTTTTGAGATGGAGTCTTGCTCTGTTGCCCAGGCTGGAGTACAGTGGCACAATCTCGGCTTACTGCAAACTTCGTCTCCCAGGTTCAAGCAATTCTTCTGTCTTAGCCTTCCAAGTAGGTGGGATTACAGGATTCATCACCACACCTGGCTAATTTTTGTATTTTTAGTAGAGATGAGGGTTCGCCATGTTGGTCAGATTGGTCTCGAACTCCTGACCTCAGGTGATCTGCCTGTCTTGGCCTCCCAAAGTGCTGGGATTACAGGTGTGAGCCGCTGTGCCCAGCCAGGATAGCCCATTTTTAAAGTGATGAATAATATTCCATTGTCTGGATGTACTGCAGTTTATCCATTCACCTACTGAAGGAAATCTTGGTTGCTTCCAGGTTTTGGCAATTATGGCTAAAGCTCTTATAAACATCCATGTGCAGGTTTTTGGATGGATATATGTTTTCAGCTCCTTTGTGTAAATACCAAGGAATGCAAATGCTGGATCATATGGTATATTAGTCAAGATTCTCCAGAGAAACAGAACCAATAGGATGTATATACATTATAAAGAGATTTATTATAAAAAATTAGCTCACACAATTACAGAGGTGGTAAGTCCAAAATCTGTAAATAAGTCCAAAATCTGTAGAGCTAATGTTCCAGTTTGAGTCCAAAGGCTGGCAGGCTGCTGTAGAACCAGGAAGAGACAGTATTCCAGTCTGAAGCCTGACAGGCAGAAAAGTTGTCTATTCCTTCAGGGAGGCTCAATCTTTTGCTCTATTCAGATCTTCAACTGATTGGATGAGGCCTATCCACATTATGGAGGGCAATCTACTTTACTTGTTCTACCAACTTAAATAGTACCCTCATCCAAAAACCCCTTCACAGAAACACCCAGAATAATGTTTGACTAAATATCTGGTCAACCTGTGACCGAGTCAAGTTAATACATAAAACTAATGATCACATGTGCTAAGAGTATGCTTAGGTTTTGTAAAGAAGTGCCAAACTGTCTTCCGAAGTGGCTGTATCATTTGGCATTCTCTCCAGCAACGAATGAGAGCTTCTGTTCCTCCACAACCTCACCAGCATTTGGTGTTGACAGCCTTTGGGATGATGGCCTTTCTAATAGGTATGTAGGGGTATCTTATTTTATTTTAATTTGCAGTTTCTCTTATGGTGTATGCTTGTTTTTATGTAATTATTTGCCACCTGTATATCTTCTTTAGTGAGGTGTCTATTGAGTTCTTTTGTCCATTTTTAAATTGTGGTGTTCATTTTCTTATGGCTTAGTTTTAAGGGTTCTTTGTATATTTTGTATACTAGTGGCTCATAAACACTGTAGACTTAGGATATATTAAATGTATAAAAAATATTTTTGTTTCTTCAATAATAAATTAACCTTAGCTTACTGTAACATTTTAACTTTATAAATGGTTTAATTTTTCAACTTGTTGACTCTCTTGTAAATAACAATTAGCTTAAAACACAAACACATTGTATAGCTATACAAAAATATTTTCTTTAAATTCTTATTCTAGGCTGGGCGCGGTGGCTCAAGCCTGTAATCCCAGCACTTTGGGAGGCCGAGGTGGGCGGATCACAAGGTCAGGAGATCGAGACCACGGTGAAACCCCGTCTCTACTAAAAATACAAAAAATAAGCCAGGCGCGGTGGTGGGCGCCTGTAGTCCCAGCTACTCAGGAGGCTGAGCCAGGAGAATGGTGTGAACCCGGGAGGCGGAGCTTGCAGTGAGCCGAGATCACGCCACTGCACTCCAGCCTGGGCAACACAGCAAGACTCCATCTCAAATAAAATAAATAAATAAATAAATAAATAAATAAATAAATAAATAAATAAATTCTTATTCTATACACTATTTTCTATTTTTAAAATTTTTGTTTTTTCTTTTTAAACATTTTATTTAAAACTAAGACACAAACACAAGCATTAACCTACAAAGTTAGTTCTACATAGTTCTAGTTCTACATAGGGCTAGTATCATTGATATCACTGTCTCCCACCTCCACATCTTGTTCCACTGTAAGGTCTTCAAGTGCAATAACACACATGGAGCTGTCATCTCCTATGAAAACAATGCCTTCTTTTGGAATACCTCCTGAAGGACCTGCCTGGGACTGTTTTATAGTTAACTATCTTTAAAAAAGTAAGTAGAAGTAGTATACTGTAAAATAATTTTAAAAAGTATAGTATAGCAAATACATAAACCAATAGCATAGTCACTTATTATTAAGTATTATGCACTGTATGTAACTGTGTGCTATAGTTTATATGCATGGCAGCACAGTAGGTCTGTTTACACCAGCATCACCATGAACATGAGTAATGTGTTGCACCATGACATTACAATGGCTACAACCTCACTAGGCCATAGGAGTTTTTCTTCCCCATTGTAATTTTATGGAACCACCATTGTATATGTGATCTGTCATTGACCGAAATGTTGTCAGGTGGCATATGACTGTATTTCCTTTCCTAGTCTTTGTGCATTAGCTAGGGTTTCCAGTACAATGGTGAAAAGGAGTTGTGATAGGACACATTCTTGCCTTGTTCGTGATCTTAGCAATAAAGTTTTCTAGCTTCTCGCCATTAATTAATATGTTAGTTGTAGTTTTTTTATTTTACATTTTTATAATGAAGTTGAGGGGGTTCACTTCCATTTCTAGTTTGCTGAGAGTTTTTTTTTTTTTTTTTTATCATGAATGGCTGTTGGATTTTGTCAAATGCTTTTTCTTCATTTTCTTCATCTATTGATATGATCATGTGTTTTTTTTCTTCTTTAGTCTGTTGGTGTGATGCATTACATGAGTTGATTTTCAGATGTTGAACTAGCCTTGTATACCCAGAATGAATCCCACTTGGTCATAGTGTATAATTCTTTTTATATATTGTTGGATTCAATTTGCTAATTTTTTTGTTGAGAAATTTTTCATGTGTGTTCCTGAGAGATATT
This sequence comes from Piliocolobus tephrosceles, assembly GCF_002776525.5. Taxonomy (NCBI): domain Eukaryota; kingdom Metazoa; phylum Chordata; class Mammalia; order Primates; family Cercopithecidae; genus Piliocolobus; species Piliocolobus tephrosceles. Next base: position 82,582,763 of record NC_045436.1, on the reverse strand, counting down.
GCTCAGGGTGAGTCTGTAGTTTTATTTTCTTGTAAATGTCTTTGTTTTATAATATGAGGGTAATATTGGCCCCATAGAATGAGTTAGCAAGTATTGCCACTGCTTCTATCTTCTGGAAGAAATTGGAGAGAATTGGTATAATTTCTTCCTTAAATGTTTGGTAGAATTGTCTAGCAAAACCATCTGGCCTGGTGCTTTCTGTTTTGCAAGATTATCGATTACTGGCTCAATATCTTTAATAGATATAGGCCTATTAAGATTGTCTATTTCTTCTTTTGTAAGTTTTCAGCAGACTGTATCTTTCAAGGAACTGGCCATTTCATCTATGCTATCAAATTTGTGAACATAAATTTGCTCATAGTATTTCTTTTTATCCTTTTAATGTCTGATTGGGATCTGTAGTGATGTTCCCTCTTTCATTTGTTATATAAATAATTTGTGTCTTCTCTCTTATTTTCTTAGCCTGGCTAGAGGCTTATCAATTTTACTGATCTTTTAAAAAAGCCAGCATTTGGTTTTGTTGATTTTCTCTATTGATTTCCTGTTTTCTTGTAAAATTTTTTATTGAGGTAAAATATACATATGTAATTTACCATCTTTACCATTTTTAAGTGTAAAAGTCAGTAGCAATAAATGCATTCATATTTTTTCTAACTCCCTCCTTCCTACCTCTTTTCAATTTCATTATTTCTGTTTTAATTTTTATTATTCCTTTCCTTCTGCTTACTTTGGATTTAATTGGTCTTCTTTTCTTCCTAAGATGAAAGTTTTGACTACTGATTTCAGATCTTTCTTTTTTCTTAATACAAGACTTGAATGCTGTAAATTTCTAAGCACTGCTTTGTGGGTCCCACACATTTTGATAAAATTGTTTTTTAATTAATGTTTTAAAAATTTTTAAATTTATCTTGAGATTTCTTTGTTGACTTGTGTGTTATCTGGAAGTGTGCTGTTTAATCATCCAGTTGTTTGAGGTTTTCCAGCTTTCATTCTGTTATTGCTTTCTAGTTTAATTCCACTGTGGTCTGAGAGTGTACATTTTGTAATTCACATTCTTTTAAATTTGTTAAGGTGTAATTTATGGCCCAAAGTATTCAGTGAATGTTCTATGTGACCTAGAGAAGAATGTGTATTCTGTTGTTGTTGGATGAAATGGTCTATAGCTGTCAACTATACCCAGTTGATTGATGGTATTGTTGAGTTCAACTATGTCTTTGCTGATTTCTTTTGCCTGCTAGATCTGTCTATTACTGACGGAGGGCTGTTGAAGTCTCCAAATATATTATTAGATTTATCTTTCTCTTCTTACAGTTCTATCTGTTTTTGATTATTGTATTTTGATGTTCTGTTATTAATTAAGCACATACGCATTCTGGAATGTAAGGTCTTTTGGGAGAACTGACCCACTTATCATTATGTATTATCCCTCTGTATCCTGATAATTTTCTTTGCTCTGAAGTGTGCTTTCTCTGAAATTAATATAGCTACTCACTTTTTAAAAAATTAATGTAAGTGTGGTATATCTTTGTCCTTCTTTTAAGTTTTAATCTGGATGTGTCTTTATAATTAAAAGAGGTCACTTATAGAAAACAGATAGCTGGGTCTTATTGTTTTTATCTACTCTGAAAATTATCCTTTAACTGTTATATTTAGACCATTGATAGAGTTGGATTAATATCTATAACATCTGACAATAACCATATTTGTTACTGTCTTTTTATTTCAATAGCTTTTGGGGAACAAGTGATTTTTGGTTATATGGATAAGTTCTCTTTGTGAGATTTTGGTGCAACCATCACCCTGTTACTCTTTTCTGTTTGTTGCCCTTGTTCTTTGTTCCTATCTTTGTCTTCCACTCTTCTTCTGCCTTTTGTGGTTTTAACCGAACATTTTATATAATTCTATTTCTTAGCACATCAGTTGCATTCCTTTAAATTTTTTTTTTCACTGGTTGCCCTAGAGTTTGCAGTATACGTTTAGAGTGAATCCAAGTTCACTTAAACACATTTTTCCACTTTTATTTTAGATTCAGGAGGTATATGTGCAGGTTTGTTACAAGGGTATACTGTGTGATGTTGAGGTTTGGGCTTCTATTGATCCCATCACCCAGATAGTGAGCATAGTATCCAACAGGAAGTTTTTCAACCCTTGATACCCTCCCTTTTTCCCTCATTTTGGAGTCTGCACTGTCTATTATTCCCATCTTAATGTCTGTGTGAACTCAAGACTTAGCTCCCACTTATAAGTGAGAACATGTAACATTTGGTTTCCTGTTTCTGCATGAATTCACTTAGAATAACTGCCTCCAACTGTATCCAAGTACTACAAAGGACATGATTTCATTTTTTTTTATGGCTGCATAGTGTTCCATGGTGTATACGTCACATTTTATTTTTTTGAGACGGGGTCTTAATCTGTCACCCAGGCTGGAGTGTAGTGACGTGATCTTGGTTCACTGCAACTTCTGCCACCCAAGCTCAAGTGATCTGCCCACCTCAGCCTCTCAAGTAGCTGGGACTACAGGCACACAACACTATGCCCGGCTAATCAAAACAATTGTTTGTTTGTTTGTTTGTTTGTTTGTTTGTTTGTTTTTTGTAGAGATTGGGTTTTACCATGTTCCCCAGGCCGGTCTCAAACTCCTGAGCTCAAGTGATCAACCCGCCTCAACCTCTCAAAGTGCTGGGGTCACAGGCGTGAGCCACAGCACCCAGCCTTATGTACCACATTTTCTTTATCCAATCCACTATTGGTGGGCACTGTTGATGTTGATGGGCATTGATTCCATGTCTCTGCTATTGTGAATAGTGCTGGAATGAACATACGAGTGCATGTGTCTTTTTGGTAGAAAACTTTATTTTCCTTTGGGTATTTACTCAGTAATAGAATTATTGGGTCAAATGGTAGTTCTATTTTTAGTTCTTTGAGACATCTCCAAACAGCTTTCCACAGAGGCTGTAGCTAATTTGCAATCCCTCCAACAGTGTATAAGCATTGCCTTTTCTCTGTCCCCTCACCAACATCTGTTAGTTTTTGACTTTTTAATAATAGCCATTCTGATTGGTGTGAGGTGATATCTCATTGTAGTTTTGATTTGCATCTTTCTGGTGATTAGGTATGTTCAGCATTTTTTCATTTTTCTTGGCCACTTTTATGTCTTCTTTTGAGAAGTGCATGTCCACGTTCTTTGCCCACTTTTTAATGGGGTTTTTTGTTTTCTTGTTGATTTGTTTAAATTCCTTATAGACTCCGGATATTAGTCCTTTTCAGAGACGTAGTTTGCAAATTTTTTTTTTTCTAATTTTGTAGGCTATTTGTTTAGTCTGTTGAGAGTTTCTTTTGCTGAAGTTCTTCATTTTAATTAAGTCTCATTTGTCTATTTTTAAATTTTGTTGCATTTGCTTTTGGGGTCTTCATCATAGATTATTTGCCAGGACCAATGTCTAGAAGAGTATTTTCTAGGACTTCTTCTAGCAATTTTTTTTTTTTTTATAAATAGACACAAGGTCTCACCATGTTGCCGAGGCTGGTCTCAAATTCCTGGGCTCAAGCAATCCATCTGTCCTGGCCTCCCAAAGTGCTGAGATTATATGCATGAGCCATCATGACTGGCCTCTTCTAGAATTTTTATAGTTTGAGGTCTTGCATGTAAGTCTTTAATCCATCTCGTGTTAATTTCTATATGTAACGGGAAGTATGGGTACAGTTTCATTCATGTGCATAGAGTTAGCCAATTTTCATAGCAACATTTATTGAATTGAGTGTCCTCTCCTTGTTATTTAGCTTTGCCAATTTTGTTAAAGATCAGTTGATTGTAGGTGTGTGGCTTTCAGGGTTCTCTATTCTGTTCCATTGGTCTATGTGTCTATTTTTGTACCAGTACCCTGCTGTTTTGTTTATTGTAGCCTCTTAGTATAGCTTGAAGTCAGGTACTGTGATGCCTCTGGTTTTGTTCTTTTGGGTTAGGATTGCCTTGGCTATCCAGGTTCCTTTGGGGGTTTTATTTAATTTTATTTTTTGAGACAGAGTTTCACTCTTGTTGCCCAGGCTGGAGTGCAATGGCACAATCTTGGCTCACCACAACCTCCGCCTCCTGGATTCAAGCAATTCTCCTGTGACAGGAGACTGTGACAGTCTCCTGAATAACTGGGATTACAGGCATGCGCCACCACACCCAGCTAATTTTGTATTTTTAGTAGAGATGGGGTTTCTCCATGTTGGTCAGGCTGGTCTCGAACTCCTGACCTCAGGTGATCTGCCTGTCTCAGCCTCCCAAAGTGCTGGGATTACAGGCGTGAGCCACCGTGCCTGGCCTCATATGAGTTTTAGAATCATTTTTTCTTATTCTGTGAAAAATGAAGTTGGTAATTTGATAGGAATAGCATTGAATTTGCAGATTGCTTTGGGCAGTGTGGTCAAGTCCACTTTTTAATTAATTGATTTTAATTTTATTTTTTTTGAGACAGGGTCTCACTCTGTCATGGAGTGCAATGACACAATCATGGCTCACTACAGCCTCAATCTCCTGGGCTCAAGCGATCCTCCCTCCTCAGCCTCCCTAGTAGCTGGGATGACAAGCATGCACCACCGTGCCCAGCTAATTTTTTTTATTTCTATTTTTTGTAGAGATGGGGTCTCACTTTGTTGCCCAAGGTGGTCTTGAACTCCTAGGCTCAAGCAGTCATCCCACCTCAACTTCCCCAAGTGTTGGGATTACAGGCATGGGTCACTGCATCTGCCCCTAAATCTGCTTTTATTTGTTTGTTTGTTTACTTATTTATTTATACATGGGCCACTGCACCTGGCTCTAAATCCACATTTATTTATTTATTTATTTATTTATTTATGGAGATGGAGTTTCACTCTTTTTGCCCAGGCTGAAGTGCAATGGTGCTATCTCAGCTCACGGCAACCTCTGCCTGCCGGGTTCAAGCAATCCTCTTGCCTCAGCCTCCTGTGTAGCTGGGATTACAGGCTCGTGCTGCCACGCACTGCTAATTTTTTATTTTTGGTAGAGACTAAACACCATGTTGGCCAGGGTGGTCTTGAACTTCTGACCTCAGGTGATCCACCTGCCTCAGCCTCCCAAAGTTCTGGGATTACAGGCATGAGCCACTGCGCCCAGCCTAAATCTGCTTTTGAATAGCACTGTACTGCTTCATTACTTTATAATAATAAAATATTCCTAATTCTTGTCTCATACCCCTTGTGTTATTGCTATCATTCATTTCACATTGTTGCTATTACTATTTTGAGCACACTGTTATAGGTTGGGTCAATAAATGATAAGAAGATAAGAGTTGCTTTTTCTTTTCTTTTTCTTTCTTTTCTTTTCTTTTACTTTTTTTTTTTTTTTTTTTTTTTTTTTTTGGAACGGGGTTTTTTTTTTTTTCCTTGGTTGTTTTCAAACTCCTGGATTCAAGTGATCCTCCTGCTTTGGCCTCCCAAAGTGTCGGAATTACAGGCATGAACCACCATGCCTTGGCAAGAATAAGAGTTTTTGTTTGACCTTCACTTATTCCTTCTCTAACGCTCTTCTTTTGTTTTTGTGGATCTAATTTTCTATTTTTCTTTTTTTTTTTTTGAGATGGAGTCTTGCTCTGTCGCCCGAGCTGGAGTGCAGTGGCCGGATCTCAGCTCACTGCAAGCTCCACCTCCCGGGTTTATGCCATTCTCCTGCCTCAGCCTCCCGAGTAGCTGGGACTACAGGCGCCCGCCACCTCACCCGGCTAGTTTTTTGTATTTTTTAGTAGAAACAGGGTTTCACCATGTTAGCCAGGATGGTCTCGATCTCCTGACTTCATGATCCGCCCGTCTCGGCCTCCCAAAGTGCTGGGATTACAGGCTTGAGCCACCGCGCCCGGCCTATTTTTCTATACTATTTTTCTTCTCTTGGAAGAACTTCTAACATTCTTTGCAAGGCAGGTCTATTGGCAATAAATTATTTTAATTTTTGTTTGAGAAAGTCTTTAATTCTCCTTCACTTTTGAGAAATAATTTTGCAGAGCACAGAATTGTAGGTTGGTGCATGTTTTCCTTGCAAGTCTTTAAATATTTTACTCTACTCTCCTCTTGTTTGCATGGCTTCTGAGGAGAAGTTGGCTATAATTTCTATCTTTGCTTCTCTATACGTACGTAAGTTGCTTTCTTCCCTCTGGCCTCTTTGAAGGTTCTTTAAAAATCTTTGATTTGAATATAATAGGCCCAGGTGTAGTTTTTTGGGCACTTATCCTGCTTGATGTACTTGGAGCTTCCTGGATCTGTGACTTTGTGTCTGACATTAATTTGGGGGAAATTCTCAGTCATTATTACTTCAAATATATCTTCTGTTCCTTTCTGTCTTCTCCTTCTAGGTCTCTATTCATATATATTATATTGTAAACCAAAAATAAAATTCTTAGCCCTGCAACTGACTGACGGACCCTCCCCTCAGCTAAGGGCATTCCAAAGTTAACCTGAAAAGCTAGTTCAGGTCTTAATGGAAGTGGGGGTCAGACATGCCTCATTATACCCTTCTTCCTTTGGAATTCAGGCATACCTGCCAGCATTAACATTAAAACAGAGACCTTAAGACTCATAGAAGACTCTTTAAGTCTGATAAGAAACATTCCCTTCTGTTGATTCTGTCTGCATAATGAGAACCTTGGTCTCCACAACCCCTTATCTTAACCCAGACATTCCCCTTTATTAACTATAGGTTTTCAGACAATAACTTAACTCCTTCAACCAATTTCCAATGAACAAAATTCCTGAATCCATCTATGACCGGAAGCCCCCACTTCAAATTTTCTTACCTTTCTGTACCAAACCAATGTACGTCTTACATGTATTGATTGATGTCTTATGTCTCCCCAAAATAAATAAAACGAAGCTGTGTAGCCTTGAGCAACCCTGGGCACGTGCTCTCTGGGCTGTATCTCAGGCCATTGGTCATTTATATTTGGCTCAGAATAAATCTCTTCGAATATTTACAGAGTTTGACTCTTTTCATAACAGTATCTTTTGTAGTTGTCCCCCAGTTCATGGATACTCTGTTCATTCCTTTTTCCATACATTTTTCTTTGCTTTTCGGTTTTTAAAGTTTCTGTTGACATACCTTCAAGCTCAGAGATTCTTTCCTCAGCCATGTTCCATCTACTAATAAGCCATTCTTCATTTCCGTTATGGTGCTTTTCATCACTAGCATTTCTTATTCTTTTTTAGAATTTCCATGTCTCTGCTTACATTACCCATCTGTTTTTGTATGTTGTGTAAATTTTTCATTAAAGCCCTCAGCATATTAATCAGTTATTTTAAATTCCTGTACTGATAATTCCGACATTCCCCCCATATCTGAGTTTGGTTTTGGCATTTGCTTTGTCTTTCCAAGTTGTACCTTTGGCTTTATAAATTTTTGTTGAAAGCCATACATGAGATCCTGGGTGAAATTGCCATAAATAGGCCTTCAGTGATGTGTTGGAAAGGCGTTGGGAGAGGGAAAATGGTCTATTGTCCTCTGATAGGGGTCTCAGTCATCTAGTGAGCCCAGTCCCCTGGACTGTGAACTTCACAGTGTTTCTCAGCTATGTTTCAACCCCTTAGATGGGGCAGAATGTCTATAGAGGGCTGGAGTTGGGTATTTTCCTTCCCCCAGGCTGGCGAGGCTCTGACAAAACCCCAGTTGCTTCAGCTCTGGTAAAATTGTTTCTTTTGAGAATGGGTCTTGTTAAGAAGCACAGAATCTCTAGCACATTCAGAATAGTTACTTTCCTCCTCCCTTGCAAGAAACATGAGAGGATTTTTCTTCAGTCTTCACTATGAGAGCTTTGTAGAGCTCCTGGAGGAAAACTTACAAAAGTACAGCTGCTCCCCTAAGACTGGGTCCCCTTGGAGTTTTTAACTCTCACATTCGTGCATATTGGTCCTCCAGTAATTTGTCAATTATAGTACAGGTCTTCCTACTCCGTACTGGTTCCCACTGAGATTTCAGCTATGGGACAATGGTTGGGGGGTAGTGTGTGGTCTGGTCAGGTAAGTTGTGATTGCCTGTATCTACCTGTCTACATCTCTAATTTTGGGGGCAGTAGTTTGCCCTGTGACCTCACTTCTTTGACTCAGCTAAGAAGAGTTGTCTATTTTCAATTTGTGCAGCTTTTTACTTGTTTTTAGGATAGAGTGATGACTTCCAAGGTCCTTATATGCCAGGCCAGAAACTGGAAATCTATTATTGCTTTGACCCATGCATTATTTAGGAATATATATATATATATATATATACACACACACATACATTTTAACATTCCGAATAAATGGGTTTGGTTTATCCTTTTTCATTTCTTATTTCTAATTTTATTACATTACGATAAGAGAATGCTGCTTTCCATGCCAGCAATTTTTTGGAATTTGTTGATATTTTCTCTGTGGCTCCGTATGTTGTCAATTTTTTTCAGTGTTGTGTATGACTTAAAACAGAATGTATCAGGTGCAGTGAGGTCTTTAAGCCATTAGGTAAAAGGCTTTAATTGTATGGTTCATAACTCAAGTTCTGTAGTCCACAACCTGATCACTATTCCTCATCCTTACCCCTAGATGACCCAATAACATTGACAATGATATTAAAATACAAATTTTCTTTTTCCATTTAAATCACTGAGAGCTAACTTTCCTTCTGTTACCAGAAATGTTACAATGTAACAAACAGGCAAACTTCTCATGAATTTTAAACACAGTTTAAACACAGTTCAATTTAAAATTTTAGTCTCATATCCAACTCAAACATTTATTTCCCCCATCCATCTAGTTCAGAATTAACCTGTGGCTGGTGAACACCAGTGGAGAAGGCGGGTGGTTTCTTTTTACAACCCTCTCCTCTCTCCAATGCTTCTGGGCCTCCCTTCCTCCTCAGGTTGGTTGCAATGCCTAATGAGGGATGGTATAGGTTCTTCTTTGGAGACTTCTCCAGGGAAATACTCTACTGCACAGTTTGCTGACGTAGGCCATGTGTCCTGTAGTTGACTTCTTGGACTCTCTTGGGTAGAGTCCCATTATACTGGCTCAAGCCTGGTTACTTCCTACGGTGTCCTCTTGGTTTATAGGAAAGTCACGCATATGCATCCTTGACACACCAAATTCTAGTGGTATACATAGTTCCCACTACCTTCTCTCTTTGTTCTAACATTTGGGGCTTCAAACTCTGGAGAAGTATGTCAAACCTTTGGGCAGGATACTTATGTCCTATTATCCCCAGTCCTGGAGTTTAATCAGACACTAAGAGTCTAAAGAAAAATGTCCACTCCACATCTCATTACTCTTTCATTTTCTTTCCCTTATTATAACTTCTGTAATATATCATGGGATTGGAATGTCCTTGGCCATGGTGTTCTAATGAGTTTACCAATTTTATATATTTAGATATGAAGGAAGTGTTGTCATATAGCAAAGGGCCTAACTACCTCCATTGGCCTGTTGTGACAGGATACTGACCCTATACATCATTTAACCACTGTAGGCATTATTTATCTTTTTAAACCAGGGAACTATCACTTGTTCTAAATAATTCAAGCTTTGGGAAGCATCAAATGAAATGATCAAAATGAAATCTGTTTATACAGTGTAAGTTAAAGATATCCATAACTATTTTAAACATTGCATTTGGTATCATGACTCTCTAAATAAGGTTTATTCTTCCAGAAAATGACGGACAAAAATTATCCTATAAGAAAATGAAAACATCATGTCATCTGTGCCAATTCCAATTTTAGGAAGAGTACTTATTAGGGCTTTGATTATTCTTTGATGTTCTCTGTTGTCAAAGTGAAGTAACCTAAATGATGTTATGCTTACATCCTGGAATGAAAGGAGGAATGAGAATCTTCTATTATGGTTTTTCTAAAAATTATATTTCTTATTTCTTAATACAACAGAATATATCCATATATATCATCAAGGATGAATTTTCCTCTCATTTGGCTTAATGAAATATCTGGTAGTTATGAAAAAATTCCTTTGCTGCTCTTGTTGCCATAAACCTTGTGTTATCAGTGTTACACAGACCATGGCTAGACATTTAATGCCATGAATTATGGCATATAATTTGAATTGAGAGCTTTGTTCCTATCAAAGGTAAAAATGCTTCTGGAGTGAGTGAGGAAGGCTTTGAAGCAGTGAGTGAGAGAGTTTCCCCTGTAATATCACTGGGCTCTGACAGCAGGACCTTGAAGAGGAGGGTTCTAATCCTGTCTGCCACTATGTGACAGGCGAGTCACCTGATCTCCTTTTTTTTTTTTTTTTTCCAGTCAGTCTCTATAGCCCAGGCTGGAGTGCAGTGGCACCATCTCGGCTTACTGCAACCTCTGCCTCCTGGGTTTAAGCGATTCTCCTGCCTCAGTTTCCCGAGCAGCTACAACTACAGGCACGTGCCACCAGGCGCCCAGCTAATTTTTGTATTTTTAATAGAGACAGGGTTTCACCATGTTGGCCAGGCTGGTCTCGAACTCCTGACCTCAAGTGATCCACCCGCCTCGGCCTCCCAGAAGTGCTGGGATTACAGAGGTGAGCCGCGGCGACTGGCCTCTTTGAACTCGGTTCCCTCATCTCTAAGCCAACGGCTTGGGCTGGATAATCCACATGTCCTTTAAGCCAAGATATTCAGGACTTGTAAATAATGCTGACTTTGCAAAGTAAGATATTGTGCGGTGCCTGCAGAATCAGGCAATTCCAAGGCCATTATAAGGCAAAACAAAGCTCAGATTTGATGAGAGAAAATTTCTTTTCAAGGACTTCTTCCGAAGCATAAATATAAGGCAGATAACGTCAACACAGGAGAAAAGCAGTCTATGCAAGGTAAAATTCCCTCTTAACTTCTGGGATCACTGTTACATCCTATTGAACGAATGGGACTCAGGCCATTTGACTACAACACCCGAAATTAAGTCCTTGGTATTTCTTGGGTACTCTGGCATTGTTAGGGACGATCCCATGTGTTAACTCATTTTATACTTAAAGCAACTTGAAAACTTCAAGAAACGGAGATGGAGATTTTGCGGCTTGCCCAAGTCCCACAGCTAGTGAGTGCAGAGGATTTTAAACTCAAGTTGTGCGCCTAGTGCAGGTTCCAGAACCTCAGAAACCTCCGTGGGGCTTTATGAAACATAAGGACGTAGGCCGCTAGTAACAATAGCTAACGTGAGGGCCAGGCTCCCTGCTGCATGCTGTATGCTGCATGCTGTAGTCCCATTTTCTTGGTTAGCCCTCAGAACAACCTTGTGACTGCTAGGTACTGCTAGGTACTGTGAGGTACTGCTAGTACTTGTTTACTCTTTGAAGGGAGGGGTAGGCTCTGAGACCCGCGAGTTGAGCTGCAGGGGGGTGAGTGTTACGCTACCAGGTAGATGAGGGTCTGTGTAAATTTGGGGGAAGGGAAGTGGTGGGTTGTCTCCCAGTTTCGGTTCTTTGAAGGAGAGAGGGGCCTCTCCAGCTGTGGTCTGCACGTACAGTCGGTCTCTGATCTCCGAGGCTTTGTGCCACTTCGCGTCCAGGGATCTTTATGTCCCAATTAGCGTGCAAGGTTCTTGCCTCCAGTTGTATGTACTGAGGCGGCGGGAAGGAGCACTGAAGGAGGGCTCAGACCGCAAAGCCCCCCAGCCTGTAGCTATTCTCGGCGGCTGTAGCTACCGCAGCCACGACGCCGGACTTCCAGCGGGTGCTGGCGCAGACTCCTCGTTCTCCTGCAGCCCGCGGCGGCGCCGGGAGAGCGCTCAGCTGACCTGGGGGCGTGGCCGGGGCGGGACCTAAAGCCTCTGCTCCTTCCGAGTGGGTGAGTGGGTTCCCCGCCGGTCTCTTTGCAGCGCTGCCTTTCGATCCTTCCACATCTCTGTGTCGCGAGCTCCCAAGATGCGCCTCCACTTGATCCTGCTGCTCGCGCTGTGCGGTACAGGCACCACCGCCGCGGCGCTTAGCTACAGCTTGCGGGGAAACTGGAGTATCTGCAATGGGAACGGCTCGCTGGAGCTGCCCGGCGCGGTCCCAGGCTGCGTGCACAGCGCCTTGTTCCAGCAGGGCCTGATCCAGGTACGGCATGCGGCCGACCCTTAGCGAGCCTGCGCCCGACTTCCTCTGGGTACGGAGAGGGGCCCAGGAACCACCTGGCAGCCCCCAGCTGTGGGCCATTCTTGTCGGTTTGGCAGTAACTTCCCCTTTGCATCTTGTGATCTGAGCGGGGAAATGCCCAGGCTATGGGGTACGGGCTTGACGGAGATTGAGCGACGGACCCATGTTGGGACATCAGTAACTCTGGAAAGCGGAAGTTTAGATAGAGGAACACTGTTGCTACTAGCAGTTTATTTACTGCAGTCGTTCTCGACTGAAGCGTGTATACAAAGGGCATGCTGTCACTGACAAGCATAAGGTCGGGAATTACTGTCTTTACTATCTGCACGCTACAGGGGACAACAGCGTTTTGCTAAGTAAGGGTTAACTCTATTGAGTAATGTCTCGGTTTTTTATTTTCGCTTTTAAGCGTCAGGGAGTCAGATTTGGGATTGATGCAGCACAGACGCTGTGGAGAATGACCTACAAGAGTAAAGTTGGGTTTGTCAGTGCCTGTGTGGCTAATAATGGGTAAATGATTTTTAAGGCTAACTTGGTGATGAACAAAGGTGCTGTTTCCTCTCAGGGCATGTGTGTGTGTGTGTGTGTGTGTGTGTGTGTGTGTATCTCAGTGGAGTCTCCAATTTACAGACTACTTCTGGGGGACGTTTTCCTGTTTGGCTGCCTCTGCGCATAGGTTTGCAAACTGACTTCCATCCTCCAACTGCTTTTGCTGTACCCTCTTGCACAGCGTTCCCACGTGTTTTCTTTACATGGGGCAAGATGTGCTTGTAATTGATCTACTTGTGGGATGCATACATTGTCCAATCCTCATAACAACTCTATATAGTAAGTGTTCATATCTGAATTTTATGGATAATATGGAATTATGGAACACAGAGAAATTAGGAAGGTGACCAATATCATACAGCAACTAAATGGAAAGAAATGGAATTCTAATCCAGGTCAACTCCATAGCCTGGTCTCTATACTATGTGGTATGCTTACTTTGGTTTTTTGAAAAATCATGTGTTTTTGAAGCACTGTGGTTGACTTTCAGGAGCACCATTCTAAGTTTATTTCCATGACAAGGTGGTCACCTGCAGTTATGCAAAATTTCTGACTTGGTACTTAGTCATTTTTTTTTTTTTTCCTGAGATGTGTATCAGAAAGGAGGTGAAAGTTGTAAATGACATTGACCATTGTCCAATGTATTTTTATAGTAAATCATTCCCAAACTTTAGTACTTTATTTTTAGTTGAGAAACTACTTGTGATATAGAACACAGTTGACCACAGTATACTCTGAGTCTTCACTTATATCTGCTTTGAGAATGCCTCTGTTTATTTTGTAGGGTTCCTCCTTGCCTCATTTTACTGAAATAATTAAGCCAATGGGTGCTGGTATGTTGGCTCAAGCCGGTTATTCCAGAGCATTGGGATGCCAAGGTGGGAGGATCTGTTGAGTCCAGTAGTTCAAGACCAGTGTGGCCAACACAGAAAGAGTCTATGAGGCCGAGGTGGGAAAATTTCTTGAGGACAAGAGTTCAAGACCAGCATGGCCTAGAGATTCTATCTCTACCAAAATAAGTAAGTAAGTAAGTAAGTAAATAAATAAATAAATAAATAAAATTAAGCCAATGGGAAATAAAGAGTAAGTCAGTCAGTCAGTCAGATTATTGTGCCATATTACAGAGCTAAGAAACAATGTTTGGTTACTACAGATACTTAATGAAAATGAATTTGCTCATAGTATGAAATAACTTCCTCATAGGAACAATTTGAAGAGATTTCTTAAATCTCTTCATAAATTCTTAGAAAAACCTTGAGGTTTCAGTCAGGTGGATATGGGTCTCATATGGCAGTGGGATGAAACATGAGAAGGCTTTTGGGGCTTAAGAAACACAAGGCCTATTGAAAATAATCATCAGGCTGGGCACAGTGGCTCATGCCTCTAATCCCAGCACTTTGGGAGGCAGAGGTAGGTGGAGTTTAAGACCAGTCTGGGCAATCTGGTGAGACCCTGTCTCTATAAAAAATTAAAAAATTAACTGGGTGTGGTGGCATGCACCTGTGGTCCTAGCTACTAGGGAGGCTAAGGTGGGAGGATTTCTTGAGCCCAGGAGTTTGAGGCTACAGTGAAACGTGATCTGTACTCCAACCTGGGCAACAGAGTGGCACCCTGTCTCAAAAAAAAAAAAAAAAAAAGACCAGTAAAGAAATAATCGTCAACGTCAGATCAGTATCGTTATTTGGTAATGTGAGACTGTTATCCCACCTGCTTTATTGTAACATCCCTTTTTGGTGTTGACATCAGGAAATAGTCTATGGTTTATAGTAGACAGTGGGCCAAATATTGTGTTTGGGTAAGAACTTGAAACATACATTGGTGATATCATTCATTTTATTTATTCACCTAGTTAATTATCTCATATTTATTTCATACCTCTGATGTGGCAGGCACTATTCTAAGTACCTGAAATCGAGTGGTAAAGAAAATAAAGTCCTTTCCCTAATGGACATTCTAGTGGAGGAGATAGACACATACCAAATTCATAAATAATGTTATGGCAGGTGACGCATTGAAGAAAAATTGAGCAGGTTAAAGGAAGAGACAGTGAAGGCTGGTTGGAAAGCATTGCTATTTTTAAAAAAGTGGTTCAAGATAGGTATTTTGATGAGGTGACTTTTAAACAAAAAGACCTGTTTGAAAAGGTCACTTTTAAGGAGAAGTGCATTTCCAGCAAAGAAGAAAAACACAGGAGTGGGGAAGAGAGAGGCCCTGAGGAAGGAATGAGCTTGACAGTTTCAGGAATAGTCAGCAGTCCAGTGTGGCTAGAGACCTGTGAACAGAGGGAAGGAGAGGAGTTCAAAGCCTAGGGCAGATCATGAAGGGCTGTGAGCCATAGGAAGCACTTTGCCTTTTATTCTCTATGTGATGGGAAGTTATTGGGGACTTTGAGCTTAGAGTAACATGATTAGATTTGTCTTTTTCAAGGTCACTCTTGTGTGAAGGCTGAAGTGCAGGAGAGTGGAAGCCTGGAGACCAACCAGGGGACTATTGCTGGTCTATGGGCAAGAGATGACTTCTGGCTTGGACCAGCATGGTAGCAGTGAAATGGTGAGAATGGTTGTGAGAACACATTTTGAATGACAAAACAACAGGATTTCTTCAGTTGGATTTGTAAATGGATTGGGAGAGAGAAGGGGGAGGTGCAGGAAAATACCAGGATTTTTTATCTGAGCTGGTTAAATGAAATTTGTATTTAGTGAGAGATTCTGTGGCTAGTCTTGGCTATCTTGGCTATTTCATAGGTGACTCTCTGGGTTTTCTGTGACAAATCTAAACCTTTGGTTTCTTAGAGAGACTTTTGGGTTCTCTGTGAAAAGTTATTCCTTCAGCCTGCTATTATTATTATTATTTTTTTGAGATGGAGTTTCGCTCTTATTGCCCAGGCTGGAATACAATGACACGATCTCGGCTCACCACAACCTCTGCCTCCTGGGTTCAAGCGATTCTCCTGTCTCAGTCTGCCAAGTAGCTGGGATTACAGGCATACGCCACCACGCCTAGCTAATTTTGTACTTCTAGTAGAGACGAGGTTTCTCCATGTTGGTCAGGCTGGTCTTGAACTCCCGACCTCAAATGATCCGCCTGCCTCTTCCTCCCAAAGTGCTGCGATTACAGGCATGAGCCACCGTGCCCATCCCTCAGCCTGCTATTATGCCACAGAGTATAATAGACGTTAGGAATAAAAAAAGAAATTGAGAGTGAGACTACAGTTCTTATTTTGTGGGAGGCCACATTTAGTGAGGCAGAAAACTAATTAATTTCCATATGATACATTAAGTGTATAGATAAAGGGACCCTTGTTAGGAATGTTCTGAGCTTTTCTGTGGAATTTCTCACTGGTGTAAGTTTTGAAGCGTTTTTTTTTTTTTTTTAGATAGTCTCTGTATACCAACATTAAAATACATAGATAAGTAAGAAGAAGGTTGGAAACATCACTTCCAGAGATAACCACTATTTTTTTTTTGACAGCTGTTCATGTGGCTAATGCCCCCAACAGTTTTATTTATTTATTTATTTTTATTTTTTATTTTTTTCCTTTTTTAAAAATTATACTTTAAGTTCTAGGGTACATGTGCACAACGTGCAGGTTTGTTACATATGTATACTTGTGCCATGTTGGTGTGCTGCACCCATTAACTCATCATTTACATTAGGTATATCTCCTAATGCTATCCCTTCCCGCTCCCCCCACCTCATGACAGGCACCAGTATGTGATATTTCCCACCCTGTGTCCAAGGGTTCTCATTGTTCAATTCCCACCTATGAGTGAGAACATGCGGTGTTTGGTTTTCTGTCCTTGTGATAGTTTGCTCAGAATGATGGTTTCTAGCTTCATCCATGTCCCTACAAAGGATATGAACTCATCCCTTTTTATGGCTGCATAGTATTCCATGGTGTATATGTGCCACATTTTCTTAATCCAGTCTGTCACAGATGGACATTTGGGTTGATTCCAAATCTGCTATTGTGAATAGTGCCGCAATAAACATACGTGTGCATGTGTCTTTATAGCAGCATGATTAATAATCCTTTGGGTATATACCCAGTATGGAATGGCTGGGTCAAATGGTATTTCTAGTTCTAGATCCTTGAGGAATTGCCATACTGTCTTCCACAATGGTTGAACTAGTTTACAATCCCACCAACAGTGTAAAAGTGTTCTTATTTCTCCTCATCCTCTCCAGCACCTGTTGTTCCCTGACTTTTTAATGATTGTCATTCCAACTGGTGTGAGATGGTATCTCATTGTGGTTTTGATTTGCATTTCTCTGATGACCAGTGATGATGAGCATCTTTTCCTGTGTCTGTTGGCTGTATAAATGTCTTCTTTTGAGAAGTGTCTGTTCATATACTTTGCCCAGTTTTTGATGGGGTTGTTTGTTTTTTTCTTGTAAATTTGTTTCAGTTCTTTGTAGGTTCTGGATATTAGCCCTCTGTCAGATAAGTAGATTGCAAAAATGTTCTCCCATTCTGTAGGTTGCCTGTTCACTCTGATGGTAGTTTCTTTTGCTGTGCAGGAGCTCTTTAGTTTAATTAGATCCCATTTGTCAATTTTGGCTTTTGTTGCCATTGCTTTTGGTGTTTTAGGCATGAAGTCCTTGCCCATGCCTATGTCCTGAATGGTATTGCCTAGGTTTTCTTCTACGGTTTTTATGGTTTTAGATCTAACATTTAAGTCTTTAATCCATCTTGAATTAATTTTTGTGTAAGGTATAAGGAAGGGATCCAGTTTCCGCTTTCTACATATGGCTAGCCAATTTTCCCAGCACCATTTATTAAATAGGGAATCCTTTCCCCATTTCTTGTTTTTGTCAGGTTTGTCAAAGATCAGATGGTTGTAGATGTGTGGTATTATTTCTGAGGGCTCTGTTCTGTTCCATTGGTCTGTTTTTGTACCAGTACCATGCTGTTTTGGTTACTGTAGCCTTGTAGTATAGTTTGAAGACAGGTAGCATGATGCCTCCAGCTTTGTTCTTTTTGCTTAGGATTGTCTTGGCAATGTGGGCTCTTTTTTGTTTCCATATGAACTTGAAAGTGGTTTTTTCCAATTCTGTGAAGAAAGTCATTGGTAGCTTGATGGGGATGGCATTAAATCTATAAATTACCTTGGGCAATATGGCCATTTTCACAGTATTGATTCTTCCTATCCAGGAGCGTGGAATGTTCTTCCATTTGTTTGTGTCATCTTTTATTTCATTGAGCAGGATAACCACTATTAAAATAAAAAAAAAAATTCAGTGTATCCATTCTAATTTTTTAAATGCATACACATTTATAAGTATTTAAATATACAACTTAACAACTCTGTCACATTTAATATTTTGTGATGCTCTTACCTGCAGTAAACAGGTTTCTATAAACCATGTTTAGTGACTCTTTTAAAATTCTGTTATATACACTTACCATCACTTATAATCTATTACTTATTGTTGGATAGTTAAATCTGACTCCATTTTTTTTCTGTTTTTTTGATGAGGATCCTTTTAACTAAATTTTACTGTGTGTCTTTGTTTTCTTATACAAATATTTAAAAGTTAAATAGCTGATTCGTAGGATATGTACTTTTTTTAGTCATTTAGTATGTGCTTCTAAGTTGCTTTTCATAAACATTGTACCAGTTGTACACTGCCACCATTATTTTATCAGAGTGCTTGTCTTAGGTGCTAGATTTCAATATTATTTAAGAAACAAATCAAAATCAATTTATTTTCTAGTAAGGTCAAATATATATGTTTATTTCATGTGTTTATTGGTGATGTGGGCATTTCTAATTCATCTTCTTTATCTGTTTTTCTTTTGGCTATTTATCTTTAATGGCAATTTTTTTTGTTTTTTTTTTTTGAGACAGAGTCTCACTCTGTCACCCAGGTTGGAGTGAAGTGGCATCATCTTCCTCACTGCATTCTCTGCCTCCCAGGTTCAAGCGATTCTCATGGTCTCACTGTGTTGCTCAAGCTGGTCTTGAACTCCTGAGCTCAGGCAATCTGCCCACCTCAGCCTCCCAAAGTCCTGGGATTACAGGTGTGAGCCACCATGGCTGGCCTCTTTAATACAGATTTATAAGGCCCCTTTGTTATTATATATTTTCAAAAATTCAAATTCAAAATAAATCCCCAAATGTCCCATTTATTAATGAAGTATTTTGTCATATGGATGTTGTAAAGCTATGTATGTTGAAATCTTTTGTTTTTCTTTTATGGTTGTTTCTGTCTTTGGTAGTTTGCTTAAAAATAATTCCTCTCAGCTATCTTTATGGTTCCTGTATTTAAAATTTTGATTCATTTGAGGTTTTTTCAAATAGTTAATTGGAGAAATTGATTTGAACAATTTCTCTCTTGTCCACTGATATATTACTTTTATCATGCACTAAATTCCCATATACTGATATAATATTGTTTTCCTTCTCTTTTAATCTTTAAAAAGGTTAAAAGATTAAAATTCTTTTAAAAATATATATTTATTTAATGTTCATTGGATAAAAGCAATACAGAAAATATAAAGAAGGAAGAAAAACCAATAAAACACATAATATAAAGCAGATATAAAAGTCTTTACCACTGTAAAATTACTAGTGTTTATCTTTCCACATTGTTTTCTAAGTATATATAGACAAATATAATAACATAAAAATGAAATCATCACCTAAGGTGGTTTTGTTAGCTACTTTAACATTTAAAACATATCATGAATATATTTGTCTGTATCTGTAAATATAGATCCAGAATTATTTCAAATAGCTTCATAGACCCCATTATAAAGATGTGTTCTTATTCAAAATCTACACTTAAAAATAAAAATTATAAGTATATAAATATACACATATACTAAAAAGTGGTAGGCATCAGATACTTAGTACTTTTTCTGTAAATTTTATTACCTTATATTCTTCATATGCAATTGGGACAAATGGCCAGAGAAAGATATATTTTAGATGTATAAATTTATTAACTATAAAGTATAAGAGTACATCATAGTAGCTATACATGTGATTAACAAGCTAGTCACAATCATTCTTTTCATTTTATAAACACAAACTATTGTATTATAAATACAAAATAAGAAAAAGATAGTTAAATGTTAGCTGTTATAAAGAGTGAAAACATTATATAAACTTCAAACAGTTGCTTTCTGCATCTGCATCAATGTAATTTCATGATTTTCTACCAATTTCATTTGTATAAAGAATCTCTGTGATCAATTTATCATTCCCTCTCATGTCCCCACATGGAAAGTGGTAGGTGAATATCTGTAGGAATACAATTTATTGTCTGCTTGTCCACTGAAAATAGCCCTGTGTCCCTATCCAGTCTACACTCCGAACTTTGTCTTCATGAGCAGCCAGATCATACAACTTCTTGTATCCCACAACTTGACAATGTTATCTAAAGATCCTGAAATCAACTGCTGTTCATGGGTAGGAGACCATTTTACTAATGTCACCCAACCTGTATGTGAAGTTAGGGACAGTGACATCAAAGAATGGTCTTTAGTTCAGGGATCCCACAGTCTAGTATGCCTATCTGTGCTTCCAGATGCTAACCGCTTCAAAGTTGGAGAATGGGAAATACAATTAAGTACTTTATTTCCTATCAGAGTTTGACTTCAGACTGTCAGACTCAACATCCTGCTCTCTAATTGTACGGTCCCAAGATGCACTGCAGATTTCTTTAGCATCTGGCCACAGAACTGAGGAAATTGCTTCCTTGTGACCAGAGAGGGTCACTATGGGAGTCCTAACTGCTCTGTGTTGTCTGTCGATTTGTGGATTCCTCCATTTCATCTTCTTCTTCTGTAGGGACTATATACCAGATCTTTAGCATCTTATCCCAGGAGCCACTACAAAATTTAGTTCCTGAGTTATCAACAGCTATAGACTCTGCACTTCCAGCATGACCTCGGCAGCACGATCGGGCTTTCACTTTGTTTCTCTCTGTTCCACTCCCATAAGAGAATAGTCGGATCCATAGAGGCACTCAAACATCAGCAAGACAAACTGTCTTTTTTTTTTTTTTTTTTTTTTTGCCCAGGCCACATCTTTTACAACATCCATATGTCCCACAATTGTCATTATTGACTTTCCTTCCAAGGACCGGATTTGAGAGGTCTTATCATAAGAACCAGTCAAGATCCATTCCTCTGCCCCTTTAACTGAAATGATCCAGTCATCATGGAACATGCATTGCTCTGGCTGGGGTGCTGTGTACTTCACGTATTCTATTTTCACAACTACCTCTGATGGCATATTCTCCAGTTCCGTGTGTTTGATCGAGGACATTAGCAGAAACTGGCCCTTAATAAGGAAATACAACTCCATATGTTTGTGGAACTCATTTTTGTCCTTTAGTAATTTATTGATGATGTTACTAAGGTCAGCAAATTCAGAGGTGGCAGGGACTGAGAAGGAAACATCATCTACGGCATATTTCTTGTTATCGGTGTAGAAGTATGTTTGGAGCTGAGCCATGGCAAGGAGTACACACAAGGCTTTTGGGTTAGCAGACAGAGAATGGGAGCTCGTGTCTCTTAACTACAAAGAGGCCACTCAAAATTAGACTGCACAGGTAAGCGAGAAGCTGCAGTCTAAGCCTGGACTCTGCTTTTTCTCCTTGGGTCTCCTCCACCCACAGTCATTCTTTCTAAGGAGCCATGAGTCTGTCTATGGAATCTCCGGTCTGCAGGTTATCACTCATAAGTACATTCTAACAATATATGTGCATCAGTGTACATTATACTTTTGTATTCTTTAAGTAGCAAATAAGCAGTTTCTATGTGAATGTTGTTAAACTTTTGGTGAATTTCAAACAAATAGTTAAATACAGATACTTGCAAAATGAAATTTCGTGTATCCATCACCTGGCTTCAACATGATCAATTCATGGCTAATTTTGTTTAGTCTCTATCCACTGTGCCATCCCTTATTATTTTGTTTTGTTATTTTATTTTATTTTTTATATATATTTTTTGAGATAGGGTATTACTCTGTCACCCAGGCTGAAGTG
Source organism: Piliocolobus tephrosceles (assembly GCF_002776525.5). Classification (NCBI taxonomy): domain Eukaryota; kingdom Metazoa; phylum Chordata; class Mammalia; order Primates; family Cercopithecidae; genus Piliocolobus; species Piliocolobus tephrosceles. Next base: position 82,561,124 of record NC_045436.1, on the reverse strand, counting down.
CAGTGACATGGTCGTGGCTCACTGCAGGCTTCACCTCCTGGACTCAGGCAATCCTCCTGCCTCAGCCTCCCAAGTAGCTAGGACTATAGGTTCACACCACCATACCCAGCTAATTTGTTTCTTTTTTGTAGAGACAGAGTCTCCCTATGTTGCACAGGATAGTCTCAAACTCCCGGGCTCAAGCAATATTCCCACCTCGGCCTCCCAAAGTGTAGGGATTATAGGTGTGAGCTGCCACTCCTGGCCCCCTTAGTATTATAAAGTAATCCCAGTTATCACATTATTTCATCTGCAAACATTTCAGTATGGGTCTCTAAAAGATAAGGACTTCCTTTTCCTTCAACGTAACTACAATACCATTATGACTCGTGAAATATTTTTGATGTGTTTCAGAGAAGAAAGTCCCATTATTATAATCCAAAATGACTAAACATACATTTTTTTCTTAAAACAGAAGCTTTTCTGGTTGTTATACTAACCTTCCACAGAGATCTTAAGACTTGTAAGATTGAAATATTTGTTTGAATACTGAGAATGATGGAAAATATTTTTAAATTAAAAAAGAAAAAATAATGAAATGTTTGGCTTTATGTGATCATTTTGTGATGTGAAATGATCTCAAAAGCTTTTTAGGAAATGACCCTTTAAAGATATGTATGTCTTCTTCTAAAAATTTGACTGACTTAAAGTAAAATTAAAAAAAAAAAAGATTGGCTGCATCTATCAAGTGTGACATTAAGGAGATAAAATAGCTAATGACTCTGCATTTGAAATTTAATTTAAACAGAAGTAGTTCGCAATTAATAACATTGCTCAATTTCTGGGAAGAGAAAAGTCCAAGGTTTTTAAGCCCTCATTTGAAAAAAAATGGTTTTAAAAATCCTGATCCTTAAACCTGGACATATGCTTTTTTGTTTGATGCCACATGAGGTGTGTTTGGGGTTTGGGAGGATTTGCTTTGTCTGGCCCCGAACTGAAAATCAAAGGACCACCTGAGAGCTGAATTTTTAGGTAAGCGTTGGCTGGTCCTTATCGTATATAAGTATAAATATATGTAATCAGCCTATACAATTCATTTTCATGTAACATTTATTTTACGTCTTCCACGTGTGATGCACTTTTCTTGGCGCTTTCACGTGCACTTGTTCATATAAGTTCCACAGCAACCCTCTGGAAAAGGCATAATAATTTACATTGACTGAGGCTCGGAGAAGTTATTGCCTAAGATTATGCACCTAATGGATGGTGGAGCAAGGATTCAAACACCGATGTTCTTTTCACCGTTGCACGCTGCCTATTGGCAGAAACAGTAAATAGTAAACAAATGGAACAGTTATAATTTTAATTCAAATGTGTCTGATGAAAATAGAGACATGAGTACAATATACTTTTGTTCAAAATATACCACTAAAATCACCCCATTTGCTAAAAGCTCTCAAAAAATGTAAACATTTTCTCAGGGTTAATTCACATATCACTTCTTTCTGTATTCTCCATCTCTTGGAATTCTCTTTGTTTCAACCATCACTTCTGTACCACAATTGCTGAAATGCTTGTGTCTAACCACCACATCTCACTTGATTTCCAGCTAGAAATTCTGTTCGACTCTCCTACCTCAGTGTCTTCATGGCATATGAAACTCCATATATCCAAATATTTCTTCTCTCAATTCTCCCAACCCTTACTTTCTCTTATTTTACCTATTTACAATAAAAGCATAAGTATTTTCTCAGTAAACTAAGCCTAGGATCTTGGATCTGTTTTTTTTTTTTTTTTTTCTCACGTCTGTTGTTAGGTACTGGATCTTTTAAGTCCAATCTATAGTGTCTTATAACCATTCCTTACCATTTCTACTGCTATCAACCTAGCTCATTGTTTTCTTTTTTTAAAAAAGAGATTAATTTTAATGACATTTAGAAACAGGTAAAGCATATAAATAGTAAACGGTTTTTGTTGTTGTTGTTGTTGTTTTTAGATGGAGTCTTGCTCTGTCACCCAGGCTGGAGTGCAATGGCACTATCCTGGCTCACTGCAACGTCTGCTTCCCAGGTTCAAGCGATTCTCCTGCCTCAGCCTCCTGAGTAGCTGGGATTACAGGCACCCACCACCACCTAGCCAATTTTTGTATTTTTAGTAGAGATGGTGTTTAACCATGTTGGCCAGGCTGGTCTCGAACTCCTGACCTTGTGATCCGCCCACCTTGGCCTCCCAAAATGTTGGGATTACAGGCATAAGCCACCTTGCCTGGCCAATAGTAAACAGTTTTAAAGGTAGGCTATGTTATGAAAAGCATCCCTGTCTTCTAGGTCTCCAGTTCCCTTCTATAGAAACAACCACGATTAACCAGTTTTTGGTGTATTCTTCCATATATGTTGTGAACATATACAGACAGATAATCATATATAGATTTATGTATTTCCCCCCACAGATGATTGCATTCTCTCTCTCTATATAGTTTTATATTGACTTTTTCCTTTAACTTAATATATCTTAGATATCATTTCAGACCAGTACATGTAATAGAAATGAAGCCTATCATTTATTAAGTGCACACTATGTACCAAGAACTGTTCTAAGCACTTTTCGTAATTATCTCGTGCACTCTTTATACTGATCCTGTGAGGCATGTAGGTATGATTACTATCTCCATTGTAGAACTGAGAAAACAGGTGTACAGAGATGTTTTATGAGCTTCACAAAGACTCACAGGTATTAGGATTAAGCTGGGGCTCAAACCCATGCAGAAAATATTTCACCAACTGCCTCTTCCACCTGTCAGCTACAGTCACCCCCTGGCTTCGTCTCAGAGGCAGTGGAACCATGTAGCTGCCCAGCCTCACTCCCTGAGCAAGTGTGATCTCCTCCTCTGACTCTTCCTATCAGCTAGGCATCTGTCTCCAGGCATTTATTCTAACCTTTCATGAGTTCCAGTGCTGGGAACCCGACCGCTACACTTTAGTCAGGTGTCACTTGTCTCTGTGTCTCCTTAAAAACCTTGCATAATGCCTGGCACTTATAGTGGGCCAAGCAAATGGTTTATCTTGTTTTCCCTTTTAAATTGTAGTCTCTTTGGTTAGAAGATAAGGACTCTCCTTAAATTGCAACTTTTTTCACTTAGAGCTGTGTTAGATGGGAAACAATATTTACTAACTTAAGGATTTTAGAAAAATATAATGTTAAGGTTGACCAAAACATGTTGCCAGACTCATGGGCTGGGGATCTCTTGTACCTGTGTACCCTTTGAAGTAAGAGTCATAGCTGAAGATCCTATTTGACAGAGGAGAAACTGAAGTTTGGAGAATATAGCTTCTGAATGAAACACTGTGATGGTTAATACTGAGTGTCAACTTGATTGGATTGAAAGATACAAAGTACTGATCCTGGGTGTGTCTGTGAGGGTATTGTCAAAGGAGATTAACATTTGACTCAGTGGACTGGGAAAGGCACACCCACCTTTATTCTGGGTGGGCACCTCTAATCAACTGCCAGCAGAGCCAGAATAAAAAGCAGACAGAAGAACATGAAAAGGCTAGAGTGGCTTAACCTCCCAGCCTCTATCTTTCTCCATGCTGGATGCTTCCTACCCTTAAACATCAGACTCCAAGTTCTTCAACTTTGGGAATTGGACTGGCTTCCTTGCTCCTCAGCTTCCAGATGGCCTATTATGGGACCTTGTGATCATGTGAGTTAATACTCCTTAGTAGACCCCCCTTTGTATATATCTATCTATCCTATTAGTTCTATCCCTCTAGAGAACCCTGACTAATACAGATTTTGGTACCAGGAGTGGTTCTAGAGGAACAGAATATTAAGGATGGAGTTCTTTTATTGATTTTGGGGTTTCTGGAGTTGACTGCTTAATTTGATTAGACCAAAAAATGCTAAGGATTCTGTATCTTTTTTTTTTTTGAGATGGAGTCTCACTCTGTCACCCAGGCTGGAGTGCAGTGGCGCAATCTCTGCTCACTGCAAGCTCTGCCTCCTGGGTTCACGCCATTCTCCTGCCTCAGCCTCCCGAGTAGCTGGGACTACAGGCACCCGCCACCATGCCTGGCTAATTTTTTGTATTTTTAGTAGAGATGGAGTTTCACCATGTTAGCCAAGACGGTCTCGATCTCCTGACCTCGTGATCTGCCCGCCTTGGCCTCCCAAACTGCTGGGATTACAGGTGTGAGCCACTGCGCCCGGCCTAAGGACTCTATTTCTAAAAGTATGGAGAACACCAATAGTCCTTGGCATGAACTGTTTAGAGAGTTATGCAAAATAAATGCATTTGATACTCCTGATCCACTGCTTGTGAGTGGCAAGGAGTTTAGTGACTCTAAACATAATACTTTTGACCATATGTGGAGAGCCAAGGAACATAATAAAACTGGTTGCTTGCTCCTACATTCACTGGACAAAGTGATGAAAGAAAAATGATGAGCTCAGGGATTATAACTCCCAGCTTCAGAAGCAGTACTGAGCCTCACCCCTGCTAGATTGCCCTGAGTGAGAGTCTTATCTCCTATAGAGAAAGAGCTGAAACTGTGGAAAAATAGACACAAGCTCTTATCATGTGGCTGACCTGCAATGAAAGGTGCATGCACAGCCTTTCCAGGTGTCTACTGTTAAAGTGAGGGCATTGATTGGAAAAGAATGGGACCCTGCAACTTGGACTGGGGATGTGTGGGGGAACTGATGAAGCTGGGGACGCTGAATTTGTAAACTCTGATGAACCTTTTTTGCCAGAAGAAACAGCTTCTTCATCCCCAGTAGTGGCAACATCCCCTCCCCAACCCATGCTGCCATCAACCTTTCCACCTTTGTCTGAGGAGATAAACCATGCACTGCCTGAGGCAACAGTGATGGCCTCCTCTGAGGCAGTTGCCAGGCAAAATAATGTTGATTCTCCTCAAGAGCCACCCCCAACACCCCTGTTTAGTCTAGACCTATACCTAGACTGAAGTCCCAGTGGACCCCTAGAGGTGAGGTTCAGAGTGACCCATGAGGAGGTGTGCTACACTAGAAAAGGACTGCTTGAGTTTTCTAATTTAAATAAGCAGAAATCTGGAGAACAGGCATGGGAATGGATATTAAGGGTGTGAGATAATGGTGGAAGGAACACAGAGTTGGATCAGGCTGGATTTATTGATTTGAACCCACTAAATAGAGATTCTGCTTTTAATGTTGCAGCTCTGGGAGTTAAAAAGGTTTTAATGGTTCTAATAGTTTATTTGCTTGGTTAGCTGAAATATGGATAAAAAATGGCCTACTGTGAGCAAGCTAGAAATGCCTGATCTCTCTCAGTTTGATGTAGAGGAAGGGATCCAAAGGTTTAGGGAGATTGGATGCTGGAGTGGATTGGTCACTTTAGACCTACCCATCCCAGCTGGGAGGGTTCAGAAGATATACCCTTGACAAATGCTTTGCGAAATAGATTTTCGACGGCAACAACTGCATCTCTGAAGAGTCCTGTAATTGCTCCTCTGTATATGTCAGAGCTAACAGTGGGAACTGCAGTCACTCAACTACAAAATTTATAGGCCCAGAACCCCTTGAATGAAGAGGAGGCTGGGTCCCCTTGAAAAGGACCCCGCTATGCTAGTGACTGTTTATACTGTTAATATTTCTCCCATCCTTCCCCAAGGAGACCCCCAGCCTATTACCAGGGTAACTGCATTGAAGAAAGGGAATGATCAGACATTTTGGGGACTACTGGACACTGGCTCTGAGCTGACATTGATACCAAGGGACCCAAAATGTCATCGTGGTCCTCCAGTTGAAGTAGAGGCTTATGGAGATCAGGTAATTAATGGAGTTTTAGCTCAGGTCTGACTTACAGTGGGTCCAGTGGGTCCCTGGATTCATCGTGTGGTCATTTCCCAGTGCCAGAATGCATAATTTTCATAGACATACTTAGCAGCTAGGAGAACCTCCACATTGGCTCCCTGACTTATAGGGTGAGGGTTATTATGATGGGAAAGGCCAGATGGAAGCCCTTAGAGCTGCCCCACCTAGAAAAATAGTAAATCAAAAACAATATTGCGCCGGGCGCGGTGGCTCAAGCCTGTAATCCCAGCACTTTGGGAGGCCAAGACGGGCGGATCACGAGGTCAGGAGATCGAGACCATCCTGGCTAACATGGTGAAACCCCGTCTCTACTAAAAAATACAAAAAAACTAGCCGGGCGAGGTGGCGGGTGCCTGTAGTCCCAGCTACTCGGGAGGCTGAGGCAGGAGAATGGCGTAAACCCGGGAGGTGGAGCTTGCAGTGAGCTGAGATCCGGCCACTGCACTCCAGCCTGGGCGACAGAGCGAGACTCCGTCTCAAAACAAAAAACAAAAAACAAACAAACAAACAAAAAAAACAATATCGCATCCCTGGAGGGATTGCGAAGATTAGTGCCACCATCAAGGACTTGAAAGTCCCAAGGGTGGTGATTCCCATCACATCCGTGTTTAACTGTCCTATTTGGCCTGTGCAGAGGACAGAAGGATCCTGAAGAATGACAGTGGATTGTTATAAACTTAACCAAGTGGTGACTGCAATTGCAGCTGCTGTACCATAAGTGGTTTCATTGCTTGAGCAAATTAACACATCTCCTGGCACCTGGTATGCAGTCATTGATTTGGCAAATGGCTTTTTCTCCATTCCTGTCCATAAGGCCCACCAGAAGCAATTTGCCTTCAGCTAGCAAGGCCAGCAATATATCTTTGCTGTCCTACCTCAGGGATATATCAACTCTCTGGCTTTATGTCATAATCTTGTTTGAAGAGACTTTGATCACTTTCACTTCCACAAGGTATGACACTGGTCCATTATGCTGGACCAGTGTGCTGATTGGATCCAGTGAGCAACAAGTAGCAAACATACTGGACTTGGTGAAACATTTGTGTGCCAGAGGGTGGGAAATAAATCCAACTAAAATTCAGGGAACTTCTACCTCAGTAAAATTTTTAGGGGTCCAGTGGTGTGGGGCCTATTGAGATACTGCTTCTAAGGTGAAGGATAAATTGCTGCATTTGGCCCCTTCTACAACTAAGAAAGAGGCACAACGCCCTGTGGGCCTATTTGGATTTTGGAGGCAACACATTCCGCATTTGTTTGTGTTATTCTGACCCATTTATCAGGTGACTCAAAAGGCTGCCAGTTTTGAGAGGGGTCCAGAACAGAAGAAGGTTCTGCAACAGGTCTAGGCTTCTGTGCAAGCTGCTCTGCCAGTTGGGCCATATGACCCAGCAGATCCAATGGTGCTTGAGGTTCAGTGGCAGATAGAGATGATGTTTGGAGCCTCTGGGGGGCCCTCATAGGTGAATCATAGCAGAGGCTGCTAGGATTTTGGATCAAGGCTCTGCCATCTTCTGCAGATAACTACTCTCCTTATGAGAGAGAGCTCTTAGCCTGTTACTGGGCTTTGGTGGAAACTGAACCTTTGACTATGGGTCGTCAATTCACTATGCGACCTGAACTGCCTATCATGAAGAGTGGGTGCTTTCTGACCCATCTAGCCATAGAGTAGGTTGTGCACAGCAGCATTCCCTCATCAAATGGAAGTGGTATATACATGATTGGGCTGAAGCAGGTCCTGAAGGCACAATTAAGTTACATGAGTAAGTGGCTCGAAGGCAGAAGTGGCTCACTCCTGCCACCCTGTCTTTTCTCCCCCAGCCTGCACCAGTGGCCTCATGGGGAATTCCCTATGATCCGTTGACAGAGGAAGAGAAGACTAGGGCCTGGTTCATAGATGGTTCTGCATGATATGCAGGCACCACCTGAACGTGGACAGCTGCAGCACTACAGCCCCTTTCTAGGACATCGCTGAAGGACAGCGGTGAAGGGAAATCTTCCCAGTGGGCGGGACTTCGAGCAGTGCACCTGGTTGTGCACTTTACATGGAAGGAAAAATGGCCAGATGTGCAGCTATATACTGATTCATGGGCTATAGCCAATGGTTTGGCTGGGTGGTCAGTGACTTGGAAGAAGCATGACTGGAAAATTGTGACAAAATATGGGGAAGAGGTATGTGGATGGACCTCTTTGAATGGTCAAGAACTATGAAGATATTTGTATCCCATGTAAGTGCTCACCAACGGGTGACCTTGGCAGAGGAGGATTTTAATACTCAACTGAATAAGATGACTCATTCTGTGGATACCACTCAGCCTCTTTCCCCAGCCATCCCTGTCATCACCCAATGGGCCCATGAACAAAGTGGCCATGGTGGCAGGGATCGAGGTTATGCATGGGCTCAACAACATGGATTTCCGCTCAGCAAGGCTGACCTGGCTATGGCCACTGCTGAGTGTCCAGTTTGCCAGCAGCAGAGACCGACACTGAGCCCGCGATATGGCACCATTCCTGGGGGTGATCAGCCAGCTACCTGGTGGCAGGTTGATTATATTGAACCGCTTCCATCATGGAAAGGGCAGAGGTTTGTTCTCACTGGAATGGACTCTTACTCTGGATATGTGTTTGCGTATCCTACACATAGTGCTTCTGCCAAGACTACCATTCATGGAGTCACAGAATGCCTTATCCACCATCACGGTAATCCACACAGCATTGCCTCTGACCAAGGCCCTCACTTTACAGCTAAAGAAGTGTAGCAGTGGGCTTGTGCTCATGGAATTCACTGGTCTTACCATGTTTCCTATCATCCCGAAGCAGCTGGATTGATAGAATGGTGGAATGGCCTTCTGTCATCACAATTACAATGCCAACTAGGTGACAATACTTTTCAGGGCTGCGACAAAGTTCTCCAGAAGACCATGTATGCTCTGAATCAGAATTCGATATATGGTACTGTTTCTCCCATAGCCAAGATTCATAGGTCCAGGAATCAAGGGGTGGAAGTGGAAGTGGAACCATTCACCATCACCACTAGTGATCCACTAGCAAAATTTTCTTTCTGTTCCTGCGACATTATGTTCTGCTGGTCTAGAAGTCTCAGTTCTAGAGGGAGAAATGCTGCCACCAGGAGGCACAATGATTCCATTAAACTAGAAGTTAAGATAACCACCTGAACATTTCGGGCTCCTCCTACGTTTAAGTCAACAGGGTAAGAAGGGAGTTACAGTGTTGGCTAGGGATTGACCCAGACTATCAAGACAAAATCAGTCTACTGCTCCACAATGGAGATAAGGAAGAGTATGCATGGAATACAGGAGATCCCTTGGGGTGTCTCATTGTATTACCATGCCCTGAGATTAAGGTCAATGAGAAACTACAATAGCCCAATCTGAGCAGGACGACAAATGGCCCAGACCCTTCAGGAATGAAGGTTTGGGTCACTTTACCAGGAAAAAAACCATGACCTGCTGAGGTGCTGTTTGGTAACATGAAGTTCTTCAGTGGTTATTTCTGAGATTTTGTTGCATCCTTCACCCAAGCAGTATACAGTGTACCCAGTGTGTAGTCTTTTATCTCTCACCCTCTTCCCATCCTTGCCTGCCAGTCTCCAGAGTCCACTATATCATTCTTAAGCCTTTTGCATCCTGATAGCTTAGCTCCCACTTATAAGTGAGAACATACAATGCTTGGCTTTCTATTCCTGAGTTATTCACTTAGAATAGTGGTCTCCAACTCCACTTTGTTCCTTTTTATGGCTGTGTAGTATTCCATATTATGTATAACATATACCACATATAACACAGTTTTTGCAATTGCAAATTGTGCTGCTATAAACATGTGTATCCAAGTGTCTTTTTAATATTATCACTTCTTTTCCTCTGAGTAGGTATCCAGTAGTGGGATTGCTGGATCAATGGTAGTTCTACATTTAGTTCTTTAAGGAATCTCCTTACTGTTTTCCTTAGTTGTACTAGTTTACATTCCATCCAGCAGTGTAAAAGTGTTCCTTTTTTACCACATCCATGCCAACATCTTTTTTTTTATTTTTTATTTTTTAATTATGGTCATTCTTGCAGGAGTAAAGAGGTATCTCATTGTGGTTTTGATTTCCATTTCCCTGATAGGTAGTGATGTTAAACATTTTTTTGTTTTTCTGCTACTTGTGTATCTTCTTTTGAGAATTGTCTATTCATGTCCTTAGCCCACTTTTTGATGGGATTATTTGATTTTTCTTGCTAATTTGTTGGGAGTTCCTTGTAGATTCTGGATATTAGTCCTTTGTTGGATGCATGGTGTATGAAGATTTCCTCCCACTCTGTGTGTTGTCTGTTTACTCTGCTGATTATTTCTTTTGCTGTGCAGAAGCTTTTTAGGTTAGTTAGGTCCCATCTATTTATCTTTGTTTTTGTTGCATTTGCTTTTGGGTTCTTAGTCATGAAGTGTTTTCCTAAACCAATGTCTAGAAGAGTTTTTCTGATGTTCTCTTCTAGTTTTTTTTTAATGGTTTCAGGTCTTAGATTTAAGACTTTGATCTATCGAGTTGATATTTATATAAGGTGAGAGATGAGAATCCGGTTTCATTCTTCTGTGTGTGTCTTGCCAATTATCCCAGCATCATTTGTTGAATAGGGTGTCCTGTCCTCACTTTATCTTTTTGTTTCCTTTGTCAAAGATCAGTTGGCTGTAAGTATTTGGCTTTATTTCTGGGCTCTCTATTCTGTTCCACTGGTCTAGGTGCCTGGTTTTATACTTGTAGCATGCTGTTTTTGTGCCTATATCCTTACAGTAGAGTTTGAAGTCAGGTAATGTGATGCCTCAGGATTTATTCTTTTTGCGTAGTCTTGCTTTGGCTATGCAGGCTCTTTTTGAGTTTTACATGAATTTTAGGTTTGCTTTTGCGAGTTCTGTGAAGAATAATGATGGTATTTTGATGGAACTTGCACTGAATTTATAGATTGCTTTTGACAGTATGGTCATTTTCACAATATTGATTTTATTCATTCATGAGCATGTGATGTGTTTCCATTTGTTAGTGTTACCTATGACTTCTTTCAGCAGTGTTTTGTAGTTTTCCTTGTAGAGGTTTTTCATGTCCTTGGTTAGGTATATTCCTAAGTATTTTATTTTATTTTTTTGCAGCTATTGTAAAAGGGGTTGAGTTCTTGATTTGATTCTCAGCTTGGTCGCTGTTGGTGTGTAGGAGTGCTACTGATTTGTGTACATTGATTTGGTATTCCAAAACTTTGCTGAATTTATTTATCAGGCAAGGAACTCTTTGGATGAGTCTTTACGGTGTTCTATGTATATGATCATATCATCAGTGAACAGCAACAGTTTTACTTCCTCTTTACTGATTTGGATGCCCTTTATTTCTGTCTGTTGTCTGATTGCTCTGGCCGGGTCTTCCAGTACTATGTCAAAGAGAAGTGGTGAAAGTGGGCATCCTTGTCTTGTTCCAGTTCTCAGGGGGAATACTTTAAACTTTTCCCTGGTCAGTACAGTGTTGGCTGTCAGTTTGTTGCAGATGACTTTTATTTCCTTAAGGTATGTCCCTTCTATGCCGATTTTGCTGAGGATTTTAATCATAAAGGATGCTGGACTTTGTCAAATGCTTTTTCTGCATTTGTTGAGTTGATCATATGATTTTTGTTTTTAATTCTTTTTTTATGTGGATGTATCACATCTATTGACTTGCATATGTACCAGCCTCCCTGGTATGAAACCCATTTGATCATGGTGTATTATCTTTTTGGTATCCTGTTGGATTTGGTTAGCTAGTGTTTTGTTGAGGCTCTTTGCAGCTATGCTCATCAGGGATATTGGTCTGTAGTTTTTGTTTGTTATGTCCTTTTCTGGTTTTGGTATATGATAATACTGGCTTCATATAATTATTTAGGGAGAATTCCCTCTTTCTCTATTTTTTGGAGTATTTTCAGTAGGATTGGTACCAATCTTTCTTTGAACATCTGATAGAATTCAACTGTGAATCCATTTGGTCCTGGACTTTTTTTTGGTCAGCAGTTTTTTTTTTTTTTTTTTTTTTTTTTTTGAGACGGAGTCTTGCTCTGTCGCCTGGGCTGGAGTGCAGTGGCCGGATCTCAGCTTACTGCAAGCTCCGCCTCCCGGGTTTACGCCATTCTCCTGCCTCAGCCTCCCGAGTAGCTGGGACTACAGGCGCCAGCCACCTCGCCCGGCTAGTTTTTTGTATTTTTCAGTAGAGACGGGGTTTCACCATGTTAGCCAGGATGGTAGCAGTTTTTAAATTACTGTTTCAACCTCACTACTTGTTATTGGTCTGCTCAGAGTTTCTATTTCTTCCTGTTTCAATTTGGAAATATTGTATATTTCCAGGTATTGATCCATTTCCTCTAGGTTTTCTAGTATGTGCACATAAAGATGTTCATAGTAGCCTTGAATGATCTTTTGTATTTCTGTGGTATCAATTGTAATATCTCCCATTTCATTTCTAATTGAGCTTATTTGGATCTTCTCTCTTCTTGATTAATCTCACTAGTGGTCTATCAATTTCGTTTATCTTTTCACAAAACCAGTTTTTGTTTCATTTATCTTTTTTCCTTCCCTTGTTCGATTCTATTGTTGAAACTCTCCAGTGTATTTTGCATTTCTCTAAGTATGTCTTTCATTTTCAGAAGTTGTGATTATTTTTTCTTTATGATATCTGTTTCTCTGGAGACCTTTTCATTAATATCCTGCATTGTTTTTTAAATTTCTTTAAGTTGGTTTTCACCTTTCTCTGGTGCCTGCTTGAGTAGCCCAATAATCAACCTTCTGAATTGTTTATTTGGCAGTTCAGAGATTTCTTCTTTGTTCGATCCATTGCTGGAGAGCTAGTGTGATCTTTTGGGGGTGTTATAGAACCTTGTTTTGTCATATTACCAGAATTACTTTAACTGGTTCCTTCTCATTTGGGTAGACTGTTTCAGTGGAAAGATTTGGAACTCAAGAGTTGCTGTTTAGATTTTGTCCCATGGGGTAATCCCTTCATGTGGTGCTCTCCCCCTTCCCCTAGAGATGGGGATTTCTGAGAGCCAGACTGCAGTGGTTGCTATTGCTCTGTGAGTCTAGCCACCCAGCGGGGCTACTGGCCTGCAGGCTGATGCTGGGGATTGTCTGCAAAGAGTCCTGTGATGTGATCCATGTTCAGGTCTCCTAGCCATGGATAACCAGCATCTGCTCCAGTGGAGGTGACAGGGGAGTGAAGCGACCTCTGTGGGAGTCCTTGGCTGTAGCTTCGTTTAGTGCACTGGCTTTCTCAAATACTGGTTATGCTAGCAGTGAAGCTATTGTGTGAACAGACTCAGTACTTCTGGTTAACCAGGATATTGCAGGCAATGGAATTAGTTGTTTTCTTCTTTAGAGCAGAGTTGTTCTTTTATCAGTTTGAGTTGATTGGCCTCCAGCCAGGAGGTGGCCCTTTCAAGAAAGCACTAGCTGCAGTAGTAGAAGGGGGATATAATCTTGCCCTGCATTGGCCAGGATAAGTACTTGGGTTTCTCAGGTGATGGGCAGGGCCATAGAGGTCCCAAGGGTTTATGTCATTTGTCTTTGGCTACCAGGTCTGGTAGAGAAAATCCATCAGGTGAGGACAGGGTTAAGCGGGTCTGAGCTCACACTCTTTTTGAGTGGGGCCTGCCATGGCCACTATGGGGTTCTCAGGCTAATGGAATTATGTTGCCAGGGGGATTATGATTGCCTCTGTTGCATCACACAGGTCACTAGGGAAGTGGGGAAAAGCCAGCACTGACAGGCCTTACCCGGCTGGGCGCGGTGGCTCACACCTGTAATCCCAGCACTTTGGGAGGCCAGGCGGGCAGATCACGAGTCAGAAGATCAAGACCATCCTGGCTGACACGGTGAAACCCCATCTCTACTAAAAATACAAAAAATTAGCTGGGCGTGGTGGTGGGCGCCTGTAGTCCCAGCTACTTGGGAGGCTGAGGCAGGAGAATCGTGCCACTGCACTCCAGTCTGGGTGACAGAGCGAGACTCCGTCTCAAAAAAACAAAACAAAACAAAAAGACAGGCCTTACCCAGCTTCCATGAAGCCAGCAAGACGAGTCTCACTCCTAGTGTGCCCCCCCCAACAGCATTGAATTTATATCAGTTTATATCCAGGCATCTGGTGAGCAGGGCTGAGATCTTGCCCCAGGCGATAAGCCTCCCTGCTGAGAAAGCAAGCATGGTTCTCAGGCCTCACCCCTCCCCACCTGCTCACACCTTTGGCTGCACCCATATCTGTACTTCCTGTTCGCCACCCCCAAGCTCCTGGATTCTGCTCAGGAAAATTCATGCTTGTCGAAAATATTACAAAGTTCATCTGGGAGCTTCCTTCACCCTGTGACTCCCCTCCAGTTCTCCTGGGTGCCTTCCCTTCCCCAAAGACCTCTGTGAGATAGGCCAGGAATGACTTCCCTGGACTCGAGCTGGGGACTCGCTCTTTCTGGTGCTTCTTTTCTCAGTACTGTTATATTTTGCTTGGCTCCCAAAATCCCAAGTCTGACATTGGTCTGAAGCAGAATTGGGGAACAGAAAAGCTATACCTGGTTAAGTAGTCTCTATATCTATAATCAGGCATAATGATGGAGTCCAGAAGAGCTTACTGAGAAAATGAGACTGATGATATTGTCATTTGCTGATGACACATGGTTTGTTGATGTACAGTAAACAGAGTAAATACAGTGTCAATTATAAATAACTAGCCAAGGCGCACACATGGCATGTTTGTTTCATGGTTGCTGCTTTATAAGTAGCACTGACGTTGTAAATATTGATGGTGTTGTGACGTTAACGGTAGTACTAGGTAATGACTAAGTATATGGACCCTGGAGCCATCTTTCCTGGTTCTAAGTCAGTCCTCCACCACTTAATAGCCATTTGAGTATGGGCCTTGTAGTCTTTGTTGATAAATGGGGATGATAATAGTACCTACCCCAGTAGGGTCACAGGCAGTAACTTTTAACTATTATTGTTGTTGCAGTTACCAGCTGGTATAAACGTGTAAGTACACGCAGCATGAGGCGTTGTAGTATAGTCCAAAGAATTCAGACCTTGGTGTTAGACTAGATTGGTTTCTTTCCTCAGTGTACATACTTCTGCTTAGTTGTGGAACCTCAAGAAAGCTACTTCACTTTTTGGAGCTTTAGTTTCTTCCTCTATTAAATGGTATTTACTGTACATGTTTATTATGAAGATAAGAGTGTATGAGTGCCTACTATAGAGGCTGATGTGTAGTAAATGTTTGACAAATGATACTCTTATTTGTTTTAGGGTTCATGGGTTTGCTTAACAACTCAGACTGACATGGGTCCTTAGTTATGAGAGGTAACCCTGAGCTGCTGTTTGCTCTAAATAAGGCTCAGAATTTCAGTATGATCAAATAGGGTCAGACCAATCTGGAACCAAATTATTAAGTTGGTTGATTAGCATTTGGAATAGTAATGTTAAATGTAATTTAAACCTCTATAACTTTTTTTTTTTTGGTATTTTCTCTTAGTAAGAGAAAAATTTTTAGTAGACTATTTTTTTTTCAGCATGCATGTCAGTTTATTCATCACACTTCCCCCAGGAACTCTCACTGGTTAGGGAATGAAAGAATTGAAGGAATGAGGGATGTACAGGTGGAAGTAAAAGGCACACCTTGAACGTGCTATGATGGGTTGAAGGGTTGAAAAGAGGTTGGTCTGAAATTGATGAGCCTCCCATTTCAGAAGCTCAGGAAGTTTGTGCCCAGGAAATATGCATGCCTTCAGCCAAATCCCCTGCACCTGATGGAGCAGAAGCAGGCACTGCCTACCCTGGCCTGGGCCGTCTGCTAGCTCTCATGTCAGGCATTTTCTGGGCCTGGCTGTTGCAGCTAGTGGGATCACTAACGTTGCATGGCCATGGCATCTTGGCCTAAACAAACAGGTGAGGCCTGGCTCTGTCTACACAGCAGCAAAAAAGATGACTGATTAGCAGGAGATCCGTAGTGCACAAATAATGGGAGAGGGTGTGCTTGCCAGCATTAGACAATAACTCCAAAATGGAGTGTAAACTCACAAGGAGTGGGTGACTCAAGGCTGGACACATGACTAAGTAAGAAAATGTGACTCTGTAAGCTGACCCAACTTCTGAACAAACCTCCTAATACAGTCACAGTGTGTTTCAGTCCCCTTGACTCGAAACCATCACAGAAGCAGAAAGAGGAAGAAGTGGTGGACTGCCCAGCTGGAGCCTGGGAACTGTCATGACTGTCTAGATCTCTGATGTCAGAGGGCGTCACAGCCTCCTCAGATGCTAAGCCTGGGACGGAGGAGGGGAACAGGATATAGATTCCCAGGAGGGCTGTCCTCAAGTCCCTCTCCCTGCCCATCTGCCTCCTCAGGCCTCCTCTTCTACCGCTTCTTCTTGGTCTCTTTCTTGGGCCTGTTGTTCACAGAAGGAATAGTAGCCTTGGGCTTCCTTGTCACCTCAGCACTTCTGGGCTCTGATGGTTCAGTGTCCTCCTCATGGGACTTGAGAATGGGTACGATGAGGCCAGCACACAGATGAGTTGGAAGATGGCTCCCAGGAAGAGTCCATACTGTAGCAGGTTCTCAAGGAAAGTGGGCTCGGGCACCTCTGGAGGTGAGAAGTCTAGGTCAGAGGCCATGGCCCAAATTGCTTGCTGCCTGAGGTCTCTTCTGACTCACCACTCTTCAGAGCTAACTCTCGCACTGCCGCCCCACTCCCCCGGAAGAGTAGACTTTGTAGGTTCATGGCAAAATTGAACAGAAAGTACAGAGGGTTCTCACATACCTCCTGCCTCCTTGCATGCATAGCATCCCATTCTTCAACATTCCCCACCAGAGTGGTACGCTTGTTAGAATCAATGAACAGACATTGACACGTCTTTATCACTCCAAGTCCACACTTTACATCAGGGTTCATTCTTGGTTGTACATGTTGTGGGTTTGGACAAATGTAATACAAATGACTTGTATTCACCATTGCAATATTGTAAAGAATAACTTCACTGCCATAAACATTCTCTGTGCTCTGTTTATTCATGCCTCTCCTCTACTTAACCCATGGTAACCACTGATCCTTTCACTGTCTCCATATTTTTTTCTTTTCCATGTCAAAAGACAAAATTACAACAAATGTAGTTAAAGATCAAATTGTTTTTTATTTGTCATTCATGAATCGGGAAAGCATGCATTCTACAAAATACAATGAGCACTTTCATGGAAGTATAATGAGTTTTGTAAGGAACAAATAAACAGAACAGTAGGAAAAAAACTGATTGATTAACATGAGATAACTTCAGGTTACTTTTCTAGAAAGGGTAAAAGCAGAGAGAACCAGCCAGTGTGGTGACTTACGTCTGTAATCTCAGCATTTTGGGAGGTCAAGGTAGGAGGATTGCTAGAGCTAAGGATTTTGAGACCAGCCATGGCAACATAGTAAGATCCCCATCTCTACAAAAAAATAAAAATAAAATATTAGCTGGGCATGGTGGCATACACCTGTAGCCCCAGCTTCTCAGGAGGCTGAGCTGGGAGGATTGCTTGACCCAGGAGGTTGACTCTGTAGTGAACCATGGTTGTGCCACTGCACTCTGACCTGGGTGACAGCAGAGCAAGACCTGTTTCAAAAAAAAAAAAAAAAAAAAATGCAGAGAGAACTTCCTTACTCAGGTGAACTGGAATCTCAAGTTTTCAGGAAAAACTGGTCTGTTTGCGGATCTACCTGCTTCGTTAAAGTTTCATTTTGATTAAGTGGTACTTAGCATGAGTGACTATTTTGATTTGATCTGCTCTGCTGAGGCCTAGTACAGGAGCTCAGTCAACAACAGCCTCCTATAATTTTTATTTAACATTCAGAATGTCATATAGTTGAAATCATACATTATGTAGCTTTTTCAGATAGGCCTCTTTAAAGTAAGACAAAATTTTAACCTATAAATTATGTTTGTGTTGAAAAAATATATCTGGGAAGATTGCCCTCTTGAGCCAACTTGCAAATTCCTTCAGGGAGCTGGGAGATGGGAAGAGGACTTATGCCTTGCCAACCAGATCATCAGCCAGTCCCTGAGCTTAGTGTGTTGATGTGTTGTGGCTGAATTGCTCTCACACCTTCCTTCTCATGATATTTTTAACTGTATTGGACTAAGTCCACAGTGTAGAGTTATAAATAGGGCTTGGGGAAGTGACATGGTCATGCTAATAATTAGGTGCCTCTTCAGACCTGTGTCTGTAAATATGTGTTCCATTTTTGTTCATTGGAGAGGCCGAGTCCTGTGTGGGAGAAGAGCAGAAAAGAAAGCAAATTGGCTGGGCTTGGCACACGGCATTTAACAGAACAAAACCTTACCATTAACCAGACCTTAAAAGCCAGTTTGGTGATTACCTGTTGTTTTAAATCTCATCAGTCAGTCACTCTCTCCCCTAGTAGCTTATCAAAATATTTCTTCCAGTTAGGATCAGTTTCTGGTAGATACCTATCTTGATCTTGATACACACCCAGTGATGTAGTGCCTCTTACAGTTTTGCCCTCGGCAACTGCCTAACTGGCCATTTCCAGCCTAACGTGGTCATCCGGCTCTTACCTGTGTGGAACTTAGAGTTGGCTTTTCCTTCTCGACTTAGAGCTATGGTACTTAAGGAAATACTTGAATCTGTCCCTGACAAAGGAGGGGAAGCCCCTGCATGCCTGCACAATTTCCTTCTATATATTGTTCATGGATAGATGAACTGAAAAGATTTTTTTGCCACTTTCTGTTCTGCCTCCTGTCTTGAGTCTTCCTCTGGGAGATAAAGAGTGGAAAGAGTCCAGATACGGTGGCTCACATCTGTAATCCCAGCACTTAGGGAGGGCGAGGTGGGCAGATCACCTGAGGTCAGGAGTTCGAGACCAGCCTGACTAACATGGTGAAAACCCATGTCTACTAAAAACACACAAAAAATTAGCCAGGTGTGGTGATGCATGCCTGTAATCCAAGCTACTAGGGAGGCTGAGGCAGGAGAACCGCTTGAACCTGGGAGGCGGAAGTTGCAGTGAGCTAGGATTGCATCATTACACTCCAGCCTGGGCAACAAGAGCAAAACTCCATCTCAGAAAAAAAAAAAAAAAGTGGAAAAAGAGTGGAAAGGGGATAGGAGAAGAAAGACTTAAGGATTTATGAAGAGGCAGACTTGGGTCTAGACACTGAGATGGAGCAACATCTATGAACATCTAGGAGGCCAGTCATCTTGGGCAGGGGTTAGCAAACGTGTTCACTAAAGAGCTAAATACTAAATATTTTAGACTTCCAGGGCCAGATGGTCTCCATCATGTCTACTCAACTCTGCCACTATAGCATGAAAGCAGCCATATGTAAAATGTAAAGGAAAAGGCATGGCTGTGCTCTAGTAAATCTTTATTTATGGGCACATGTCCATTCTTACTTAGCTTGCTAACCACACAGAAACATGTAGGGAGCTGCATGTGGCCTGTGGGTGGCAGTTTGCTGTGAGGTAGGATAATATAAGAAACCTGATGTTAATAAGTTTTGTAGTATCTGTGCTGCCTGTGTATTCTCTGTAGAGATCCTTTTCGTGCTCACTTAGCGAAGTGAAAAATAACTGGAAATGCTACCCGAATCCAATGAGTGGAAGGGAGTTGTGCTGACTTTTGGGCAGTGGAGAAGTATTCCCCCTGGAGGCCGGCTGGGATAGTGGCAGCAAAAAGCAGAGTGAGAACCACAGGGCAATGAGAGACTGCTGGCTACACACCATAGATTCAGTCTTTCATTCATTCTCTGCCGATACCTTGGTGGTTTTGTGTTTGATTTTAAAAGGGGAAGCCAATCTTTTTTTTTTTTTTTTTTTTAAATTCTTTCAGCAAAGCAATTTACTTCTGCAGAAGGGTGCCACTTGCGTCACTCAAGATCGCAAGAACACAGAGAACAAAGGAGACCAGGGGTTTTTATCCTTAATGCAGTCCCTATCTCTGTGCCACGCCCCCATGGACTGGGGTTGGATCGCACAATTTGAGCTGACCTGATTGGCTACTTGTACATATTGTTTTGAATACAGAAGGGGAGGAAGACAGAGGTGGAGTGTGTGAGCCGTGCAGTTTCAGGGGAATTTGGGGTACAGGTAAACAAGGGAACAGATGTGAGTTATTGACTAGAGCTGATGGGAAGAGGGTAGGCTGTTTACGGTAACTAGGGGCAAGGAAGAACAAGAAAGTTGAGTTTGAGAACAAAGGATAAGGAAATTAACAAGCTAAACTCTGTAAGAGAAACTCAGAAAGACTTACTGTATCTTACATGATAGTTGAGGAAGCATCTGTAGGGAATCCAGAAGGAGCATTCATAAAGGTATTACAAGCCTGGAAAAAGCACATGAGCACTGAGCTGACTATTGAGCCGGAGGTGGCCTCGGACAGCAATGGCATCAACTTGTCAGGCTTTGGGAGTGAGCAGCTGGACATCAATGACGCACTAAATTACGTCTTGCCTTATTTCTTATAGAAAAATCTATAAGATGTAGAATCAATGTTGTTACTGTTAGGGACAAGCTGCCCCAGGAACCGCCTCCCCGCCGTAGTGCAGCTGACCCTTACCCTGAATACTCTGCAACTGCATTCCTGAACCCTTATCTAGGTGCCACAGCAAGGTCACCAGACTTGCTACACTAAGCAAACCCTGCTTACAACCCTCCAGGTGGCACAGGGAAGGTCACAAGAAACGTGGATAAATCACGAGAAACGTGGATATACCCTCTTGTAAATTCCTCCAGTCATGAGATGATATGTGGTAAAGTTAACTGACAAGACCAAGAAGCAGCTTCTCTGCTCCTTCTGGGATCTCCAGAAGGAGACTTCTGAAGACTAAGTGGAGCCTCCTGTAGCAGCAGAAGACAGCTCAGAGAAACATGGACAACATGTTCGAGAGCTACATCAACAACCTTAGGTGGCAGCTGATGACTCCGGGCCAGGAGAAGCTGAAGCTGGAGGCGGAGCTTGGCAACATACAGGGGATGGTGGAGGACTTCAAGAACAAGTATGAGGATGAGAACAATAAGCGTGCAGATGTGGAGAATGAAATTGTCCTCATCTAAAGGATGTGGATGAAGGTTACATGAACAAGGTAGAGCTGGAGTCTTGCCTGGAAGGGCTGCCTGATGAGATCAATTTCCTCAAGCAGCTATATGAAGAGGAGATCTGGGAGCTGCAGTCCCAGATCTCGGACATATCTGTGGTGCTGTCCATGGACAACAGTCGCTCCCTGGGCATGAACAGCATCATTTCTGAGGTCAAGGCGCCATATGAGGAGATCGCCAACTGCAGCCAGGCCAAGCTGAGAGCATGTACCAGATCAAGTATGAGGAGCTGCAGACGCTGGCTGGGAAGCACAAGGATGACCTGTGGTGTATAGAGACTGAAATTTCCAAGATGAACCGGAACATCGGCCGACTCCAGGCTGAGACTGAGGGCCTCAAAGGCCACAGGGCTTCCCTGGAGGCCCTCATTGCAGATGCCGAGCAGCGTGGGGAGCTGGTCGTTAAGGATGCCAATGCCAAGCTGTCTGAGCTGGAGGTCTCCCTGCAGCGGGCCAAGCAGGACATGGCGTGGCAGCTGCTTGAGTACCAGGAGCTGATGAACGTCAAGCTGGCTCTGGACATCGAGATAGCCAGCTACAGGAAGCTGCTGGAGGGCGAGGAGAGCCGGCTGGAGTCTGGGATGAAGAACATGATTATCTATACGAAGACCACCAGCGGTTATGCAGGTGGTCTAAACTCGACCTATGGGGGCCTCACAAGTCCCCGCTTTGGCTCTGGCGTGGGCTCCACCTCCTTCAGCTGCACCAGGACCACCAGGGCTGTGATTGTGAAGAAGATCAAGACCCATGATGGGAAGCTGGTGTCCTAGTCCTCTGACATCCTGCCCAAGTGAACAGCTGCTGCAGCCCCTCCCAGCCTGACCCTCCTGCCGCTCTCCCAGAGAGCGGAAGAGTAGCACAGGGAACCAGAGACCCACCTGAGGCCCAGCCCTAGCCCTCAGTCTACCCACGGGGGAGTTCACTACCTGGGCATCCCCCATGCCCATGCCTTCAGCTACAAAACAATTCAACTGCTTTTTCTTTTTGTCCAAAATAAAACCTCAGCTCTGCCAATAGCTAACCTTATAGTTACCTGTTTTTCTCAAATGTAAAAGATGGGTATTCTGAAAAACCATACAAAGAGTCCCTCTCTTCAGCCTGCATCCAACAACTCATGAAATTAGAAACTGTCCAACCACAGGAAAACAGCCTGGCTAAGATTCAAAGTGTAGGCAAAAGCCTGCAGAGAGTGAAGAGAATCCTCATGGGCCCAAGGAGCATCCAGAAAAGTCACTTCAAAGAGGTGGGAAAGCAGAGCAACAGGAGGGGACAGGGTGCCTGGGCATTTGTGGAGAGCGCTGCCAAAGAAAAAAGGCTCTGGAGTCCAGCTCCAAGGGAGCTGGAACGGCCTCACACAGAACAGGGGCATGAGAAGTTAGCAGGAAAACTCTGTCTATATCAAGCCTTCATTCACCCAAGAGCATAAGGTAGCAGTCTCCTCTTTGCTGAAACCCTTCTCCATGAGCGTGCCTTCTGCCTCCACCCCTGCAAAAGCCCTGCCTGAGGTCAGAAACAGATTGAAAGACTTACCCATTTTGGTTTTAGAAAATGCAAAGTTGAATTAAAACCAATTGTACATTTCAGAAAAGTTGTCTCAATAGACTTTGCTCGCAAAGACACCTCCATTCTCTGCAGCGAAGAGCCTCATAAATGGCCCTTCACAAGGGGCTTTTTCATCTTTAGGAGACCCGAGTCTTCAGGAAAATCTTTTTCTGGAAGTATTTGCTCATCAGAGCGTTTTAAAAATGCCACTGCAAGAAATGCCTTTGAACAAAGCATTTTTATGGAGAACACTGCTATGCCAGAAGGCACCATCTCTGAAAACACAACCTACAACCATCCACCTGAGGCAGATTCTGTTGGCACTGTGTTCAACTTAGAGAAGACTGTGAAACACAATGGAAATACAACAACATGGGCACTGGCCTGTCCCCCGAGCCCAAATGCTTCAGTTACCCACTGCTCTTATCCCCAGGTGATCAGTTTGAAATTTAGCTAAACCAGCAACTACGCCCCCCATCCCCAACAATGATGTGAGAAGACTCATTTCTCATGTTATCTGGACCTTGAAGAGGGACTGCTCTGAGACCCACGTGCAGTTGGCCTGTACCAAGCTCATCTCCAGGACAGACCTCCTGTTTCATCAGTGAGCAGCAAGAAGCAAAAATGTCCAAGGCAGAATGGGATATGGACCAATGGAAAACTGAGAGCTATATCAATGAGAGCATGGAAGCCCAGAGCAAACAGAAAGAGCAGAAGTCAAGTGAGGTGAGGACCACACAGAAACATGAGACCCAGACTTTTCCATCATTCAGCATCTGCTAGGAAAGTGCCCACACAGGAGAACCTGGGACTCCCAGACCATAGTTTGTCTTGGCCATGTAACTTCGGCCATGACAGTGATCTCCCACTTTGCTCATTTAGAGAGTGAAACAGATTAGTACACAAGGTAAACTGTAGGCTGGACGTGATGGCTCACGCCTGTAATCCTAGCACCTTGGGAGGCTGAGGTGGGTTGATCACTTGAGATCAGGAGTTTGAGACCAGCTTGGTCAACATGGTGAAACCCTGTCTCCAAGGGGAAGGAAGTCTTAATGTCCACCCATTTTCTTTAATAATGAAGCTGTATTATTTATATCTCAGAGAATTAATTCATTTCAGGTAATTTGTTGGAATTTTCCTTTCACATTTTTCAGTATTAACGATCTTACCTCTTTGTACTACTAGCCTAAGAGTTCATTAATTTTTAGGTGATAAGTAGCTGTTGTTAATAATTTATTTTATGTTTGTTTTATTGATTTATTTGTGCATATTTAACCATCTACCATAATTTTTACCTTATATCAACAGGATTCTTACTACAGGTTTAATGACCTTAACTACAGATGGATCTCTTTGGATAACTGGACCTACAGCAAGGAATTTAAATTACCCTTTGAAATTAGGTATGTATGTTTGTGGGTGTATTTTTATTATTATTTGAACTTTTCTTCTTTTTCTGTCTAAGCAAAAATCTGTGTTTTGTTTGTTTAGGTTACATATCTGAGAGTTAAGTAAGATGAAAGCCTTGTATTATAAAAGTGAATATATTATAAAAGTGAATATGAAAGTGAATATATTGTATTATAAAAGTGAATATTTATGTTTTGTTTTGTATATGAGGATGGTGCTACTAATCAACAGTCACCAAATAGTGTCTTATGGAGTCATTTTTCCAGTGGTTATAATGGAGTCATCTAGACCTACTCAGATCTTATGTAGATTTCCTCTTTCCCACTCCCTTGTAATCATCAGAGTATATATTTATTATAATATTATAATATATACTCTGATGATTACATTATGATTAGCAATCATAATGTAATTACTAATGTAATTAGTAATGATTAGTAATCATTAGAGTAGATATTATATTGTCTAGTAGGATTATAATTTGCTGTATGTCTAGTAGATGTATCATTTGCTACTATGTCTAGTAGATGTATCATTTGCTCTATGTAGTACTTACCAGCTATTGAGACTATGACCTTGACCTATACTACATGGTGAGGCCAGGAGGTGAAGCACAGGTATTGTTTTCAGTAATGTTCTGTTATTGCAAGCAAATATTTCCATATGAGGCAGATGTTACCCAAAGGTACCACTACTACTACTAAATTAAAAAAATCCTTCCGTCCCTTTTATGTGATTTTTTTTCTTTTTGGTAATTATTTACTAGTCTTTTAAAGGGGGAAAAAGGCCAGAATACTGTTATCAATATCATGGAGTTTCTCCTGTGCTCCAGGCTTTTATTTACAGATAATCTTTAGAATATCTTTCATAATGGTTCTATTTCACCTTGAACTCAACATATCCTATTGACTTTCCCCCTTAAAACTTTATATTCTAACAGCTTCATTGTTTCTCTTAATGTAACACCATTTTCCAATCTATGTCTAAGGTGCTTTGGGCTTATTACATCTTTTCTTCATCTTCCTGTGTTCAGTCTGTTCTGGGTCTTGCAAATTTTTGTCTAACATTTCTCTTGGTTTTGCCCCTTCCATCTCATTTCCATCTTTTCATCTTTGCCTAGAAGATGAGTGCCAGGAAAGAGGCCAAAGCTGCCTTATCAAGTTTCTTGCTTCATTCTTTTATTCTCCAATCTTTTCTATTTAGGAACATTAGATTAATCATCCCAGAATATTGATTTTGCCAAGATAGGTATTCGCTCAAGAATAGCAAGTGTCTGTTTTACTTGGCAAATCAAGTATAAACTTCTCACTTGTCTGTGAAAATACAGCTGAATGATGTCTGTCCCTGTAACACTGCCCGCACCTCTCTGCCCCTTGGATTTGTCCAGCTTTTTCCTCCTTAGCTCTCCAGCCCAAATTACACATATGAGTCAATTACCTAGTAATTCATGCTGTCAACACCTCCTTGTTTTGGTTTCACTCTTTGCAGGGGTAAGGGGTTCCTGCAAAGAGCAAAGAGTGTAAGGGGAATAGAAATGCCTCTACCCAGGCATTTCTACCTAGTTAAAAAAAATACTTTATTGATATATAATTAACATACTATACAATTCAGTCATTTAAAGTATATAATTCAATGGTTTTTAGTATATTTACAGTTACAAAACCATCACCACAATCAATTTTAGAACATTTTCCTCATCCCCCGCAAAAAGTTACACCCATTAGCAGTTGTTTGCCATTGCCCACTCCTCCCGCCCCTGAATTCTTACCCCAGCCCTAGGAACCGCTACTTTACATTCTGTCCCTCTGAATTTGCTTGTTCTGGTTACCTCATATAAATGGAATCATACAATATGTGGGCCTTTGTGACTGCCTCTTTCACTTAGCATAATAATGTTTTCAAAGTTCATCCATGTTGTAGCATGTATCAGAACTTCATTCCTTTTTATTGTTGAATGGTATTTTATTGTATGAATGTAACACATTTTATTTATTCTTCTCTTCATTAAGTTCTTGTTTCCATCTCGAAATCTTTTCTTATGAGATGAACTCTGATAGCACTTGTAGTTGTTCAACAATATTGCCAGCCAGCCACCAAATGCCAACCAGATTGCAGACTCCTTAAATTCAGGCACTAGTACAGTTTCCTGTAAGGCTTAGCGGAGTGCTGGGTGCATAATATTCATTTATAGATGATAGTTTTCTAACGTGTTCTCTTAGACAGTGTCAGTAAATGTAGTTTGTGAGAACGTTTTATGTCTATTATTTAACTTGGTTCTCTTTTTCTTTTTTTTGAGACGGAATCTCGCGAGTGCAATGGCGGGATGCCCGCTTACTGCAACCTCCGCCTCCTGGGTTCAAGTGATTCTCCTGCCTCAGCCTCCCCAGTAGCTCGGCTTACAGGCAACTGCCACCACACCTGGCTAGTTTTTTGTAATTTTAGTAGAGACAGGGTTTCGCCATGTTGGCTAGTCTGGTCTTGAACTCCTGACCTCAGGTGATCCGCCTGCCTAGGCCTCCCAGAGTGCTGGGATTACAGGCATGAGCCACTGCTCCCAGCCTAACTTGGTTCTCATAATAACTTTCTGAAGTATTAACTAGAAAAATTCAATATATTTAGAATTTATAAGTTGTGCTCTTGGTTTTATGGTGATTTATTGATACATTATAGAGAAAGATAAACTGCATCACTCAAAGAATGTAAGTATGTTTTAAAGCAGTACTTCTGAAAATGTCACTGGAAACTACCTTTAAGAATTTTTTTTTGTGGAACATTTATTTCTTTAGGCCTTAAATAATAAGAAAGATACTTATCTAAGTTAATGTTTCAAACATCTTGTTTTAAAAATCTTCTCTTTTTTTTAGCAAATGGCAAAAAGTAAATTTGATTCTTGAAGGAGTGGATACAATTTCAAAAATCCTGTTCAATGAAGTCACTATTGGGGAAACAGACAATATGTTCAATAGATATGTAAGTTTATAATGACATCAGGTTAAAAAACCATTTATGTGTGTTTATGTTAATTGCTTTTGTGAGTAGAGAAAAGTAAATGCATAATTGACCATGTGACAAATACAAGCTCATTAAAGCCTGGATGAGTTACTTCATTTCTCAGTTGCCACATTTGTGAAATAATGGAAACCTTACAAACCCCATGGGGTTAGTGTGGGGATTTAGTAAGCTAATTATATAAAATGTTGGCAAGTTCTTGGCACATAGGAAGTGTTCAAAACATGCCAGTCCCTTCTTTGGTGATACAGTTTCGTTGGACAAATGATTTTAAAATAAAATGCCATTTCCTTTCTGGAATAGTTACATTAAGAGATTATATCCTGATCTTCTTTTCCTTTCAAAGGTAAACTTTTCAAAACAAAAATAACTCATGACTTAGAAATGCATGCTGTTCATACCAGAGAGGCAGGTTGTCATGAACTGTCTAGGAAACACTTGGCAGTTCAAGACCACATATAAGTAGACCACATTCCAGAGCTAAAGTTATTTTTTGCTCTATCCATTTCCCTAGAACCATCATTCTGCCAGGAAAAGTAGAAGGAGAAACCTAGAAACTTGGATTGGGTAGGAAAATATGCTTAGTTTTAACTAAAAGTGGGCAACTAAGTGATACTACAGTATTTCAGAGAAGTGTTTCCTTTTGCAAGGAGGCTAAACCTAGATTGGCATTATATTATGCATCTTTCATACAAAATGCCTTTATCTAAAATTTTACACACAAGATTACTTCCACATCATAGGTTTGTCTGTTCGTTCCCTTTAACTTAGAGCTTTGATATTACCAATGTGGTCAGAGACGTGAACTCCATTGAGCTGCGTTTCCAGTCAGCAGTGTTGTATGCAGCACAGCAGAGCAAAGCTCACACACGCTACCCGGTGCCCCCAGACTGCCCTCCACTTGTGCAGAAGGGTGAATGTCATGTCAACTTTGTCCGGAAGGTAATGGTCTCTCAAACAGGTCGGGTTTTATTTTTGAGGACAGGATGTGCTGGCATATGAAATGCTTATTTGGAGACTCCCATGACATTTCAGAAGTTAGGAATCTCTTTCCTGATCCCTTAGTGGGGTTTGAAAATTTGAAATAAAACCAAAAGATTATTTGAAATATTGTGGAGAATCTTTATCTTTTTCTAAGTTTTCTTCCTGTAGCGTGTTCAGAACTTAGGTAACAGAAAAAGAAAGGAAAAGAAAATTATGTGGCTGAAAATGGAGCTTTACAAATTATTTTTTTAACATTTAAGTTTATCAAACTTTTCACCAGATTGTGAAAATGTATTAGTGATTCTTGTTTCTAGGAAGCCTTCTGCAAATATTAGTATATTTGATGATATGTTCTTGCATCTTACTGTCGGGTTCTCATAAAATCTAACAAATCTAAAAAAAATCTAAAAAAGTCCACAAAAGTAATTATTTTTCTTTGAGTCTGATTCCATTCTAGAGGACTTGGATCTATTTTACTACATGATTAAATTAGTATTCTGTGCGACACTTGGTTTTTTAATGTTTATTAAATTTTATTTCATATTTAAACAATTTAATTGTATAAACTATACATAAAAGTTATCATTTTAATAATTTTTAAGTGTACAATTTAGTAGTGTTAAGTATATTTACATTATTGAGTAACCATAGAACTTTCTCATCTTGCAAAACTGAAACTCTATACCCATCACCCATTATGTTATATTATACTCATTATTGTTTGAACAGTAGCTCTCCATTTCCTTCTCCCTAGCCCCTGGCAACCACCCTTCTACTCTTTTCTTTCTTTTTTTTTTTTTGAGACTGGGTCGCACTCTGTCGCCCAGGCTGGAGTACAGTGGTGCGATCTCAACTCACTGCATTCTCCACCTCCCGGGCTCAAGTGATCCTCCCATCTAGGTCTCTTGAGTAGCTGGGACTACAGGCGAACGCCACCGTGCCCAGGTAATTTTTGTATTTCTTTTGTAGAGACAAGATTTTGCCATGTTGACCAGGCTGGTCTTTAACTCTAAGGCTCAAGCAATCTGCCCACTTTGGCCTCCCAAAGTGCCGGGATTACAGGTGTGAGCCACCCTCTTTTCTATGTGTTTGATTCCTCTAGAAATCTTATATAAGGGGAATCACACAGTATTTGTCTTTTTTTGACTATTTCACTTAGCATAATTTCCTCATGATTCATCCATGTTGTAACATGTGTCAGAATTTCTTTACTTTTTAAGGCTGAATAACATACCATTCTATGCATATACCACATTTTGTTTATCCGTTCATCTGTTGATGGACATGTAGGTTGCTTCCATCTTTTGGCTATCGTGAATAATGCTGCTATGAACATGGGTGTACAAATATCTCTACATGACCCTTCTTTCAGTTCTTTTGGATATATTCCCAGAAATGATGTGGTTAGATCATATGGTAATTCTATTTTTAATTTTTGAAGGATTGAATTTATTTATTATTTATTTATTTGAGATGGAGTCTTGCTCTGTTGCCCAAGCTGGAGTGTAGTGGCGAGACCTCGGCTCACTGCAACCTCCGCCTCCCGTGTTAAAACAGTTGTCTTGCCTCGGTCCCCTGAGTAGCTGGGATTCCAGGCATGCACCACCACACTTGGCTAATTTTTTTATTTTTAGTAGAGACGGAGTTTCGCCATGTTGGCCAGGCTGCTCTTGAACTTCTGACCTCAGGTAGTCCACCTGCCTTGGCCTCCCAAAGTGTTGGGATTACAGACGTGAGCCATGAAATTAGTTTTAACAACAAATGTAGTGATTTGGCTCATTGTGAAGACACTAAACATATTTTCCCAATACTCTTTAGGCAAAACTGTTACATTAGCTAATATGTTCTGATTAAATTAAGTGGCTCTCTTTCAGCTGGATGGATTTACTATTAAATTATGTTTCCTTAATATAAGTACTAGGGTTAAAATTATACCTCCTCTTGTTTGATTCAACCTACCCAAACTTATGTCAATGATCCATTAGCCATTTGTTCAAACTACTGTAATAACAGCCTTAGAGTATTGCTTTGACAAGTAGTCAAGTATTCCATGGAATATTTGTATACTTATAATTCTGGATAAGATTTATCTTTTGATTCTTTTGCCTTTGGCTTCCAATGACACAGTGGTTTAAATGCTAGAGGTTGTACTTTTTACCTCTCCCTTTCCTTCCTTTCTTTTCTTTTTTTTTTAAGATGGAGTCTTGCTCTGTCGCCCAGGCTGGAGTGCAGTGGCATGACCTCGACTCACTGCAACCTCTGCTTCCCAGGTTCAAATGATTCTCCCGCCTCAACCTCCTGAATAGCTGGGATTACAGGCACCTGCTACCATGCCTGGCTAATTTTTGTATTTTTTAGTAGAGATGAGGGTTCACCATGTTGGCCAGGCTGGTCACGAACTCCTGACCTCAGGTGATCTACCCACCTTGGCCTCCCAAAGTGCTGGGATTACAGGTGTGAGCTACTGTGCTGGCTTCCCATTCCATTTTTAACCTTTATCAAAACTGAAACTAACCTGGATCCTAATGTGAAAAGTTACTTTTCAAGTCATTAATAAAGATAATATCAATGTTATACATATATTCATATGCTATTTTCCCTCCACACTCTATTCAATTTGTGGTATTTAAAACATACTCTCAAGTTATCTAGATAGAACAAAACCCTTTGTCACTGACATCAGGAATCATACCCAGTTTTCTGCTATCACAATGTTTTGGAAACTAATCTTAGGGTAGACTTCCAGAACAATTGCAAGTTGCATCTAGGTATTTCTGACTAGATTGACATGGTCCGGTGGGAAGACACCTGAGTTGGAGACCAAATCAAGAGTCTTGGGTTTGAATTCTGGCTTTGTGACCATAGAATAACTTTAGGCATGCCCATCATTTGTACATGGAGCTAATCCCTGATATGAGGATATAGTGAAATAACAATGTAAGTGCACTTTGCATGTTGTAAAGTGCTATACAACCATTCAAAAAGTAGAGTGGTGATATCTATTTTGGAGGCTTATTACTATAATTACAGGTAATGAACAAGATGCTCAGCTTAGCTTATTATGAAGTTAATGGGGGTCTTTAGTTTAATCTCTTAATCCTGTTATCTTCGTGAGCTGAGAATATACGTCACCTCTGGACCACTATTGTAGAAATTGACTGTAGAA
This sequence comes from Piliocolobus tephrosceles, assembly GCF_002776525.5. Taxonomy (NCBI): domain Eukaryota; kingdom Metazoa; phylum Chordata; class Mammalia; order Primates; family Cercopithecidae; genus Piliocolobus; species Piliocolobus tephrosceles. The sequence goes on along the minus strand of NC_045436.1, from coordinate 82,530,054 downwards.
CATGTGTGTCTGAACAATATGACATCTGATTGTAAAACATGTGTGTTTGAACAATATGAAATCAGTGCACCCTGAAAAAGAACAGAATAACAGCGATTTTCAGGGAACAAGAGAAGATAACCATAAGGTCTGACTGCCTTAGGGGTCAGGCAGAATAAAGCCATATTTTTCTTCTTGCAGAAAGCCTATAAACGGATGTGTGAGTAGGAGTAGGAGCAATATTGCTGAATTCTTTTCCCAGCAAGGAGTAACCCTGGGGAAGGAATGCATTCCTGGGGGTAGGTCTATAGATGGTTGCTCTGGAGTGTCTGTCTTCTGCAGTTGAGATAAGGACTGAAATACGCCCTGGTCTCCTGCAGTACCCTCAGGCTTACTAGGATTGGGAAATTCCAGCCTGGTAAATTCTAGTCAAACTGGTTCTCTGCTCTTGAACCCCGTTTCCTGTTAAGATGTTTATCAAGGCAGTGCATGCACAGTGGGACATAGACCCTCATCAGTAATTCTAATTTTGCCTTGCCTTGTGATCTTTATTGCCCTTTGAGGCATGTGATCTTTGTGACTTACTCCCTGTTTGTACACCCCCTCCCCTTTTAAAATCCCGAATAAAAACTTGCTGGTTTTGTGACTCAGGGTCATCATCATGGTCCTACCAATATGTGATGTCATCCCCAGAGGCCCAACTGTAAAATTTCTCTCTTTGTACTCTTTCTTTTTATTTCACAGACTGTTCGACACTTAGGGAAAGTAGAAAAGAACCTACATTGAAATATTGGAGGCTGGTTCCCCCGATACTCTCTTTCACCAGTTCTTTGACCCTCTGCTTTCCCTGTAGCAACCTAAGTCCCCTCTTGTCTCTGCTTTCTTTTCTGTCCAGCATGGATAATGGGACTCATCACTTCAGCTACCCTCTTACCAAGGTTTGATGCCATCTTTCTTGTTTTCCATTTACATCTCTGGCCTTTCCTTATGAGTCTCTTTATCCACATCCTTGTTCTCCTAAAAGTTATATTATAGGGCCTTTCTCCGTTCTAGACTCTTTTCTCATTTTATACCCTCTCTAGGCTATCTCATTTTTCATTTCTTCCATAATAAAGCTATTTGCCATTGTCTTCCAATATTGTGTCTTCAGCCCAACTTTTCTTCAATTTCAGACCTTACATTCAGTTGCTTATTTAGCATCATCCCTTGTCTGATTCACAGGGACCTAAAGCTCAGTATGCTCCACACTGCACTTGTGATCTAAATCCTTATCCCAGGGTTCTGTCTCTTGCTGAATGGAACACTATCCACAACAGGTATTCAAGCCAAAAACTCGAGTTTTTCTTGACACCTTTCTCTCCTTTTTCTTTCTTCAGTCAATTGCTTAGTCCTCTTGATGATGCAAATAGTACCTCTTCAATAGCTCTTCAGTCTGTTCCCATTTCATTTCTGCTACTATCTCTTGAGTTCAGTCATACCTTGCATGAAATATTGCCCTGATTGCCTAACTGGCATCCCTGAAGCTTCACTTGCCTTCCTCTAGTTAATCATTCACAGAGCAGATAGAATGATCTTTTCAGAAAGAAATGATCACAGCACTGCTCTTCTTCAAACTCTTCAACAGCTTCTCATTGCCTTTAGGCCAATGTCCATGGGTCTTAGCTCTCTTAGCTCTGTCTGGCCCATGCTCACTTCTCCAGTCTTCTCCCTGCCTCTTCCCATTCTCCCTGACTCTTCAGCTTCTGAAATGCATCATACTGCCCTGCACCTCCTGACCTTTGCACATGCTGTTCCTTCTGAAAGGAATGCTTCTGGGCCGGGGCAGTGACTCATGACTGTAATCCTAGCACTTTGGGAGGCCAAGGCAAGTAGATCACTTGAGTTCAGGAGCTTAAGATCAGTATGGACAACATGACAAAACCCCAACTCTAAGAAAAATACAAAAATTAGCCTGTAGTCCCAGCTACTCAAGAGGCTGAGGTGGGAGGAGCCTGGAGGTTGAGGCTGCAGTGAGCCAAGATTGCGCCACTGCACTTCAGCCTGGGTGACAGTGAGTCTCATCCCAAAAAAAAAAAAAAAAAAAGCTTCTGCTTGCCTTTTGCCTGCTCACAGTGGATAAATGGTACTCACCCCTCAGGGCCATTTTTTTCAGGAAAACTCATCTTGATACCTATCCTCCTGAACCTCTTGACTATATGTCCCCTGCCTATTTCCATTGTAAAACTCATTATACTTGTAATTATTTATTCAGTGCCTGAATTTCGTGCTTGACTGTGAGCACTATAAGCAGAAGAATTGTGTCTGTTGTGTATATTGAAGTACTCCCAGCCTGAAACATAGAAAGCACTTCATAAATACTTCTTGAAGAGGTCAAGAGTGATTTGTCGCCCTTAATGGGGAAAATAGTCTCCCTCATAAGATGTTGATTATTTTGCTGTCCTTCTTTTCTGTATCTCCAATGAAAAAATTACAAATAGATACTAAAATTCTCCCATAAATGTCCCCAAGATAGTTTTCATTCTGAATATGAGAATCTGGTGCTTAAGTGGTAAATTTAGACAGATGTGGATGCTATAATTTTAGTTCTTTGTTTTTCTCTATAGTAAAAACAAATTTATCTCTATCTTAGGTAAGTAAGTACAGAGCTAAGGAAATAATACCTAAATGACAAAGTTTGGCCAAATCTTCAGGTTCTGTTCTACAAATGACCCATCTAGAAGGATTTTAGTATTTCCTCTGGTTCTTGTTACTTTTTTTCCCCCCAGAAAATGTATGACCCAAACTTGTTCCTTTTTAAAAGCTGAACTCATAGCTTTACACATTTTAATTAACTATTCTGAAAATATTTTTTTTAAGAAGTAGAAATTAGAAAACATTCTGTGTGAAAGGAATTTATTTTACAGAATTATTTCTTATTTTTGAATTTGAACTCTGTAACTTAATGTGGAAGTTGAGTGTCATCAAGGGAGAGACAAGTACCAAGGTCAAATAAGATTGGATAAAATATCTGCCTTGGCCACCTGTGTCAGGGGCTAAAGATCAAACTGATTGTTTTTGGGCTTCACGTTCAGAAACAAGGACTTCTGAATTCATACCTGAGGTTGGCAAGTTTAGCCAGAGCTTTTTAAAACCTATTTATAAAGTGTTTGTCTTTCAATATGTTTCCTCATTCTTTTTTTTTTTTTTTTGAGACCGAGTTTTGCTCTTGTTGCCCAGACTGGAGTGCAGTGGCGCCATCTCAACTCACCATAACCTCCGCCTCTCGGGTTCAAGTGATTCTCCTGCCTGAGCCTCCTGAGTAGTTGGGATTACAGGCATGCGCCACCACACCCGATTAATTTTGTATTTTTAGTAGGGACAGGGTTTCTGCATGTTGGTCAGGCTGGTCTTGAACTCCCAACCTCAGATGATCCGCCCGCCTCGGCCTCCCAAAGTGTTGAGATTATAGGTGTGAGCCACTGCGCCCAGTCTCCTCATTCTTTTTAATTATTGCATGTAAGTACAATATTCTTTGTAGCCGTTAGATTTAAATACAGTAGTTAGGTTCAGAGATATTATAGAGAAGTTTAAAGAGGCACTATTGAGTTGCTTCAATGGTAGTATGCATTTGAAGAATATACATGTACAACTCTTCATAGATTTTATGCTCTTAGAACATTTCTGCTAAATTTATCTGTTTCATATGTTATATGCAACATAAATATATTGGATATACTGGATATCTATTGTGATGTAACAAATTATGCCAAAACGTATCAGCTTAAAACAACATTTATTGATGAGAACACATGGACACATAGAGGAGAACAACACACACTGGGGCCTACCAGAAGGTGGAGAGTGGGAGGAGAGAGAAGATCAGGAAAAATAACTATTAGGTACGAGGCTTAATAGCTGGATGATGAAATAATCTCTATGACAAACCCCCATGACACAAGTTTACCTGTATAACAAACCTGCACTTGTAACCCTGAACTTAAAAGTTAGAAAATATGTGGACTATAGGTTTTCTGATTTCTAAAAAATAATAGTAAAGAAAACATTTATTATGGTAGCTTCTGTTAGTTAGGAATCTGAGTTGAGCGTGGCTTAGGTGGGTGCCTCTGGCTTCAGGTCTCTCATGAGGTTATAGTTAAGCTATCAGCCACAGCTGCAGTTGTCTCAAGGCTTGGCTCAAGTTGACTCAAGGCTGAAGAGTCTGTTTCTGAGCTCACTTGTGGTTATTGGCAGACCTCAGATTGCTCATGTGGGTCTCTCCGCAGAGCTGCCGCATGATGCAGAGGCTGGCTTCCCTCTTGGCCAAGAGAGGGCATGAGAGAGTACCCAAAATTTAAGGCTTAGTCTCTTATAACCTAATTAAGAAAATCACATCATTTCTGCTATATGCTGTTGGTTATAAGTGTTTCACTAGGTCACTTCAAAGTGGGGATCATTGTGGGCCACCTCAGAGGCTGTGTATGGTCGCTGGGGGACACACACACACAGTTTTGCACTAACTTGTGGTCCCCCCAGATTCATATGTTGAAGTTCTAACCTCTAGTATCTCAGAATGTAATCGTATTTGGAGAAGGTCTTTAAGGGGTGATTAAGATAAAATTAGGCAGTTAGGGTGGGCCGTAGTCCAATACTAGTGTCCTTGTAAGAAGGGGACATTTGGACAATGGAGGGAGACACCAGGAATGCTTAGCACAGAAAAAGACAAAGTGAGGACACAGTGCAAACAGAGGAGAGAGGCCTCAGGAGGAACCAAACCTGCTGATAACTTGATCTTGGACTTCACTGTGAGAAAATAAATTTCCATGGTTTAAACCACTTAGTTTGTGATACTTTGTTATGGCTGCCATAGCAAACTTATATACGCGTAAGTAACATTTTTAAAGAAAATGTTTTTCATAATGTTTAAATTTCATGGTAATCAGAATTTGTCTTCTTTTTCCCCTTGAAATTGTAGGAGCAATGTTCCTTTAGTTGGGACTGGGGACCTTCCTTTCCTACCCAGGGAATCTGGAAAGATGTTAGAATTGAAGCCTATAATATTTGTCACCTGAACTACTTCACATTTTCCCCAATATATGGTAAGTTGAAAGATGTGATTTTTTTTCTTTTTGATTCTCCTTGTTATAAAAATTGGGTTTATAATTGAAATACAGAGGTATGTTTCTCAGAGATTTAGAATTTTTAAAAACTTTGTTGTACAATCAATTTATAAAAGTAAAAAATAGGTACAAACTGATTTTACATGAAAATTGACAATATAAAGCAGGTATGTAGGTAGATACCTTTTAGCATATTTTACAGAAAAAGGAAAAAATAAAATGGAAGAGAGGCTCCAAGTTTTCCCGAGATAGATATTCTTTCTTGAAAGGACTGGGCCTGCTGGCTGGTGCTCCTTTTTGCAGCCGCTGTAGTCACTTTTTTAGTGTTGACTTCTTGCTTTGCTCACATTGTTAGACTGACTTTCTGTCTCTGTACTTTTTCTTCATAACTGGGAGCACTACTCTGAGGGCCCTGACAAAGGGCCCTGACACAGCAGCCTCGTGAAAATTTAAAAATAAACTGGAAGGTAAACAGGGCAAAAGAAAGATTTCTTTTCTTTTTTCTTTTTTTTTTTTGAGACGGAGGTTTCACTCTTGTCGCCCAGGCTGGAGTGCAATGGCATGATCTTGGCTCACTGCAACCTCCACCTCCCGGGTTCAAGCGATTCTCCTGCCTCAGCCTCCTGAGTGGCTGTGATTACAGGCATGTGCCACCATGCCCAGCTAATTTTGTATTTTTAGTAGAGACGGGGTTTTTCCATGTTGGCCAGGCTGGTCTTGAACTCCTGACCTCAGGTGATCTGCCTGCCTCAGCCTCCCAAAGTGCTGGGATTACAGATGTGAGCCACTGCGCCTGGCCAAAAGAAATACTTCTAAGGTGAAAAACAGTACTTTTTTAGTTGAAGCAACTATTCAATATCAAGGAGCATTGAAACAGAACCTCAGAAATCTCACAGATGTCAGTGGATAAGTTAAAAGCTGGTTAAATATTGCTTTCTTTGCTCAGCACTATGTTTATTTGGTGTAGAAAAGAAATAGAGTAAGTACACTGATCCTTCATGTGTGGGGAGGGGAGATACAAACAATTGCCAAACAAAACAAATAACCTTCCAAGATAAGAGCCAGAAAATCAAAGATCAGTGAGGATTTGAGAAGTTAGGGAAATGAAGGGTGAAGATGGAGGCAAGTGAGATCTTAAATGAGAGCATGCAATGCTCAGTGTAATCACATGGAGGCCTAACTAGATGAAATCAGTAAGAAAGAATGTGATGTGTCAGTACAAGAGTTCTGTTATGTTGAGAGCCCTGGTGACCTTAGCTTGCTATTCAGTTAGTGAAATCGGTATTTTCTGAAAGCAGAAGATGAAAGCAAATGACAGATGCTTCGATTTGAGGAGGTTATTTGGTGCTGTTGGTATTTTTAAACTTTAAAAATGCATTAAAAGATCGAATTTAAATCGCACATGTAAATGTGGCTATGCTTATAATTCTCTAGTTTAGTGCTTCCCAAACTATTCTTCTGAGGTGTAATCCAGCTGAAGATTTTCGCTACTAAAATCAAATAGTGGTTTAATTTCCCTTCATCCCATGTTACCACCCATACATTTTCTCAGGTATAAGTAACAGAATCTGGTATAAGAAGTGGTCTGAGCCAAGCACAGTGGCTCATGCCTGTAATTCCGGCACTTTGGGAGGCTAAAATGAGTGGATTCCCTGAGCCTAAGAGTTAGAGACTAGCCTGGGCAACATGGGAAAATCCTCTCTCTGACAAAAAAATACAAAAAATAGCCAGGCCTGGTCGCGTTCACCTGTAGTCCCAGCTACTCAAGAGGCTGAGGTGGGAGGATCGCTTGAGCTCAGGAGGTAGAGCTGCTGTGAGCTGTGATTGTACCACTGCACTCTAGCCTGGGTGATGGAGTGAGATGCTGTTTCAAAAAAAAAAAAAAAGTGATCTGATTTAGCAAAAAGTTATTTATTTGTTTTGAAGCTTAATCAGTATTTTAGGTGGTCTGCAAAATGCATTATAAGCTCTAGGTACCCTGATGCCTGAAAAAATGTTGAATAATACTGCTCTAGTTTAATTTACAATTTTGAATATGAAAGTAAACATTTCTTCCTTAGTTATTAGAGTTCACTTTATTAGTCACTGGTGACTGGGTTAATTTTATATGAATTAAATTAATTTAAATGATGCTTAAAATTCAATTTAGATTCAGTATAAACTGTTCCTCCTCTCAACTACATTTGGGAAGGTTAAATATATTTTTAAATTGATACATAATATTTGTACATATTTATGGGGTATGTGTGATATTCCGTTACATGCATAGAATGTGTAATGATCAAGTCAGGGTATTTCAGGTACTATCACCTCTAGTATTTATCATTTCTGTGTGTTGAGAACATTTCAAGTCCTCTCTTCTAGCTATTTTGAAATATACAATACATGTTGTTAAGTATAGTCACACTATTACACTGTCAAACATGAGAACTTATTCCTTCTATTTAAATGCATGCTTGTACCCATTCATCAGCCTTTCTTCATTCCTCTCTGCCACTCATATACCCCTCCTATCCTCTGGTCTCTATTATTTCACTCTCTACCTCCATGAGATCAACATTTTTACCTCCGACGTGTGAGTGGCAAGCTGCAAAATTTGTCTTTCTGTGTCTGACTTTCACTTAACATAATGACCTCCTGTTCTATCCATGTTGCTAAGACATGCTTTTATTCTTTTTTATCCATTCATCTGTTGATGGACACTTAGGTTGATTCTATATCTTTGCTATTGTGAATAGTGCTGCAGTAAACATGGGGGTGCAGGTCTCTTTTTGTTATGTTGATTTCTTTTGCTATGGATAAATACCTATTAGTGGGATTATTGGATTGTATGGTAATGGTTCTACTATTAGTTTCTTGAGAAATATTGTATTTCCATTGTGGCTGTACTCACTCACATTCCGATTAACAGTGTATAAATGTTTCCTCTTCCCTGCATCCTCCCCAGCATCTATTATTTTTTATCTTTTCAGTAATAGTCATTCTAACTGGAGTAAGATAGTATTTGTGGTTTTGATTTACATTTCTCTGATGATTAGTGATGTTGACCATTTGTGCATATACCTGTTGGCCATTTGTATGTCTTCTTTAGAGAAATGTCTATTCATGTCCTTTGCCCACTTTTAAATGGGGTTATTTGCTTTTTCACTGTTCAGTTGAGTTCCTTGTGTATTCCAGATGTTAGTACCTTGTCAAATGGATAGTCTGCAAATATTTTCTCCCGTTCAACAAGTTGTCTCTACATTCTGTTCTTGAATACTTCCTTTGCTGTGAAGAAGCTTTTTAGTTTAATATAGTACTATTTGTCTATGTTTATGTTTGTTATCTTTGCTTTTGAGATCTTAGCTGTAAAATCTTTGTCTAGATCGATGTCTTGAAATGCTTCTCATATGTTTTCTTCTAGTAGTTTTATTGTTTCAGGTCTCATGTTTAAGTCTTTAATCCATCTTGAGTTGATTTTTATTTATGGTGAGAGATAAGAGTCCAGTTTCATTTTGCATATGGATATCCAATTTTCCCAGCACCATTTGTTGAGGAGGATTGAAGAGGGTGTTCTTTCTTCAGTGCATGTTCTCTGACCAAGGTGCCTTTGTAAAAAATCAGTTAGTTATAAATAAGTGGATTTATTTCTGGGGTTTAGACTCTGTTCCTTTGGTTTATGTGTCTGTTTTCAGGTAGTGTGATGTAATCTTTGACTCAGGATTGCTTTGGTTTTTTTGACCTCTTTTTTGGTTCCCTATGAATTTTAGGATTGTTTTTTCTATTTCTGTGAAAAGTGACATTGGTGTTTTGATAGTGATTGATTGCATGGACTGTGTAGATTGCTTTGGGTAGTATGGTGGTCATTTGAATGATATTAATTCTTCCAACCCATGAGCATGGGATGTTTTTCGATTTGTTTGTGTGACCTCTTCAGTTTATTTCATCAAACGTTTATAGTTTTCCTCGTACAGGTCTTTCACCTTTTTGGTTACATTTATTCCTAGGTATTTTATTTTTTGTAGCTATTGTAAATGGGATTGCCTTCTTGATTTCTTTCTCAGCTAGTTCATTATTGATGTGTAGAAACACTAATTTTTGTATGTTGACTTTGTATCCTACAAATTTGCTGAATTTATTTATCAGATCTAAGAGTTTTTTGAGGAATCTTCCAACTTTTTATAGATATAAGAACATGTCATCTGCAAAGAGGAATAATTTTACTTCTTCTTTTCCAATTTGGATACCTTTTATGTTTTTTCTCTTGCTTGAATGCCCTGGATAGGACTTCCAGCATTTTATTGGATAGGAGTGGTGAAAGTGGGCATCCTTTTCCCTTTCTAATTCTTAGAGGAAAGACTTTTAGCTCTTCCTCATTTGGTGTGATGTTAGCTCTGGGTTTTTGTATATAGGCTTTATTATATTGAGGTATGCTCCTTCTATGACTAATTTGTTGATAGTTTTTATCATGAAGGGATATTGAATTTTATTAAATGCTTTTTCTGCATCTATTGAGATGATCATATGTTTTCTGTCTTTCTGTTGATGTGAGGTATCACGTTTATTGATTTGTGCAAATGTAAGATCCTTGCATCCCTGGGATAAATTTCACTCGCTCATGGTATATTATCTTTTTGATGTACTGTTGGAGTTGGTTTGCTAGGATTTTGTTGAGGATCTTTGGATCCATGCAAATCAGGGATATTGAGCTGTAGTTTCCTTCCTTTCTTTGTTTGTTTGTTTCTTTCTTTCTTTCCTTCCTTCCTTCCTTCCTTCCTTCCTTCCTTCCTTCCTTCCTTCCTTCCTTTTGTTGCTGCCTCTCTGTGTGGTTTTGATATTAGCGTGATGCTGACCTCTAGAATTAGTTAGAGAGAATTATCTCTTCAATTTTTGGAATAGTTTGTATAGAATTGGTATTAGTTCTTCATTGTAACTTTGGTAAAATTTGGCAGTGAAGGCACCCAGTCCTGGATTTTTTTTCTGTTAAGATTTTATTACTGATTCAGTCTTGCTGCTTATTATTAGTCTGTTCAGGTTCACTATTTTCTTTCTTTCTTTCTTTCTTTCTTTCTTTCTTTCTTTCTTTCTTTCTTTCTTTCTTTCTTTCTTTCTTTCTTTCTTTCTTTCTTTCTTTCTTTTCTCTTTCTCTTTCCCCCTTTCTTTCTCCTCCCTTCCTCTCTTTCTTTCTCTCTTTCTTCTTTTATTCCTTTCTCTTTCTTCCTTTTTTCCTTTCCTTTCCTTTTCCACCTTGCCTTGCCTTTTCCTTTTTCCTCCCCTCCCTTCCTTTCCCTTCTCCTCTCCCTTCCTCCTTTTCCCTTCCCTCCCCTCCCATCCCCTCCCCTCCCCTTCCCTTCCCTTCGCTTGCCCTGCCTTCCCGACAGGGCCTTGCTATGTTGCTGAGGCTGGTTTCCAACTTCTGTTCTCAAGCAGTCCTCCTGCCTTGGCCTCTCAAACTGTTGGAATTACATAAGCCACTGTGCCTGGCCTCTATTTTTTTTTGTCAGTCAGTACTGGCAGGTTGTATGTGTCCAGAAATTTACCTATTTCCTCTACGTTTTTCAGTTGATTAGTGTATAGTTGTTCATAATAGTCTCTGGTGTTTCTGTAGTATCACTTGTAATGTATCCTTTCTCATTTCTGATTTTATTTATTTGGGTCTTCTCCTTAATTAGTCTAGATAGGGGTTTATCAATCTTGTTTTCAAAAATAAAGTTTTCGTTTCATTGATCCTTGGTTTTTTTTTTTTTTTGTCTCTATTTCATTGAGTTCTGCTCTGATCATTATTATCACTTTTCTTCTTCTAATTCTGGGTTGAGTTTGTTCTTGTTTTTCTAGTTCCTTGAGGAGTATTGTTAGGTTGTTTGTTTGAAATCTTTCTACTTTTTGGATGTAAGTATCTGTTGCTATAAACTTCCCTCTTAACACAGCTTTTGCTGTATTTTGGTATGTTGTACTTAAATCTTTATCTGTTTCAAGACATTTTTCTATTTCCTCCTTAATTTCTTTTTTGACCCAATTGTCATTTCAGAGCATGTTGTTTAATTTCCATGTGCTTGTACAGGTTTCAAAGTTCTTATTATTGATTTCTAGTTTTATTCCATTGTGGTATGAAAAGATACTTGATATGATTTTAATTTTTGAAAACTTGTTAAGTCATTTTTTGGCCTAACATATTATCTATTCTTGTTGCTCTGTGCTAATGAGAAGAATGTGCATTTTGTAGCTATTGTATATTTTGTAAATGTGTATTAGGTTCATTTGGTCTAAAGTACAGTTTAAATACAATGTTTCTTTGTTAATTTTTTTGTCTAGATAATCTGTGTAATACTGAGTGAAGGATGTTGAAATCCCCCACTGTTATTGTATTGGAATAGATTGAGTAATGTTTGCTTCATGAATGTGGGTGCTCCAAGTTGGGTGCAGATATATGTAGAATTATTATATTCTTTTGTGGATTTGATCCTTTTATCATGATATAGTGACTTTTTTTGTCTGTTTTTACTGTTTTTTGACTTAAACTTTGTTTTATTTGATGTAGATGTAGCTACGCCTGCCCATTTTTTATTTCCATTTACATGGAATGTATTTTTCCATTCCTTAACTTTCAGTTCATAGATATCTTTAGGGGTGAGTTGAACTACTTGTAGACAGCATATAATTTCATCATGTTTTTGAAAAATCCCGTCAGCCAATTTATATCTTTTAAGCGGAAAGTTTAATTCATTTACCCTCAAGGTTATTATTGATATATGAGGGCTTATTTCTGTCATTTTATTAATTGACTTCTGGTTGTTTTGTATACCTTTTTTTTTCTTTTCATTATTATTATTATTATTTTTTATGCCTTAAGTTGTAGGGTACATGTGCACAACGTGCAGGTTTGTTACATATGTATACACGTGCCTTGTTGGTGTGCTGCACCCATTACTCGTCATTTACATTACGTCCTAATGCTATCCCTCCTCGCCACCAACAATAGGACCCGGTGTGTGATGTTCCTCTTCCTGTGTCCAAGTGATCTCGTTGTTCAATTCCCACCTATGAGTGAGAACATGTGGTATTTGGTTTTCTGTTCTTGAGATAGTTTACTGAGAATGATGGTTTCCAGCTGCATCCATGTCCCTACAAAGGACACAAACTCATCCTTTTTTTATGGCTGCATAGTATTCCATGGTGTATATGTGCCACATTTTCTTAATCCAATCTGTCACTGATGGACATTTGGGTTGATTCCAAGTCTTTGCTATTGTGAATAGTGTGGCAATAAACATACATGTGCATGTGTCTTTATAGCAGCATGACTTACAATCCTTTGGGTATATCCTCAGTAATGGGATGGCTGGGTCAAATGGTATTTCTAGTTCTAGATCCTTGAGGAATCACCACACTGTTTTCCACAATGGTTGAACTAGTTTACAGTCCCACCAACAGTGTAAAAGTGTTCCTATTTCTCCACATCCTCTCCAGCACCTGTTGTTTCCTGATTTTTTAATGATTGCCATTCTAACTGGTGTGAGATGGTATCTCATTGTGGTTTTGATTTGCATTCCTCTGATGGCAAGTGATGATGAGCATTTTTTCATATGTCTGCTGGCTGTATGAATGTCTTCTTTTGAGAAGTGTCTGTTCATATCCTTTGCCCAGTTTTTGATGGGGTTGTTTTTTTCTCGCAAATTTGTTTGAGTTCTTTATAGGTTCTGGATATTAGCCCTTTGTCAGATGAGTAGATTGCAAAAATGTTCTCCCATTCTGTAGGCTGCCTGTTCACTCTGATGGTAGTTTCCTTTGCTATGCAGAAGCTCTTTAGTTTAATAAGATCCCATTTGTCAATTTTGACTTATGTTGCCATTGCTTTTGGTGTTTTAGACATGAAGTCCTTGACCATGCCTATGTCCTGAATGGTATTACCTAAGTTTTCTTCTAGGGTTTTTATGGTTTTAGGTCTAACATTTAAGTCTCTAATCCATCTTGAATTAATTTTCGTATAAGGACTAAGGAAAGGATCCAGTTTCAGCTTTCTACTTATGGCTAGCCAATTTTCCCAGCACCATTTATTAAATAGGGAATCCTTTCCCCATTTCTTGTTTTTCTCAGCTTTGTCAAAGATCAGATCGTTGTAAATGTGTGGTATTATTTCTGAGGGCTCTGTTCTGTTCCATTGGTCTATATCTCTGTTTTGGTACCAGTACCATGCTGTTTTGGTTACTGTAGCCTTGTAGTATAGCTTGAAGTCAGGTATCGTGATGCCTCCAGCTTTGTTCTTTTTGGTTAGGATTGTCTTGGCAATGCAGGCTCTGTTTTGGCTCCATATGAACTTTAAAGCAGGTTTTTCCAATTCTGTGAAGAAAGTCATTGGTAGCTTAATGGGGATGGCATTGAATCTATAAATTACCTTGGGCAGTATGGCCATTTTCACAATGTTGATTCTTCCTATCCATTAGCATGGTATGTTTTTCCATTTGTTTGTGTCCCCTTTTATTTCGTTGAGCAGTGGTTTGTAGTGCTCCTTGAAGAGGTCCTTTACACCCCTTGTGAGTTGGATTCCTAGGTATTTTATTCTCTTTGAAGCTATTGTGAATGGGAGTTCATTCATGATTTGGCTCTCTGTTTGTCTGTTACTGGTGTATAAGAATGCTTGTGATTTTTGCACGTTGATTTTGTATCCTGAGACTTTGCTGAAGTTGCTTATCAGCTTAAGGAGATTTTGGGCTGAGACAATGGGGTTTTCTAAACATACAATCATGTCATCTGCAAACAGGGACAATTTGACTTCTTCTTTTCCTCACCGAATACCTTTATTTCTTTCTCTTACCTGATTGCCCTAGCCAGAACTTCCAACACTATGTTGAATAGGAGTGGTGAGAGAGGGCATCCCTGTCTTGTGCCAGTTTTCAAAGGGAATGCTTCCAGTTTTTGCCCATTCAGTATGATATTGGCTGTGGGTTTGTCATAAATAGCTCTTATTATTTTGAGGTACGTTCCATCAATACCGAATTTATTGAGCGTTTTTAGCATGAAGGGCTGTTGAATTTTGTCAAAGGCCTTTTCTGCATCGATTGAGATAATCATGTGTTTTTTTGTCTTTGGTTCTGTTTAAATGCTGGATTACGTTTATTGATTTGCATATGTTGAACCAGCCTTACATCTCAGGGATGAAGCCCACTTGATCATGGTGGATAAACTTTTTGATGTGCTGCTGGATCCGGTTTGCCAGTATTTTATTGAGGATTTTTGCATCAATGTTCATCAGGGATATTGCTCTAAAATTCTCTTTTTTTGTTGTGTCTCTGCCAGGCTTTGGTATCAGGATGATGTTGGCCTCATAAAATGAGTTAGGGAAGATTTCCTCTTTTTCAATTGATTGGAATAGTTTCAGAAGGAATGGTACCAGTTCCTTCTTATACCTCTGGTAGAATTTGGCTGTGAATCCATCTGGTCCTGGACTTTTTTTGGTTGGTAGGCTATTAATTATTGTCTCAATGTCAGAGCCTGCTATTGGTCTATTCAGAGATTCAACTTCTTCCTGGTTTAGTCTTGGGAGAGTGTAAGTGTCAGGAAATTATCCATTTCTTCTAGGTTTTCTAGTTTATTTGCGTAGAGGTGTTTATAGTATTCTCTGATGGTAGTTTGTATTTCTGTGGGGTCAGTGGTCATATCCCCTTTATCATTTTTTATTGCATCGAATTGATTCTTCTCTCTTTTCTTCTTTATTGGTCTTGCTAGCGGTCTATCAATTTTGTTGATCTTTTCAAAAAACTAGCTCCTGGATTCTTTGAGTTTTTGGAGGGTTTTTTGTGTCTCTATCTCCTCAGTTCTGCTCTGATCTTAGTTATTTCTTGCCTTCTGCTAGCTTTTGAATGTGTTTGCTCTTGCTTCTCTAGTTCTTTTAATTGTGATGTTAGAGTGTCAATTTTAGATCTTTCCAGCTTTCTCTTGTGGGCATTTAGTGCTCTAAATTTCCCTCTACGCACTGCTTTAAATGTGTCCCAGATATTCTGGTATGTTGTATCTTTGTTCTTATTTGGTTTCAAAGAACATCTTTACTTCTGCCTTCATTTCATTATGTACCCAGTAGTCATTCAGGAGCAGGTTGTTCAGTTTCCATGTAGTTGAGCAGTTTTGATTGAGTTTCTTAGTCCTGAGTTCTAGTTTGATTGCACCGTGATCTGAGAGACAGTTTGTTATAATTTCTGTTCTTGTACATTTGCTGAGGAGTGCTTTACTTCCAAGTATGTGGTCCATTTTGGAATAAGTGTGTTGTGGTGCTGAGAAGAATGTATATTCTGTTGATTTGGGGTGGAAAGTTCTGCAGATGTCTATTAGGTCTGCTTGGTACAGAGTTGAGTTCAATTCCTGGATATCCTTGTTAAGTTTCTGTCTTGTTGATCTGTCTAATGTTGACAGTGGGGTGTTAAAGTCTCCTGTTATTATTTTGTGATATATGCAAAATATATGTGATGTAAAGAGTCTAAGTCTCTTTGTAAGTCTCTAAGGACTTGCTTTATGAATCTGGGTGCTCCTGTATTGGATGCATATATCTTTAGGATAGTTAGCTCTTCCTGATGAATTGATCCCTTTACCATTATGTAATGGCCTTCTTTGTCTCATTTAATCTTTGTTGGTTTAAAGTCTATTTTATCAGAGACTAGGATTGGAACCCCTGCTTTTTTTTTGTTTTCCATTTGCTTGGTAGATCTTCCTCCATCCCTGTATTTTGAGCCTATGTGTATCTCTACATGTGAGATGGGTCTCCTGAATACAGCAAACTGATGGGTCTTGACTCTTTATCTGATTTGCCAGTCTGTGTCTTTTAATTGGACCATTTAGTCCTTTTACATGTAAGGTTAATATTGTTATGTGTGAACTTGATCCATTCATTATGATATTAGCTGGTTATTTTGCTTGGTAGTTGATGCAGTTTCTTCCTAGCATCGATGGACTTACATTTTGGCATGTTTTTGCAATGGCTGATACCGGTTGTTCCTCTCCATGTTTAGTGCTTCCTTCAGGATCTCTTGTAGGGCAGGCCTGGTGGTGACAAAATCTCTAAGCATTTGCTTGTCTATAAAGGATTTTATTTCTCCTTCACTTATGAAACTTAGTTTGGCTGAATATGAAATTCTGGGTTGAAAATTCTCTTCTTTACGAATGTTGAATATTGGCCCCCACTCTCTTCTGGCTTGTAGCATTTCTGCTGAGAGATCTACTGTTAGTCTGACGGGCTTCTGTTTGTGGGTAACCCGACCTTTCTATCTGGCTGCCCTTAATATTTTTTCCTTCATTTCAACTTTGGTGAATCTGACAATTATGCGTCTTGGAGTTGCTCTTCTGGAGGAGTATCTTTGTGGTGTTCTCTGTATTTCCTGAATTTGAATGTTGGCCTGCCATACTAAGTTGGGGAAGTTTTCCTGGATGAGATCCTGCAGAGTGTTTTCCAACTTGGTTCCATTTTACCTGTCACTTTCAGGCACATCAATCAGACGTAGATTTGGTCTTCTCACATAATCCCGTATTTCTTGGAGGCTTTGTTCATTTCTTTTTACTCTTTTTTTCTACATTTCTCTTCTTGCTTCATTTCATTCATTTGATCTTCAATCACTGATAATCTTTCTTCCAGTTGATCGAGTCAGTTACTGAATCTTGTGCATTTGTCACATAGTTCTTGTGTCATGGTTTTCATCTCTATCAGTTCTTTTAAGGTCTTCTCTGCATTGATTATTCTAGTTATTCATTCATCCATTCTTTTTTCAAAGTTTTTAGTTTCTTTGCACTGGTTACGTAGTTGCTCCTTTAGCTCTGAGAAGTTTAATTGACTGAAGCATTCTTCTCTCAACTTGTCAAAGTCATTCTCTGTTCAGCTTTGTTCTGTTGCTGGTGATGAGCTGCGTTCCTTTGGAGGGGGAGATGCGTTCTGACTTTTTGAATTTCCAGCTTTTCTGCACTGCTTTTTCCCCATCTTTGTGGTTTTATCTGCCTTTGGTCTTTGGTGATGGTGACGTACTGATAGGGTTTTGCTGTGGGTGTCCTTTCTGTTTGTTAGTTTTCCTTCTAACAGTCAGGACCCTCAGCTGCAGGTCTGTTGGAGTTTGCTTGAGGTCCACTCCAGACCCTGTTTGCCTGGGTATCAGCAGTGGAGGCTGCAGAGGATAGAATATTGCTGAACAGCGAGTGTTGCTGTCTGATTCTTGCTCTGGAAGCTTCGTCTCAGGGTGTACCCAGCTGTGTGAGGTGTGATGTGTCAGTCTGCACCTAGTGGGGGATGTCTCCCAGTTAGGCTACTCAGGGGTCAGAGACCCACTTGAGCAGGCAGTCTGTCCATTCTCATATCTCAACCTCCATGCTAGGAGAACCACTGCTCTCTTCAAAGCTGTCAGACAGGGACTTTTACATCTGCAGAGGTTTCTGCTGCTTTTTGTTTAGCTATGCCCTATCCCCAGAGGTGGAGTCTAAAAAGTTAGGCAGGCCTCCTTGAGCTGCGGTGGGCTCCACCCGATTCGAGCTTCCTGGCGGCTTTGTTTATCTACTTAAGCCTCAGCTATGGCGGGCACCCCTCCCCCAGCCTTGCTGCTGCCTTGCAGTTAGATCTCCGACTGCTGTGCTAGTAATGACGGAGGCAACGTGGGCATGGGACCCTCCGGGCCAGGTGTGGGATATAATCTCCTGGTGTGCCGTTTGCTAAGACCCTTGGTAAAATGCAGTATTAGTGTGGGAGTTACCCGATTTTCCAGGTGTTATGTGTCTCAATTTCCCTTTGCTAAGAAAAGGAATTCCCTTCCCCCTTGCACTTCCCAGGTGAGGTGATGCCTTGCCCTGCTTCAGCTCTCGCTGATCGGGCTGCACCCACGGACCAGCATCTGACATGCCCCAGTGAGATGAACCCAGTACCTCAGTTGAAAATGCAGATATCACCTGTCTTCTGTGTCGCTCATGCTGGGAGCTGGAGGCTGGAGCTGTTCCTGTTCGGCCATCTTGGGTGCCACCCTTGTTTGGTAAATTTCTTATTGATATCCTGAATTGTTTTTCTGATTTCTTTTTTTTTTTTTTTTTTTTTTTCTGAGTTATCTTGCATCTCAATGAATGTCTTTAATTTTCTTATTTTGAATTCTTTATATGGGATTTCATGCATTTTATTGGAATCTGTTGTTGGATAATTATTGTGTTCCTTTGGAACTGTCATATTTCCTTGCTTTTGCATGTTTTTTTGTGTCCTTATGTTTATATCCATGCATCTGGTGTAACAACCACTGCTTCCAATTTTTTGAATTCGCTTTTACAGGGGAAGAATTTTCCTGAAGATGTATCTGTGGTATTGTTTGGGTAGGGCACTTTTGCTTTGATTCTCAGTGCTTGCAATAGTGTAGTTTCTGTATGATTTCTTCAGCTGTAACAGCATCAGTGGTGTTTGTGATTTCCTCAGTGGCTTAGAGTATAGTTGTTAGTGGAGGTTGTAGTGAAGTTTTGCTGGGGATGGGAACTTCAAGAGGCCAATCCTTAGACTTCACTGGTGGCAGCAGCAGGCTGAGTGTGCCTGTCCTTGGGCTTCAGTGCAATATATGCTGGCACTGGTATTAGTGAGTCCAAGCATGATGAATCTTGGGCCTCCAGGTGACTGGCCTGCTTGGGTGCTGGCAGCGGCAGTGGTAGACCACTGGTCTGGATGGGTGGGTCTTCAGGCCCCTGGGCAGCAGGTATGGCATGGGAAACGGCAGTAGCAGTGGCAGGACAATCCTCTGGTTTCCAAGAAGTCTGCATTGGTGTTGGCAGTGGCTGCAACAGGCTGGGCACGCTAGTCCCCAGGCCTGTAGGTGGCACATGCAGGCAGATGTTAGCTGTGGTAGTAGCTGCAGGTTTAGTGGGCCTGTCCTCAGGCTCCTGGGAGGAGTGCTAAGGTACCAACAGTGGTGGTTGGGGCAGGGTGATCCCCAGGCTTCCAGACCATTTGCTCAGGCACTGAGTGGGAGTGTAGAGCCAGGCCAGGCAATCTTGTCCTCAGACCCCTCTAGTGGTGCATTGGGAGCTGGTTGTGGTAGGCAGGCATAGGATGGTATCCAGAGCACTGGTGGAATGCTTGGGTGGGGGCAGTAGTGACTGTGCTGCCGCCCTGCTCCCGGGGAGGATGGGGTTGCTTTCAGTGGCAATAGCTGTAGGTGAATGGAGAGCATGCACTTTCGCCCCAGGTAGTAGAGATATGCAGGGTAGCCCTTCCACAGGGTGTTTTGAAATATGTAGCAGCCCTGTTCTTGGGGGTGGTGGAGTTGCTTCAGCATTGGTGGCAGCAGCCAGCAGCAGTGCCTGGCTACATGTGGGGATGTCAGTATGTCTCCAGGAATGTGGAGATGTAGGGCTTTTAAGCCCAAAGGCAGCATGCAGTCTGGTCGGGGCCAGGCTCTCAAAATGGTGCCTTGCTTTAACTGCTTAGGAGCTCCCTCTCTGGAGCAATGCCATTGCATATCTGGTAGCTCCCTCTACTGGTCTTGGGGGCTGCAAGGGTGGAGGTGCTCTCAACATGGCTAGGATTGCAGGAGTCCATGATGGGTATGTAGACCACTGGAGGCAACTCCCTTACCTTTTCCCAGCACTGGGGAGCCTCTTCAGGCTTTCAGCTGCTCCCTGCTAAGCAGGGTTCCTTGCTTTTCTCTCCTTCCTTACCTTAGCTGTTTTCTGTCACTTTTCTGTTGAATTTCGGTGTTTTCTGATAGGTGATCTATCTGAAGGGGTTCTTCTTTGTGGAGGTGGCAAATACCAGATGCTACTAGTCTGCCATCTTGAAGCTCCTCCTTCATTTTTGAAAATCTATGACTGTAATATATTTTGTACTTGACATAGAGAAATATATGTTTCCTGTTCAGAAGATGTGCTTTGTGCATGTTAAGTAGTAATTCCTATATTTCTAATTAATTTCATAGTTACCAATGTGGTTGTTTGATGTAATAAAATTAGAGCATAAGCTCATGAGGACATTAAGAGAGTTCTACTTTTAGGAGTTTCTTCAGAATTTTTTTTTTTCAGTTTTTATCTGGAAGACAGCAGGTATCGCTGATATCAGTAGACGTTTAAATGTTGAGAAATAATAAAAGAATAAGCTAATGTGGTCTGGATACTTTTATGTATTTATTTGGTGTATACTATGAGACAGGCACTGTGAGAGTTACTGAATCTTTTTTTAAAAAGCTGAGTTAATAATAAAAAAGATACATATAATTTTTATTTAAAATAAAATATTCATTTTTAAAATTTAAGTGTGGAATGAGGTGGGTCAAAACTAATGCAAGGCTGGGCGTGGTGGCTCATGCTTGTGATCTTTAGCACTTTCGGAGACCAGGTTCGAAGGATCACTTGAGGCCAGAAGTTTGAAACCAGCCTGGGCAAACATTGTCTCTACAAAAAATAAAAAAAATTAGCCATGTGTGGTGGTGTGTGCTTGTCATCCCAAGTACTCGGAGACTGAGGTGGGAGTGTAACCTCCCAATGAATTCACCTTGCCTGCTGCCTAGACAGAGCTGATTTATCAAAACAGGGGAATTGCAACGGAGAAAGAGTAATTCAGTCAGAGCTGGCTGTGTGAGAAACCAGAGTTTTATTATTACTCAAATCAGTCGCCCTAAGCATTCAGCATTTGGGGATCAGAGCTTTTTTTTTTTTTTTTTTTTTTTTTTTTTTTTTTTTTTTAAGACAGAGTTTTGCTCTGTTGCCCAGGCTGGAGTGCAGTGGTGCGATCTCGGCTAACCACAACCTCCGTCTCCCAGGTTCAAGTGATTCTCCTGCCTCAGCCTCCTGAGTAGCTGTGACTACAGGCATTCGACACCACACCCAGCTTATTTTTTGTATTTTTGGTAGAGATGGAGTTTCACTGTGTTAGTGGGGATGGTCTTGATCTCCTGACCTCGTGACCCACCTGCATCGGCCTCCCAAAGTGCTGGGATTACAGGCGTGAGCCACCCCGCTGGGTGGGATCGGAGTTTTTAAAGATAATCTGGTGGGTAGGGGCTTGGAAAGTGGGGAATGCTGAGTGGTCAGGTTGGAGACGGAATCGTAAGGGGAGTGAAGTAAGGTTTTCTTGCTGTCTTCTTTACTGGGTAGGATGGCAGAACTGGTTGAGCCAGATTACCAGTATGGGTAGTGTCAGCTGATCCATCCGGTGCAGGGTCTGTAAAATATCTCAAGCACTGATCTAGGTTTTACAATAGTGATGTTATCCCAGGAGCAAGTTGGGGAGGTTCAGACTCTTGGAGCCACTTTCTGCCTTCCCCCTGTTGAGGCTAGAAAGAGATACTGTAATCTTTGCGCTTTTTCAAGTGTTCAATTTATAGCTTGACTTAAAATTAGCGAGTTTACTCCTGAAGATCAAAAGACCAACCATAGTTCCCTAACTTAATTGTTTATGACAGAAGGAAGCCTATTAAACTAAAAAATTAAGTTTGCATGACCCCTAAACTGTAATTTCTAATCTTGTAGCTAATTTGTTAGTCCTGCAAAGGCAGACTGGTCCCCAGGCAAGAAGGAGTCTTTTCGGGAAAGAGTTGTTACCCATTTTGTTTCAGAGTCAAACAAAATTCCTTCCCAAAGTTAGTTCAGCCTACTGCCAGGAATGAATAAGAACAGCTTAAATGTTAGAAGCAAGATGGAGTAGATTAGGTCTGATTTCTTTCATTGTCATAATTTCCTCAGTTATAATTTTGTAAAGGCAATTTCAGGAGGATTACTTGAGCCAGGGAGGTTGAGGCTGCAGTGAGCTATGATTATTCTGCTGTATTCTGGTCTGGGTGACTAAGCAAGACCCTGTCTCAAAAACAAGCAAACAAGTAAACAAAAACTAATGCAAACAGTAGCTATCTCTGTAGTAGTGTTACAAATGGTTTGCATTTTATTCGTCTGTTTAACTGTCTTTTCTAAATTTCTATATTGGGCCTCTGTTATATATATGTATATGTAGTCAGTGGATAAAGTAGTTATTAAAACAAACTAATCTAGTCTAGTAACTTCAGCTAACTTGATGTGAAAGCCTAAACTGATTTGTCTGTGGGACACTTTCTGCCTTTCCCCTGTTGAGGCTAGAAAGAGATACTGTAATCTTTGTGCTTTTTCAAGTGTTCAATTTATATCTTGACTTAAAATTAGCGAGTTTACTCCTGAAGATCAAAAGACCATAGCTCCCTAACTTAATTGTGTATGACAGAAGGAAGCCTATTAAACTAAAAAAATTAATGTGAATTTCTTGTGAATTAATTTACTTATATATGTATATAAGTATATATATACACATACATATATATACTTATATACATATATAAGTAAATTATATACATATATGTATATACACATATGTAAGTATATGTTATATATGTATATACATATATAAGTATATATGTATTTCATAGTTGTCAATTTGGTTGTTTGATGTAATAAAATTAGAGTATAAGTATATATACTCTCTCTATATACTATGCTATATATACACTATACTATATATAGGGTATATATACTATACCCTGTATAAGTATGTATGTATATATACACACGTATATATATTCATACATATATGTATATATATACACACACACACATATATGTATATGTGTTTCTTTTCTGTATTCTTAGTCTTTAAAAATAGTGGTTTCTAAACTTTGGCACTTTTTAATATCCTGTGGTCATTTGTTCGATTTGCCCTAACTTCAGCGTCCTAAATGATGTTCACATATTCTTAATGTTTAAGGTAGTTAATAATAAAAACAATTTATATTTGAAAAAAATACTGAGGTCAAAGGAAAGCAGAAATTACTGCTGTTTATCTCTAAGACTCCTGTGACTTATCTAAACATTATGAGATTCCAGTTCATTGGCATGACTTTCTTTAAAACCTCAGTGGCAAATATTAATTTGAAAGATTTATCCTTAGCTCTGAAATATTCTAATCAGATTTTAAATATCGATAACTATTATAATTACCTTAAAAAGTGAAAGAGTCACTTTAAAGTACTTTAAAAAGTGAAAGAGTAACACTGTATTAGGAAGAGAAACTCAGATGCTTTTTAGTGGGTGTGGAAACCCAGCAAGAATCTACTCTCCTTTTCCCTTGGAGATGAGGGCTGGGAGGGAAACTGACCTCATCACTTAGGAGAAGAAAGGGAGAAGTCTGGGCTGAACTTGGGATACTGAGATATGTGGGAAGGAGATATGGGGAGAGGGTAACTGGTAAGGGCAGATGTCTCAATTCCAAGGATTAAGGACATTTATAAACAAATAATCTGTCCAAAACTGAAGGCCCTGGATGGTGGTGATGTTGATGATGGTAAGTGTATGTGTGTGTGTGTGTGTGTGTGTGTGAGAGAGAGAGAGAGAGAGAGAAACGGACATATATTCATTTATTGATTATCTTGTCCATGCTAGGTCTGTTATGTTTACAATCTGATGTGAACTATTCACACTAGGGCATACATTTATTAGGAAGGGATGATTGCCTAATTTTATGAACTTTTCATAAAGTTTTATAAACATACTGAGTTAGAAATATACAATAGGTATTTTCTGTTGAAAAAATACACTGTTCACTTTTATTACCACAGTAATAAATATATAACAAATAAATAATATGGAGATGTTTTTCAGTGTGTAAGCTCCCTTGTCTTGTCTTCTTGAGCTGAGGTGAGCTGTGAATCTTTGACGTGTGCTTGGAACACTTCTGCTACCTTAAAGATGTTCTCTTCACCACGCTGTCCAAATTTACTTGCTGTCTCAGCCTAAAGCACTCTGTTCTTCCTGGATGACCTAGCCATGGAGTTGGAGTGTGGGCTAGCTCTCAGCCAGACCCTG
This sequence comes from Piliocolobus tephrosceles, assembly GCF_002776525.5. Lineage (NCBI taxonomy): Eukaryota > Metazoa > Chordata > Mammalia > Primates > Cercopithecidae > Piliocolobus > Piliocolobus tephrosceles. Next base: position 82,506,190 of record NC_045436.1, on the reverse strand, counting down.
GCCTGCTCAGTAGATTAAAGGGCATTGCAATCCTTGGGTTATGGCTTAATACAGAGACTATAATATTAAAATAAAGATTTGTCAGTCTTGCTTATTTGATAAGCGTGCATTTATTTTTTAATGCATTCATTTGGAATCACTTTTTCATTCATCTTTATTTTATCCATAAAATAGCCCTTGAAAATAACTTTATGGGTATTTTGCTTGAAATATTCATAAAGAGGGTACGTTGCTTGAATAATTTTTCCTCTGATTAGTCTCCTCATTGCTTGAGTAAATTTTCTTTGGAGCTTACTAACTTATCCTTGTTCTAGGGAGCATTTTGCATTGGGTCTCTTTTGCCTTGATTTCATTTTCAAGGGTTTTGTGCTGCTGAGTGGGCAAGGAGATCTTGCTGCTTGGTGAAGAAGAGGGAAAACAGCTGTTTTAACTAACTGTGGGCCAACATTTTTGCCTAAGGCAATGGTTAGCTCTTTCAAAAGCAGCTGCTTAAGTCCATCCCATTATTCTGGCAGGAGTACAGGAAAATATCTTATGTTTGAATTTATAAATTCCATGGCTTGGTCATTTCAGTGTGGTGTCATTACTGTTTCTTTAAATGCACATGACTACCTTTCCCTGCAGCTTTTCATATTCTATTAAAGATGGAGGAAGAGGAGAGCCTGCAAAAGGGGGAGCTGTGAGGAGGTCAGCAGGGCAAAGCTAATACAGGCAGCTATTTTTGAATAGCTTTTCCCCGCAATGAGATGAAGCATCTTTTTCATCTACCAGTGTTTGCAGATTCATCCCTTGCTGACTTGAATGTGCCCTGTCTCTGAACTTTCACTGCCCTGCTAGTCCTTATGGTTCCCGATGCCATCCTGTATTCTTAACTGTGACCCTTGGGTATATTTTGTCTTTCTAAGTACGTTCAGAGAGTTAGAGACAGCGTATTTGCCTTTTTGGATTGGGATATAATTTATAATGCCTGTCAAGGTTTGCAGACGGTAGTTATTCAAGAAATAGATTTCATTTGCTTGACAGAAATGCTCACATAACTGTTTTAGTGCCCTCATCAGGTAGTTTAGATTACAAAGATGCTATTTTGATAAGTACAGGAACTGTGGCACCATATAAATATACATTTAGCAGAGGGTCAGACATATTATCTATGTTTGTAGATTTCAGTGTTCTTTCTTTTTTTACTTTGAGACAAAGTCTCACACTGTTGCACAGGCTGGAGTGTAGTGGAGCGATCTCAGCTCACTTTAGCCTTGAACTCCTGGGCTCAAGCGATCCTCTCATCTCAGCCACTCAAGTAGCTGGGGCCACAGGCGTGTCACTACACCCAGCTAATTTTAAAATTATTTTTATAGATGGAGTCTCATTATGTAGCCCAGACTGGTCTCAAACCCCTGGGATCAAGAGATGCTCCTACCTCAGCCTCCCAAAGTGCTGGGACTATAGGCATGAGCCACTACACCTGGCCCATTTCAGTATTCCTTTTTACAGAGACCCTCTTTTTTTTTTTTTTTTTTTTTTGAGACGGAGTCTGGCTCTGTCACCCAGGCTGGAGTGCTGTGGCCGGATCTCAGCTCACTGCAAGCTCCGCCTCCCGGGTTCACGCCATTCTCCTGCCTCAGCCTCCCGGGTAGCTGGGACTACAGGCGCCGCCACCTCGCCCGGCTAGTTTTTTGTAGTTTTTAGTAGAGATGGGGTTTCACCGTGTTAGCCAGGATGGTCTCGATCTCCTGACCTCGTGATCCGCCCGTCTCGGCCTCCCAAAGTGCTGGGATTACAGGCTTGAGCCATCGCGCCCGGCCTACAGAGACCCTCTTATAAGAGGCTAACATTTTATTGTTACAGTGCCCCCAAATTCTTTGTTTTACATTGAATATATTCGATATTTGGCTTTAGGACTCTGAAAGGCAAAAAGTACCTTTGCTTTTGCTTTTCCTCATTATTCATATACAAATGTCAATCATTGTGTGCCTGCGAGTGTCTTTCCTTTTGGTAGGTAGGCATCACTACGAGAGGCTCATGGAAAATTGAGAGCACCAGAGTTAGGAAACCTGGACCCTTGGCCTGTCCATTGGCTCAGGAGGGAAATTCTGCAGTCAGAGCCTCAGAAACACCTGCAAAGTGACGAGAACATCTCCAAGTTTCTTCTACCTCGAACATTTTGTGGTTCTTTTCCTTTGTTTGTAAATTAGAATAGTCATTACCACCTAGTGAGGGTATAAGTGTGAAACAACCCAGTTTTTCTTGAAACTAGACATTACATGACTGGATGAAAACATTGATACTTGAGTCTTTATTACAATCAGTTAAAGCAAGGCTTAGCGTATAGTTTGGGAGCATGTCTTCCTGTTACTTTTTGACACACTTGAAGTAATGTAACTGAGTCCTCTTATTTGTCTACTTTCTATGTCTCTCCTTATAACTTTTTCTCCTAGACAATTGAATAAAGCTTTTTTTTGACCTTTCTTCCCCCCAACTACATCTTAGCAAAGGAGTAGACTGTATGAGAATGTAAGAGGAAGCTGGCGTATTAGAGAGGATTTTGAAGGCTGATGTACCGGACACATCTACGTGAGCTACAGTTGTCTTGTGATACTCTGAATGAAGGAGCAGCATACATTAATATAGGCTATGTAGGTATTTACACTTTCTACAAATTACCATCCAGGTCAGACACGTTGTGCTCTTTGTTTTTTCTTTTTTTAAAGAACCCTCACTGAGTCATCTCTGGCAAAGCCTTAAAGTGAATCAGTGGTCAGAACCACATTCTCTGCCATCCTCTAGGTTGCCTTCTTGATTGAGGTTATATGAGCAAACTATAGAACTCAATCTCTTCTGCTTGGGCATAGGACATCAGCGAGAACACCAATAAGCCCTCAGGCCAGAGAGGGCCTCAAGACCTCAAATTGTGGAGAGGGCAGGCCAGCATTGCCTTTCCACCTGTTTTGATAAAGAATTCCTGTCCTCTTTCTGCCCAGAGTTGTTTAGTCAAAGTGAAGAGAGAATGCAGAACTTGGTGGTGTGATTGGAAGGATGAGCTCTGTAGGGGATTCTAGAAGATATAGCAATCCTTCTTTCCTGCCCTCACCCCCAGTACTGCATCCATTTTTGAAATGATCTTGCATTTTACTTCAGGAGAGCTGGTGATGATAAGTGTTCTTCAGGAAATGGTGACTTAGTAATGCCAGGAGAGAGATAATAGGGAGCTGTATTCTAGAAATGTGGCTTAATTTATAAGATGGAGTTCTTCTTACCTGCAAATAGGATTATGCAATTTATAAATTTAATTTAGCAAGTGAAAGGGAGTGACCAAAGAACATCAGGAAAACTACTGGTTATTTAAGACTTTGCCCCTTGTGAACCTAAATTACCTACTTTTCCATGTGCTGCTGGAAGGAAGGGGTTTACTCTATTTGAAAGAAGAGGACAGGGGAAAAATATGTTCTTAAGTATATCTGGTGATAACTTTGTAGGCTCGTAGATCTTCATACTGTGTTTTTAATTCTACAACCTTAGTTTGTTCATTTAGTAGTGCTCAGGAGTGTTAATGGGGTATGCTCTGGAGGAGTGCACACTTGCTCGAGAACCTTCCAAGTTCAAAGCAAGAGAAACTGGGGAATTTTGCCAATGACCTTTGAGGACTGCATTATTTGTTTTCCTGTCAGAGGCTGTCACTAACAGCTGATTCTCCTACCAAAGAAGAAGTAGCAGAAAACAACACAGGAGGCTGCTTGGTTGGTAGGAGGTGCTGAAAGGACAGAACTAAAACCTTTAGGTGAATATTAAGGAGAAGTATATTTCAAATTCAGCGTAAAGGGAGTCTTTACAATAGCCAAGCCTAGCACAAATGGGAAGGCTATTTTGTGAGACAGAGGTTTTTTGTCATTAGAGATATTTAAAGAAAGGTTAGAATGGCCTTTTGGGGTTGGGGGGGAATATTCTAGGGCAAGGATTAGCAAACTTTTTCTGTTAAGGATCACACAGTAAAATAGTTTAGGCATCTGTCACAACTACTCAACTCTGTTGTTGTATTGCAAAGGCAACCAAAGACAATAAGTAAACAAATGAGCATGACTGTTATATTAGTCTGCTGTGGCTGCCCTAAGAAAATACCATAGGCAGAGTGACTTAAATAACAGAAGTTTATTTCTCACAGTTCTGGCAGCTGGAAAGTCCGAGATAAAGGTGCTGGCCAATTTGGTTTCCAGTGAGGACTGCCTTCCTGGCTTGCAGACAGATGCCTTCTTGCTAGGTCCTCACATAGTAAAGAGAGAGACAGATATCCATTTCTTCCTCTTCTTATAAGGCTGCAATCCTAACAGATTACTGCCCCACCCTTATTACTTCATACAAAGCTGGAGGTTAGGGCTTCAACATATGAATTTTAGGGGAGGAGTCCCCGTTTAGTCCACAGCATCTGTGTTCCAATTTTATTTATAATTTTATTTATAAAAACAAGAGGTGGGCTAGATTTGTCCCAAAGACCATAGTTTGATAACCTGTTCAATAGAGGAAATTAAACACTGATGAGCGAGTAGACTAGCTGATCTACCAGCTGACAGATTCAAAACCTGGAGGCTATCGGTAAGTAACCTGCAAAATTAACTGGATCAGAACAAACCTAATTCAGGGCTCATTGACTGGCGTTTCTCAGAACAAATCATTTAATAAACAAAAATAGTTCTTAAGTCCAGGATTAATTTTACTTCGATGTGCATCAAATCTATGCTTTTGGCTGATGGGAGATGCAAATGATAAACTGTGCTGGGGTCATCTTTAGAACAGGCCTGGTGTGGTCCTACAGTCGTAAACAGTGCCAGTTATAAAGTCTTTTGTCATTGATCAGCATACAAACCTAGCTTCTTTTTCTTTTGCAGCAAAGCCATGATTACTAATCTCCTCTTTATTCATAGGAGACGGGTCTCTAAGGTATTTCTCAGATAGTAGCCTTCTCCCTCCCCTTCCTTCGGAGAAAAATGGAAGCCACTAAATAGGAACTCCCTCCATATTTTGCCACGAATCGTAGAAACTTAAGTGCCTCTGCACAGTCACTGCTCTTCTCCTTTTTTTCTGTGGCAGCAAAGAATGAGAACCTTTTCTGCTGACTCTAACCCCCTGTACCTCCAAGCTTTTTTGATATTTCATCACCAGTTTCTTCTGCAGAACTTTAAAAAAGGGTCTCTTTTTCCACCCAGCTCATGTCCCAAGTCTGTCTCATTGCTCTATCTTGTTGAAAAATAAAAACTAAACACAAATCCAATTCCAGAGACGTTATATAAACAATGTAAATTTAACAGGAAATGGAGGACAGAGTCGTACTGCACATATATAAAACTCTACTTCAAAACCCTTTTGAAACATTCTGACAACCCCAAACTCCACACCCAAAGTTCATCCCTCATCTTTCTTCTTTCTGTATAGCTCTCCTCTTCGGTCTTGTTTTCTCTTCTTTCTGATCAACACTCTTTGCCTCCTCTCTGTTCCTGGCTTTTCCAAGTGGCATTTTCTGAGGCTTTTTGCACACAGAGAGATTTTATCTTTCTGCTTCTTTCATATTCATCCTGGTATATCACTGTGCTGGGACCCTTAGCTATTCTTATAAAATGCAAGTCTGATTACGCTCTTTGATGAAAAATCTTCAATGACTCTACATTGATCTGGGGTGAAATTGCCAAACTCCTCACCTGTTCGTCCTTTGGACACTGCTCAACTTTTCAATTATGCTGACCCCCCTCATCAATTTTGTTATTGCCCAAATTTCCTTGTTATGGCATTCCTCTGTCTCACTTATGGGCCTTCACATGCTTCTGTATGCCTAGAATCCTTATCATCTTCCTCCGTACTTAGCTGAGGCATCCTTCTGGTCTCAGCTAGATACCACTTTCCAATGAAAGCGTTCCTTGGCCAGGCATGGTGGCTCATGTCTATAATCTCAGTGCTTTGGGAGGTGGAGGCTGGAGGATTGCTTGAGGCCAGGAGTTTAAGACTAACCTGGACAACAAAGTGAGACCTCATCTTTACAAAAAGTAAAAAAAAAAAAAAAAAAAAAATTAGCTAAGTGGGGTGGCACATGCCTATAGTGCCAGCTGCTCAGAAGGCTGAGGCTGGAGGAGCGCTTGAGGAGTTCAAAGCTGCCGTGAACTATGATCGTGCCACTGCCGGGGCAACAGAGTGAGACCCTGTGTCAAAAAAAAAAAAAAAAAAAAGAGAAAGCCTTTCTTCACCCTCTGTGTATTAGATGTGCTTTCTGACATCCTGTTTTTATTTCTCAGGACAGCCTTTTATTTCTCCTGTCCTGATTATTACACTTTTGAATTTGTCTATAGACTCTTAGTTCATGAGAGTAGGGGCCATGTTTATCCTGGTCACCATTTAATTCCCATCATTTAGTGGAGTGCATGGCACATACAAAGTCCTCAGGAAATATTTTTTGTATAAATTATCTGCATTTCAAGTGTAACGTTATTTTTTCACATTTGATTAATTTTAATACATATAAATTTATGCATTACATAATTTTAAAACCCATTTACATTATAAAGTAAAAATACTATTACTTTTCACTTTACTTTATAAAGTACTTTTACTTTATAAAAAGGAACAAATGTGTATCATTCTTGGAAAATTTATTTTATCTTTCCATTTGTTATTTTCTGTTTATGCTCCATAAAGTTTTATGACTTACAATCATAACATTTTTAGAGTGGAAATCTATATAAAATATATCATTTTTGTTATTCTTCCTCAAAATGAAGGATTAAACTGAAGATTAAAAGAAAATTTCCACGAAGTTTTCATTACGACAGCATTGTGGAGCACTTACTGGATTTGAAGCTGCTTTAGTCTTACCTTCAATGAATCCTGAGAAGTGCAGTGATAATCCTTAGCATTTTATATATATATTTTTTTCTTTTTATATTTTAGATAAGAGTGCCCAGGAGTGGAATCTGGAAATAGAGGCTGCATTTGATGTTGTCAGCTCAAAGCCAGTTGGTGGTCAAGTGATCGTAGCCATCCCTAAGTTGCAAACACAACAGATGTACAATATTGAACTTCAACCTGGAAAAAGGATTGTTGAGCTATTTTTGAACATTAGCAAGGTAAATGATGGTACTTCCTGAGAAGCCATGGATGAAAAGCAAAACCTGTGCTAAAGAAAAGATTAGAAAGGAGGGACTAAGTATGAAAGAAAAATCTACTTTCTCTGCTTATATTTGTCGTTTTCTTCTCTATTTTTAGTCTCTCATATGTTTTCTGTATGAGCTAAAGAATGATTTTCCCAAATTTTAAGATTAAGAAAATAGAGAATATATCATTAATTTGGCAATTCTTCCTCTCATTTTATTTTTATCATTATATTTTAATTTTCTGTAGTATTTGTAGTATCCTGAAGCCAAAATACAGTCTATGGATTATATTTAAATAGCAGTGGTTATTTTTGGTACTTGTCAATTATTTTAATTATTGATACTTATATTCTACATGCATAATTTTAATTCTAAACTCATGATCTTTCATATGTCAAGATAGAATGGATTATTTTTATCTTTTCTTTTTCCTTTTTCCATTCCTCTAATAATTGTGTACTAAAAAAGATGGAGCAAAATAACATTCAGTAGCTGTTGAGATAAAGAACTCAAAATGATTTTTAGTTTTTGACTTGAAAGGAGAGTCAACTTCAAAGTCCCATTCTAAGTGTTAAGAATGTGGAATAAATGTAAGTTTGGTGTTAGAGATAGGAAGAGTTGTTTTTCTGAACACTCATGTTATTTTGTTCTTTCCTTTTGCTTTTGATGTATTGATCCATGCTAGATTCCTAGCATGCTGATTTTTAAATATTATCAATGAATTGGTGTGATTTGGCATCATATAAGTAGGGAGATTTACATTGTTTTAGAACCTAGAGTTTTATACTTGACTATATGAGAAATTGATGTGATACTTTGAATCTTTTTTGCTGAAAATATGACATATTAGAGTGACTATTTAGTTTTCTTAAAAGAATATTACTGTAGAAACTTGGTGGCCTCATGGACATGGAAACCAGACTGGGTACAACATGACTGTTCTTTTTGAACTGGATGGAGGCTTAAATATCGAAAAATCAGCTAAGGTAAGTAAGTAATTTAAAATATTTTATGAAATAATTATATTTCTTTTAGAAATAGTAATACAGAGCTTCATGGGGAAAGAAGAAACTATCAAAACTCTTATTTCTCCACCTGTCAGAGACAATTTCTAGTAACAGTGTTCAAAAGCTTCTCTCTGTGTGTGTGTATACATATATATATATATTTTTTTCTTTTTTGAATTTTTTTTTTTGAGACAGTGTCTTGCTCTGTGCCCCTGGCTGGAGTGCAATGGCACAATCTCGGCTCACCGCAACCTCCACCTCCCGGGTTCAAGCAATTCTGCTGCCTCAGCCTCCCGAGTAGCTGGGATTACAGGCACGTGCCACAACGCCCAGCTAACTTTTGTATTTTTAGTAGAGATAGGGTTTCACCATGTTGACCAGGCTGGTCTCGAACTCCTGATATTAAGTGATGCACTGCTTTGGCCTCCCAGAGTGCTGTGATTACAGGCATGAGCCACTGTGCCTGTAATTCTAAATGGATTCTAAATGGATCATACTTTAGATATTATTTTGTCAATAAGGAGTCTCCTGCTATGATTTAAAATTGTACCTTATATCAAAATAATACATGTGTAATTTCAAAACTCAAATATTACTAGAAAGTTTATATGAAGAATAAGATCCCTTGCCCAACAGTTCCTATTCCTACTTCCTACTCCTCAGAACCAATAATTTTTAACTTTTATTTATTTCCTCTGACATTCTTCTTCATTTTTCTAAATAGATGCTTCTACTAGTGTTTTCTGATTTTTCAGTTTTACCCATTTTAGGATATAGCACTAGGAATTGGAAAGAACTGCACTTTGTTATGTATTAGCTATAGGCTACTTACTTAATCTCAAAATATGTAAAATGGGGACAATAAAAACGAGATGGCTTGGATATGGCTTATGAGAGTCATGGCATATAGTTAGTAGAGACAGTATTAACCCTCTTCAAAGATCTCCTCCTCTCCCGGACACCAGCTTCGGTGTTTACAGTTGGCTGGTGTCACTTCTCATATTTGGTATTGCCTCTCCTGTGGGCCAGACAACACGCTAAGGGTGGAGATATGTCCTTTAGGAGTGCATTTGCTATTTTTCTTTTGTTCAATCATGCTGTGTATTTTCTGAGACACTGAATGTGTGTGTGTGTGTGTGTGTGTGTGTGTGTGTATGCGTGCGCGTGCACGTGCGCGAAGTTATGTACAGGGAGAACATCCTGGACCCATCTTAAGGGCCAAAACATTCACTCTTATTGTAACCCTCTTGGCTGAGAGGATGTGTACTGTCTCACACAGTGAGTTTGTTGTGTGTTGTTTTCATGAAAATGTAAAAAATAATGAGTCATTCCGACTTACTACAGAGAACGAAGAGGAGCTTCTGTCTTTTTCTAAAGGAAATAGTTCTTTTTCTTTCAGGCTAAAATGATTGTATTATTGTTCATTACACATAAAGATGCCAACCTTTGAATCAAGCAGTAACAGGAGTGAAGAAGGATGTAACTGCCCCACAGCTTGAGTTAATGCATGTGTGTGAAATGTGCTCTTTGGCTGTGGCTGCTGTAGATTTGCTATTTTTGAGGCTGATTCATTCAGTACATACTTAGGGCACACGTACTGTGTTTTGGCTATTTTGCTAGGTTCTGGTGATAGAGCTGTGACTAAGACACTGCTTCTGTTTCTCTCTGAGACCTTGGTAGAGCTAATAATCTGATTGGGAAGTGAAATCATTAAATGAGCCATTGGAATAAATTAGCACTCTAGAGATGTAGAGAGTGCCATTGAAGTACAGAGCAGGGGCATTCTGGGAAGATTCCCAGAGCCTGTGTCCTGAGGGATAAGTAGAATTTGGCCAAGTAATGTAGCAAAGAGGCAGAGGGAGAAGAATGTGAGGGCCCAAGGGCTAGAAAGGATGTTGCATGTTTGTGCAAGTGAAAGAAATTTCAACGCAGCTAAGGTTGAGTTTGAAGTTGAGGAATAAGAGATGGTGTTGTAAAAGTAGCTAGGACAAGGTCCTGCAGGGCCTAATGAGCCACATGAAGGAACAAGCACTGTCCTGAGTGCTGCCGGGATTCTTGGAAGGATTTTAAGGAGGGGGTAAAGATTATATGCATATTTTACAAAGATTGTGTAGATCAGATTGGAAGAATGGTAAGAGTAGGGAGCCAGTTAGAAGACTGTGGTGGTAATTCAGACAAAAAATGAGGATTGGTTGGTCTACAGAATTGCTGAGGAAATAAATCTGAAAGAGATTTAGGATATAACATCAGCAGGCTTGATGATGTGGGAGTGGGACAAAAGGAGTTAAGAATGGTTCCTCAGTTGCTGGTTTGGACTGCTGAACAGATGGCAACTCTGTTCATTGAGTTACATTACTCAGAAAGAAGAGAAGGTTTGGGGGAAGGGGTTGGGTAGAAATTATTTCAGTGTTAGATATGTTTTGTGTGGAGTGACTGAGAGACACCCAAGGAATAATATTTGATGGGTGTTTCATTAGATAGGTCTTAAGCTTAGGGATTGCATCTGGCTTAAGGATATAGATGTGTAAGTCAGGAGAATGTAGATAATTGTAGCCATGGTAGTGGATGAAAGACCTTAGGGATGGCACAGAGAAAAGAGCTAGGACAGAGCCCCAGTCAGTCATAATAAGTAAAGTTGGGGTTTGGGGAGAAGCCTGTAGAAGAATCTAAGAAGGAATGGTTGACAAAGTGGAGGGAAAACCAATTTGAGTAGGGAGTCACAGAAATCAGAGGGAAAGAGTGTTTTAATAAGCAAAGAATGTTCAGAGTCTTGAATGCTGTAAGGGAGCTCAAATTAGAAAAGAATTGAGAAAGATCCTTTAGATTTGGTGGCAAAGAGATTACTGGTCACCTTGATCAGCTTGGAAATCAAATTGTAGTGGGTTGAGGAATGACTCAAGGAAGTAAAGATGGTGAATATAGGCAACTCTTCTGAAAATATCTGATTGGAAACTATGCCTAAACCAGGTGGTGATGGTGGCCAGTTGGGATCAGATTGGCTACACATGGGCAACTGAACAAATAAGTAAATATATTGAAGTGGTGGAAGCCAGCCTTTTCATGAATGGAGAAAGGTGGTATCAACATGGAAAGGGGCAAAGCTACAACGGATTTGAATTGGAGCTAATAGTATGAAGTCATGATTTTCAGTATGTGTAGACAGAGAAAGAAATGTCCATGTAAATGCATGTGTATGTGTGGGTAGACACACACACACACACACACACACACACACTCACTCATATTTCCTAGCTCTTTTTACATATTTCCTAATCCTTTCTCAGAGCGCCTGGGAAGAGTGGCTCTCTAGTAGCAGTGAATGGATTTAGGACCCATATCTTGATCTGGAATACCACTCTGTGTTAAAAGCAATCAGGGGTCTTTAGAGAAATGACTGAATCTGGAGCTGGAGCCTGGAATATCTTGCTGTTCCAGAAAGTAAGGAGGTACTCAATAATAATGTGACACATTGAAAGGACACAAGGGCCTTCAATCTTCAGTCTTCAATCTACTATAATCTTCAAAAATGTCAAGGAAAGATTGAGGAACTCTTCCACATTGGAAGAGACTGTGTACGAACTGGGTGCAGTGCAGTGATCTTTTTTGTCATAATGTTATTGGGGCAACTGATGAAAACTTAAATGGGGGGGGTCTCTGGGTGATGGTCATATAGGAGTTCTTTGTATTACTGTTGCAACTTTATTACAAGTTTGCTATGGTTTCAACATAGAAAAGGATACCATTATGAGAATGAAAAGCAACAGCAAAATCCTGATGGGAAGGGGCTGGTAGCGAGGGAAAGACTAAAAAGAGTTAGAAAGCAGGGAGGCAGTTGAGAGGGCAAGGTCTCTGCGAGGTAGGAAATAAGAAGAGGATGGATTTGCTTTGGGATGAGGGGCTCTGTTTGAGTTGTAATAGTGGTGAAAGGTAACACCTGGGAGGAGAGGATGCCGCTTGAGGATGGAGGTAATTTTGAAGCTCTCTAGGACCACTTAAAGTATATTTTCTTTCTATAAGACTTGCAAACTCTTTTGTCAGTGGAGTTTTAGGGTGAAAAAGTAAACCTGAGAAAGAAAGCTAGGGAGTTTTGGTCAAATAACATTTTATTTTTTATTTATTGTGAAATATAACACATACAGAAAAATACACAAGCCATAAGTGAAAAGCTTAATGAGTTAAGAGAAAATGAACACTCGTGTAACTGTCATCCTGTTCAAGAAACAGAACATTAATTACTAGCACTTCACACCTCAAACTCCCCCCTCCCTTCTGTGAGCCTCCCCAATAATGACCTGTTTCCTTCCCAAAGATCCACTGTCCTGACATCCATCACTAGGTTACTTTTGTCTGTTTTTGAATTTCGTGTACATGGAACCATATAGCATGTATTCTTTGGTGTGTGACTAATTTGGCTCAACATTATGTTTTTGACATTTAGATATAGTAGTGCCTCCTTATCTGTGGTTTCAGTTACCCGTAGTCAACTGTGGTCTGAAAATAGTAAATGGAAAACTCCAGAAATAAGCAATTCGTGAGTTTTAAATTGCTCACTGTTCTGTGTAGCATGATGGAATCTCGTGCTGTCCTGCCCTGTCTTGTCCAGGACATGAATCATTGCTTTGTTGAGTTTATCCTTGCTGTATACATTATCCACCTGTTAGTCGCTTAGCAGCCTTCTCCTTTATCAGATGGAAAAAATCATAGTATATATGGGGTTCAGTGCTATCTGCAGTTTCAGGCACCTACTGGGGGTCTTGGAGTGTATCCCCTGTAAATAAGGGGGAACTGCTCTTTGTTGTTCTGTGTAACTGTAGTTTGTCTATTTAAGTTGTATAAGATTTTATTATACTGCACATTTTGCTGTTGCAATTGAATAATTGCCAGTTTTGTCTATTCCAAGTAATGCTGCTGTGAACATTACTGATATAACACTTGGAGCACATGTGCCCCCAATGGCCTATCTGCTGGGAGTGGAATTGCATGATTTTGGAGGATGCATGAGCTCAGCTTTTTCGGTTATGCTAAACTGCCATCCAAAGTGGTTATATGAGACTTGCCTAGGCTTCTCATGCTCACCAGCACTTGGTACTGTGTCAGACGGAACATCGAACACTGTTTTCTCATCATCAGCCCCTGCTTGTCTCACCTCTATTGCCCTTGTTTCCTGATGGCTTTATTGTTACCATGGGCTTGCTTTATACAAAAATAATTCTATTTTAAATATACCTCATTGAAATCCATCTTGCTTCAGTTTTATATCTTTCTTTCTTGCCTCTCCTCTTCCATTGAGCTTAGAAACGTGTTTAGGATTTTTTTTTTTTTTTTTTTTTTTTAACTGAGTGTATCAGCAGCATATTTGACTCAGACAAAAGGTCCTGGGGAAGTTACAGATTTTGAATGCAGCCCATACAGCAGAAATGTATGAAATCATGAAAGAATGCAGGCACTCGAGAGAGAAGAAAGTGCTGACTACATTTCTTTGTGAACATGGCAGAATATTTTGATGACTGAGAATTTTCTTATGTTGAGTGACATTGGGGAAAATGGTTTAAGCAAGAAGGGAGGTAATATATTGAAAAAATGTCAGTAGGCAATTTAAACATTAATGGATAACAAGATAAAAAATAAATGTTGGGATATCATAAAGTCTGCCAAATAAATCATTGCATGAGGGACCTTAGAATGTGAGTCTGGGAGAGTTAGCTTTATCAGTTTGGGAAACCAAATTGATTTTTTAACGAAAGAAAAAGTTTTGTGTTTAAGTGGGAATGGGAGAGGATACTCTGGGTAAATGGAATAAAAAATCTGACCAATCAGTTTTTCCCATTCTCTGCCCAGGTTAACTCAGTGTTTTTATCCTACTAATTGATTGTACTGAATTGACTGGGTAACATGTTTTAATGAGTAATACATATTTTTGAATGCTTATTATGACTTGCCTTTATGGAAAAACAGGAAACCAATTAGTTGATATTTCTCTTACACATAATTGATTTTATAAGAATTTCCCAGGTATTCTATGTATAAGGTATCGTTTTGCTAAAAGCAGCGGAAGGCTGTTGCTGTGTACATTTGATCCTGGGATCAAGATTCTCCAGTTAAATTATTGTAGGAAAATAGATGTAATAATAGGTATTCTATAATCAACTAAAACTTGTATTTCATAGTTCCCAAGCCAGAAGAGGTGAATGACTGTCCATGGCTATTACAATTACAAAAACAATTGGGAGTTTTTTTTCTTTTACAGTGGTTTTTTTTTTTTTTCCAATGTCACTTTGTTCTTTGTTTCTTAAATTCCTGTCTTCATCTTTGCAAATTCCACAGGGCAAAAAACCAACGTAATACTAGTGGAATTTTTTCTAAGTGCTACTCTTGGCTCTCTAAAGACCTTAAAAGTACATAGCCAAATAATGTGGAATTAAGAATAATCAAGATGTATTTTTGTATTGAGAGGGCACAGAGATTATGAAATGTGTCTCTTTCTGTATTAGGTTTCTAGGTCTATTATTACAAATTACTATAAACTGAGTATCTTAAAATTTATTTTCTCACAGTCTTGGAGGCTGGAGTCCAAAATCAAGATGTTGGCAGAGCCATGTTCCTTCCAAAGGCTCTGGGAAAGAATTCTTCCTTGCCCCTTCCAGCTTCTCATCATTGCTGGCAATCCTTGACTTGTAGATGCATTACTCTGATCTCTGTCTCCACCATCATATAGCTTTCTCCTTGTGTGTGTCTCTTGTTTCCTTTTCGTATAACTACACCAGTCATTGGGTTAGGGCCCAGTATGACCTCATTTTAACTAAACTAAATATATTTGCAAAGACCTTATTTCCAAATAAGGTTACATTTTTGGATGGACATGAATTTTGGGGGGACACTGTTCAACCCAGTACACTGTCCTTTTGGCCTTATTATCCTTGTCAGAAGTTTTATTAAAGATTTCCAAGATGGCTATAGGCAGTGGCTTCCCCAGGTGGGCCATAGGAGCAGTTGGCCCTAGGTGCAGACAGTAAGTGGGTGCCTTGTGTGTAGACTATACATTGGCCTGTTTTTCATTATTACTATATACTGGTAATTCTATTAATAAATAATGCCAGTGATAGAATACTTCTCCTACCCTCCCCCTCCCCCAGTCATATATTGGTCTAAGTTCTACCTGTGTGTTTGGTTACTCTTGAATGTTAATAATATACATGTATGCTTAGATTTAGCACACTTTTATTACCAGTCCTCTAATAGACTTTATATTCTACATGAAAGTTAATTTGGAGTATTTTTTTTTTTTTTTTTGAGACAGAGTTGTCTCTTGTTGCCCACACTGGAGTGCAATGGCATGATCTTGGCTCACCGCAACCTCTGCCTCCCAGGTTCAAGAGATTCTCCTGCCTCAGCCTCCTGAGTAACTGGGATTACAGGCATGCACTACCATGCTCGGCTAATTTTTGTATTTTTAGTAGAGACGAGGTTTCTCCATGTTGGTCAGGCTGGTCTCAAACTCCCGACCTCAAGTGATCCTCCCACCTCTGCCTCCCAAAGTGCTGGGATTACAGGTGTGAGCCACTGCACCCGGCCTGGAGTACTCTTAGTTATACAGTCATTCCCAGATAGATGAAGATTCAGCTTCATGCAGTCATTTTGAAAACAAATTTATAACAGTTTGGAATTGTTCGAGCTTGCTTTGAACACAGTTTGCGCCTCCATTCCCTGTCCTATACATGCCTGCGTTTAAAAGCATTACAGATTAGAAATAAACACCAATAGCACAGTGATTATAAAAAAGGAGAAACTCAACATAAGTTACTTCAATTTGACATGATCTCTTGGAGTTATTTTTATGCTTTAAATTTACAATTGAGAAAGCTATGGATTCTGAGGTGTAATGTGTAATATTTTGCTTGATAAGTGCATGTTTTAGTTAATGTATGAAATATATTCTACTAGTTTTAATGATGTCTTTAGAATTGAACTTTATTCTTTTAAATTTGTTGTTTTAAAACTAAAGAAAGAGTCAAACTAAAACGTGACATCAGTGGTATGCTTTAGTAGGAGGTGGCAGATATTGAAAAAAATACTTTGGAATTATTATTATTATTTTGTTATTTTTAGAGGCAGGGGCTCACTCTGTCACCCAGGCTGCTCATAGCTCACTGCAGCTTTGAACTTCTGGGCCCCCGTGATCCTCCTACCTTATCCTCCTAAGTAGCTAGGACTACTACAGGCACATGCTACCATGCCTTGCCTATTTTATTTTTCTGGAGATGGGGAGCAGTTAGCTCTAGGTGCAGACAGTAAATGGGTTTCGCAACACAACCTGCCACGTTGCCCAGGCTGGTCTTGCACTTTTGTCCAAAAGCAATCCTTCTGCCTCAGCCTCCCAAAGTGTTGAGGTTATAGGCATGAGCCACTGCCTGGCTGGAATTCTTTTTGACAGCACTCTGGACACTTTAAACAGAGATCAAATGTGTGAATTGGTCAGATAGGCCTATACTGAAGGTGGCAGAGTGGAAATAAAGAAGTCATTCTTACATTTCTGGAAACAGAGATCAAATGTGTGAATTGGTCATATAGAAGGTGGTAGAATGGAAATAAAGGAGTCATTCTCACATTCTCATATTTCCAGAAAAACTGCTGCAGAATGCACAGAAAATAGCTTCAAGGAATGGGATTATTATTTCATAAACCTCTGCCATCGTCCAGGATAAAAGATGCTGCATATGTGGCCAGTATTCACTGTGGAGTTCATGCAAAAAAATCAAAGAAATTAATCCCAAAAAATATTTCAGCCTCTTGGAAATTATTCTCTGAGCCTTGTGGAATTTGCTTTTTTGGAAACTTTTTTTTCCTCTGTGACTTTTTTATTAGAACTTTGGAAAAATTGTATTCATTCTTTCTCATCTCACCTCATTGATGGGAAAAGCTGCAGAAAATCTTCCCTAGACAAGATGGAAGGTTCATTATGAAGCTGGGTCACTGTAGAAAAATTTTGAAAAGTTATCTCAACTTTGAAGTACCATGTAATCCAAAGAAAATGTGGACACATGAATCAGCTCAGATATTTCACTCTGCTGTATGCAGTTCTCTCTTTGGAATTATCTTTTTTCCAGTGTAGTTTTAGATGACATTAATCATATACAAAAATATTTGCAAATAGTCAGACTCTATCTTGAACAATGTACAGTGAAATTCCCAACTTTACAAGTCTTCTTTGAAGACTTTGAAGGTAAGTGCACAGAAATTTTAGTGAAGCCTATTTCCTGTGTAACAACAAAATATAAGGAAATAGGCATTTACATAGAAAAAAGAATCAAATTTTGAAGAAGAGTGCCAGGAGAAACAACAAAGAGTTGCTGGTTTTCCATAGCTCAGAGAAATCCACATAGCAATGCCAAATGCCCCAATTGTTGTCCCTGAGAACTGGACAGTTGTTCTCACAGCAGTGAATCAAATAGTATCTGTGTTCACAATCATTTTCTGTGATTTTACAGAAGAAATACTTGAGAAGTGAGTTTTTTTTTTTAATACCTCAGAGGCATTTGTAAGTAGTTTGAACGAAAGTCAAAAGAACAAAGGCATGGATATGACTGCATTTTTTAGAGTTGAATGTGATGTGGGATTTTTATGAATCTCTACCAAACTTATTATGTTTAATACTTTTCTAAAATATTTGCATATCTCTGGCCTCATCTGGAAGAACATTTCTGAGTTAAAATTAACAAAAGGTGTTTTTCCATCAGCTATGACAAATGAATCAAAAGTTGTGGCTATACCCTTTATTGAACATGTATGTCCAAAGAAGATCAATTTTGAGAAAGTTGTTGACAGATTTTCAGAAGATAAGGCTGAAAATAGCAAATATTATTATTTCTTACTATAGCATACCATTATGTATGTTATTCCCTTTATTTATGAGTTTATTAAATATATTAATATAATCAGAACTTGAATCTATTAACTTTTCCTTTTTTTGTACTCTAATATTCGTTTTACCTTTTAAAAAACTGGCATGATTATGCAAAGTTCAGTGAAAGAAAGTTTTTAATGTCTACATTCTTTTCTGGACATTCTTTTCTGGAATTATCATTATTCATTTCATTTCATTACTTCTATTGAAAATAACTTTGTCATATAGAAGAGGAGGTCTTAAAAAGTGATCCTATCTGGTGTCAGATATACTAGATACACATCTGGCTACAAGGATAGATAACTGTGCCAATGTTAATGTTAATCTGTTAACTTCTGGTTGGGCTATCTGCAAATTGCAAGGGCACAACAAAGTAATGTCTCTTGTGTCATCCTGCAGGGACCTGGTTGACAAGAGCTATTTGTGGAGACCCAGAGCTTGTTTTCTCAATACTTTTACATGCTGGAGCACTTTCAGAACAAAGACAGAAATGCAGTGTTTGGTTGTCTCTTAAAATATATGTAAAAGGATTTTAGCAGGTTTGACATTTGACAACGTTTAGAAATAAGTGGGTTTCTTTTTAAGAAGAAAATTGCCCTTTTGAAAATCTAGTGATGCTATTACAGCTTTTTAAGTATCTGATTACAAACAGCTGAGTAGCGGCCTTGGGCTTATGAATCAATGATTCATTACATATCATCTGTTTGGTCTGCCAGAGAAAGAAATTTGAGGAGTACCGTGTTTATCAGTCACGTACCTCTTAAGCCCTTTAGTTCAGATATCCTTAATTCTTGTTTGAAAGAATGCATTCAACTATCCTGCACTTTTAAAGTTAATCCTTCTGTTTTGAAAATGAAATGTTTATGAAGTTAATAAAAACACGGATTTAGTGAGGAATTAATAGAAACTTCAAAAATAGATAAAAATTTAGAAGTCAAAATTTTTAATTTTCAAACTGCCCGACTTACACATTTTTTAGTTTCTTAGCTATTTATACCTTTTTCATACCGTTGGACAATAATTTGCCTTGTTGGACTGTTTAAAAAATTTTAGTCTCATATGAAGATTATATATTTACTTTGGATGCAAATATGTGTTACTCAAGGGTCTTTTCAAGAAGACTTTTAGAACCCATTATTTTCTCTGAAGTAAAATACCTGTTCTAGAAGAAGGCTTTTATGTGACTTCAAGATTGCCAGAGGACGTGGAAAATTACTGACACTTATCACCGAAGCAGGAGCCTTTCACTTGTCAAAGAATGCCCGGAGGGAAAGGTGGCTGGTGATTACTACTTCACCTCTGAGGCACTGTCAGTTGGTTTCGGTTCATTTGTCACCCCAGTCATAACTTGTTATTGCAAGAGTTGGGGGATAGGGAGAGATGTCTTTTTATAAGAACATTTGCACAGAAAGGAAAAATGTGCTGGAAAGTATTATGTTGTATAGTTAATACAATTTGTAGCCTTCATAGATATTAAGAAATAAATAAATTCTATTTCCTGCAGTAGTGATTCTCAAATTTTTCTGGACTCAGCACTGCATTATACTTACAAAAGTTATTGAAAACCACAACATGCTTTTGTTTATATGGGTTATATGTACCGATATTTACCATATTAAATATTAAAACTGGGAATTAAATATTTACTTATTCATTTTAAATAACCATAATAAACTCATGGCACATATGACTATTTTTATATATGACTTATTTTATAAAAAATATATTAACAAAAAAAACTAGTGGAAATAATGACAGTTTTACATGTTAGCAAGTCACTTTAATGTCTTATTTAGTAGGAGACAAAGGGATTCTCATTTGTATCTGCCTTCAGTCAATTTGCAATATGTTGTTTCAGTTGAAACAGATTAAGGAAATCTGACCTCACACAGATATACTTGGAAAAGGGAAAAAATAGTCTTTTCAGATAAATTGTGGATTTTCTTTTAACAAATGATAGTTTCTTAAAGGTTACTTGCAGTGCGAATTGCAACTAACCAATGAACTTTTTATTCTCTCTTACATTAAAATCCATTGGTCTATCTTGCACTTTGTTTGAATTCTTTACCCATATTATATGATATTGTCATATAATGCATTGGTTATTGGAAAATGTTTGTTTCTTCAGAGTTACAGATCTTCTAAATGTTGAAACATTTCCTTTTATAATACCACATTTGTTAATATCATCACTGATGTCATCTAAAAAGTTTTTTTTTTTAAGTATACTTTATATTCTAGGGTACATGTGCACAACGTGCAGGTTTGTTACATATGTATACATGTGCCATTTTGGTGTGCTAAACCCATTAACTCGCCATTTACATTAGGTATATCTCCTAATGCTATCCCTCCCCCCTCCCCCCTCCCCACAATAGGACCTGGTGTGTGATGCTCCCCTTCCTGTGTCCAGGTGTTCCCATTGTTCAGTTCCCACCTATGAGTGAGAACATGAAGTGTTTGGTTTTTTGTTCTTGTGATAGTTTGCTGAGAATGATGGTTTCCAGCTACATCCATGTCCCTACAAAAGACATGAACTCATCCTTTTTTATGGCTGCATAGTATTGCATGGTGTATATGTGCCACATTTTCTTAATCCAGGCTGTCATTGATGGACATTTGGGTTGGTTCCAAGTCTTTGCTATTGTGAATAGTGCCTCAATAAACATACATGTACATGTGTCTTTACAGCAGCATGATTTACAATCTTTTGGATATATACCCAGTAATAGGATGGCTGGATCAAATGGTATTTCTAGTTCTAGGTCCTTGAGGAATTGCCACACTGTCTTCCACAATGGAAATAGTTTACAGTCCCACCAACAACAGTGTAAAAGTGTTCCTATTTCTCCACATCCTCTCCAGCACCTGTTGTTTCCTGACTTTTTAATGATTGCCATTCTAACTGATGTGAGATGGTATCTCATTGTGGTTTTGATTTGCATTTCTCTGATGGCTAGTGGTGATGAGCGTTTTTTCACATAAATGTCTTCTTTTGAGAAGTGTCTGTTCATATCCTTTGCCCACTTTTTGATGGGGTTGTTTTTTTTTTTCTTGTAAATTTGTTTGAGTTCTTTGTAGGTTCTGGATATTAGCCCTTTGTCAGATGAGTAGATTGCAAAAATGTTCTCCCATTCTGTAGGTTGCCTGTTCACTCTGATGGTAGTTTCTTTTGCTGTGCAGTAGCTGTTTAGTTTAACCTGACAAAAACAAGAAATGGGGAAAGGATTTCCTATTTAATAAATGGTGCTGAGAAAACTGGCTAGCCATAAGTAGAAAGCTGAAACTGGATCCCTTCCTTACACCTTATACAAAAATTAATTCAAGGTGGATTAGAGACTTAAATTTTAGACCTAAAACCATAAAAACCCTAGAAGAAAACCTAGGCAATACCATTCAGGACATAGGCATGGGCAAGGACTTCATGACTAAAACACCAAAAGCAATGCCAAGAAAAGCCAAAATTGACATCTGAAAAGTTTTAAAGTAAGTATCTACTACCATAAGGTAGTAGATACAAGTTTTCCCTAATCCCAATTTTTACTTGAAAGTTTGAGTTTTATCCTTAGCCGCAAACACTGCCAGTTGTTTTCCTTGAAATGATAGGCTCACTTCATTCATTTTTTAGAGAATGTCTGCCAAGTATCCAAGTCTGAATAACCATCGGTTGTCTGTCAGTCCTTCTATCAAGTAAAAATGGAGTGTCATGAACAAGGCCAATTCAGCTTACATACAACTCTAATAATGGCTCAGAGGCTTTTCCTCCAGCTGTCTATTGTGAATGGTGCGTTATGGGTATTGCTCATTTCATAACGCAGGGTATTAAAATTATGCATACTGAGGGTTGGGATTTAATGAAATTAATGTTTACTGCTTTATCAAGGACATACTTAAGTGAAACTGGCTTTTTTCATTTTCCTGCTAATGCATGAAGGTGAAAGATGTAACGACTACTAGCAGTTTGGAGCTACTGCCTTGATTCCTGCTAAGGCAGCAGCAGTATTACCTACCACTGCTTTTGTAACATCAGTGCCAATGTTAACACAGTAATTACAGGATAACCCTGAGATTCAAAAAGTTATTTAGTACTTTGAATATTTCAGCCTCTTGTGTATTGTTGCCAAAAATTCACAGAAAAGAGGATTTTCGATGATTTATTGTGTTGATAACAGACAAATACAAGCAAACTGGCAAGTCCATCTGTATCTGGAGATTCACTCATTTGCAAAGCAAAAGTATGATTATTTCAGATGAGATATCAGGCCAGTCTTCATACTGCAGTCCAATCTCTCAGCTGGACAAGTTACTCTGTCATTGCAAAGTGGCAGTGCTGTTATTTCCTTTGCTGACTTTCCATCTAGTAAGCATTCTGCATTGTCAACAGTACAACTCTCTCTCAGCTAGTATGTGTACTTCTCCAACCAGGAGTGCATAACGAACCCTGTAAGATGCTCCAGTGGGTTTTTCATGTCTGGTTTGAAAAGATGTAATAAACACGGTTTGACTTTTAATGAGCTTATCATGTATAAGTTTAAATATTAAATTCTCTTTTCTTCATACTGTGAATGATTTGTCTCAATGAGACACTACAACTTAACTGGCACCATAAATATTATTTTAAAATGTTTCATTGCATAATGCACAAAAAGATAAGTTATTAACATCCATAAAGTTGAGAGAAAGATGGCTTTCATCGTAATTTCACTTCTTATTCATAATTTTACCCAGTTTCTTTAGAGTAGATTCTTCCCTTCCATGAGTCAAAAGACTTTCTGATATGTCAGTTTCACTTTTTTCAGCAACCTTATAGACAGATAGTGTAGTTATAGGTTGAGAAGGTAAGCCTTGTTTTTTTTTTTGAGAAGGAGTCTTGCTCTGTAGCCCAGGCTGGAGTGCAATGGCATGATCTTGGCTGACTGCAACTTCCGCCTCCTGGGTTCAAGTGATTCTCTTGCCTTAGCCTCCTAAGTAGCTGGGATTACAGGCATGCACCACCACACTCAGCTAATTTTTGTGTTTTTAGTAGAGACAGGATTTCACCATGTTAGCCAGGCTAGTGAGAAGGTAAGCCTTCTGATCTCATTTTGACAATTCATCCCTAAATTAGATAAAAGTATTATAAATAAATTTTCTTTTAGAACAAGATAAAATATTACTAAAGTGTAAAATGAGTTTCAATTAAAATTAGAATTTGTTTTTATTTGAAAACTTAAAAATATTGCTGTGAAGAGTAGTACCTACTCCTTTTGTGCTTCTGTGTAGTTTGCAAGGGAAACTTTGGGGTTCAAAGTAAGAATTTATTGAACAACAATGAGGGTACAGAGATTACAGCAGGAATAATCAAAGACAGCTATTAATAGAGCACAGTAAAAGTACTGAGAACAAACTGAGTTAATCTCTGAAAATGCACTGCTTCATACCATAAACCTCTGCCACAGAGCTACATCACAATGGAATACACAGCACACATTCCATTAGCTGTCAGAGTGATGAAGTAGGCACACATCATGTAGTCTCTGGAAAATTCCACTGACACTCAGAGACTGAGAGAGAGAAAGGCAAATAGTGTTTTAGTTTTACTCTAAGTAAAGTCAAGGACCCACTGAAAGTCTCCAGGGGACCTCCTGGAGTCCCCAGGCCACACTTAAAGGACCACACATTGTTCTAGATATTGGAACCCACCATCAATGGTGTTTTAAAAGTCACCTCTGAAAATCACTGTGCATTCTTGACATTTTGCAACCCTGAAGGAGGAGTGATCATTGCGTGTCAAGATCCTCCTTAGGCAGGACATATTCTGTATCTTCTTGTAAAGTTAATTGTGATGCCTTTGTCATTTCACATAAATAAAGGCAGGAGTCAGGAAGCAGAATGGTGGATACTTTTATTACATGAAATAATTTGACTAATTCATTCACTGATTTTTTAAGTTAGAGAAATGTGTGTTTTTGGCTTAAGGCTAGGCTTTATTGGCATAAAATCTTCTCATATAAACTTGATCCAATTTATGGCTGGCAAGAATAAAGATTTTGATAAAAACGTCAAAGCTTCTCTATCTGGGGTCTTGCTGCCTATGCTTAACTGGGGGAAAACCTGGCTAGGCTGTCACCAGGATGGAGCCTCTGCTTCCTCTCCAGAGCACCAACAGATGGAACACCACGTACATCTGCAGTCAAGAAATCAGAGTGTGCTCAAACATTGAGTTTCATGTGTAATTAGGATTGAATTACCCATTCAACAAAGTGATTTTATGGTAATGCGTTTATTAAGATTGCAAAGTTGTTAAGTTATAACATTTGATTCTAAGATGCATGTTTGGCTACCTTTTAACACACTGAAATGAGAATGTGTTTTTCAAAGACAGCATTTTTTTCTGTTTTTTTTAAATAGCATGTTTTTGTTTTAATTCAGAAATGTTATCTTCAAATTGTCTTTTTTGATGTTATCACAAATGCCTATTTCATGTGGAAGACTACAGGAGCTGTTTAGTAGTTTCTGTATTTCCCTTTTAAAAGAGAAATAACAGATACTAGCAATAATTTATATATGTATATTCCTGAAATGTACATTTCCACATTATGTGCTTCATAGTAAAGAGGAAAATTAACATTAAACTACTGAATGTACATTTTTCAAAAAGGTCTGCTTTTTTAAAAAAACTTTTTTGCTTATGTTTTAAATTTGATATTCATCATTTAATTCTGTTCATTGCAGGTTTATTTTAGGACAGTGGAACTTATAGAAGAGCCCATAAAAGGGTCTCCTGGTTTGAGTTTCTATTTCAAAATTAATGGATTTCCCATATTTCTAAAAGGCTCAAACTGGATCCCAGCAGATTCATTCCAGGACCGAGTAACCTCTGAGTTGTGAGTTATTGTCTTTCTTTTCTTGTTCCTCTTTTAAGTAAAAGTCCCGCAAAGCTTGAGATTTACTCATTTTTACTTTCTTTAGTCCCTGGGCAAGAAACTAACAGGTAGTATAGAATTCTAGATGATGGAAACTTTAGAATGGACAGGATTTTAAAAATCATATATTCCATTCTCCTGGGCTACAGGCGGTCTTAGAGCCAAACTATTTGAGACTGTTGAAGCCATTCAATTTTAGAAAACTATTATATGTTTACTCTGGAGAAATAAGAAAATGACTAATTAGTATTTTGAATAGTTCCTGAAAAAAATATTAAATTCAACTATTTTCATCTTTTCAAATGATACCTTAAATGTTTTTGAGCATGTTTTTGAAAGATAAGAACACATATTTACCTTTCTTCTTTTTTTTTTCTTCTTTTTTTTGAGACAGAGTCTTACTCTGTTGTCCAGACTAGAGTGCAGTGGCAGAATCTCAGCTCACTGCAACCTCCGCCTCCCAGGCTCAAGTGATTCCCCTGCCTCAGCTTCCCAAGTAACTGGGATTACAGGCGCAGGCCACTACTGCCCAGCTAATTTTTGTATTTTTAGTAGAGATGGGGTTTCACTATGTGGGCCAGGCTGGTCTTGAACTCCTGAACTCAAATGATCCACCTGCCTCAGCCTCCCAAAGTGCTGAGATTACAGGTGTAAGCCACCGGGCCCAGTCCCATATTTACCTTTCTATGCTAAGGTATTTGCATATTCTTTTACTTTTATCTTAACAAAAGAACTAAAAAAAAAATCTTGTGTGTTATGGAGGTGTGGTTGTGGGAGGGTGGGGAGGAAACTGGGAGGCCGCTGGTCAGAGGATACAATGTAGCAGATATACAGGAGAACAAGCCCAGAGATCTGATGTGCACTAGGAATACAGGTAAAAAAAAAAAAAAAAAAAAGTGCTCTTTATAGGATTCATGCTAAATGAGTAGATTTTAGCTACTTTTGCCACAAAAGCAAAAAAGAGTGGATAACTGTGTAGGACGGCAGTCCCAAACATTTTTGGCACCAATAACCAGTTTCATGGAAGACAATTTTTCCACAGATTAGGGGTAGGGGGTGCGGGGTGGGGGGTGGGGAGATAGTTTTGGAATGAAACTGTTCTACCTCAGATCATCAGAATTACATTCTCATAAGGAGCATGCAACCTGTATCCTTCGCATGCACGGTTTGCAATAGGGTTCCTGCTTCTATGAGAATCTAATGCTGCTGCTGATCTGACAGGAGGTCAGGTAGTAATGCTTGCTCACCTGCTGCTTACCTCCTGCTGTGCTGCCTGATCCACGGTCCAGTCCATGGCCTGGGGGGTTGGGACACCTATTATAGGATGGTAAGTACGTTAGTTTGTTTCACTGTAGTAACCTTTTAACTATCTATCTATCTATATATATATCTCATAACCATAACATCATGTCATATAGCTTAAATATGCACAATGCAATTTATTTAAAAACAAAATATAATCTTAAAAGTTGTACATCTAGGAAAAAAATTAAAAATGTTTTTTCCTGAGACTGAAGAAATAGAACTTTGAAAGAAAATAATATTTCCTAATTGGATCTGTAAACTTACATCTTTTTATTTATTTATTTATTTATTTATTTATTTTTATTATACTTTAAGGTCTAGGGTACATGTGCACAACGTGCAGGTTTGTTACATATGTATACATGTGCCATGTTGGTGTGCTGCCCCCATTAACTCGTCATTTACATTAGGTATATCTCCTAATGCTATCCCTCCTCCCTCCCCCAACTCCACGACAGGCCCCAGTGTGTGATGTTCCCCTTCCTGTGTCCAAGTGTTCTCATTGTTCAGTTCCCAACTATGAGTGAGAACATGTGGTGGTTTGTTTTCTGATCTTGCAATACTTTGCTGAGAATGATGGTTTCCAGCTTCATCCATGTCCCTACAAAGGACATGAACTCATTCTTTTTTATGGCTGCATAGTATTCCATGGTGTATATGTGCCACATTTTCTTAATCCAATCTGTCACTGATGGACATTTGGGTTGATTCCAAGTCTTTGCTATTGTGAATAGTGTGGCAATAAACATACATGTGCATGTGTCTTTATAGCAGCATGATTTACAATCTTTTGGATATATACCCAGTAATAGGATGGCTGGATCAAATGGTACTTCTAGTTCTAGATCCTTGAGGAATCGCCATACTGTTTTCCATAATGGTTGAACTAGTTTACAATCCCACCAACAGTGTAAAAGTGTTCCTATTTCTCCTCATCCTCTCCAGCACCTGTTGTTTCCTGACTTTTTAATGATTGCCATTCTAACTGGTGTGAGATGGTATCTCATTGCAGTTTTGATTTGCATTTCTCCAATGACCAGTGATGACGAGCATTTTTTCATGTGTCTGTTGGCTGCATAAATATCTTCTTTTGAGAAGTGTCTGTTCATATCCTCTGCCCACTTTTTGATGGGGTTGTTTTTTTCTTGTAAATTTGCTTGAGTTCTTTGTAGGTTCTGGATATTAGCCCTTTGTCAGATGAGTAGATTGCAAAAATGTTCTCCCATTCTGTAGGTTGCCTGTTCACTCTGATGGTAGTTTCTTTTGCTGTGCAGAAGCTCTTTAGTTTAATTAGATTCCATTTGTCTATTTTGGCTTTTGTTGTCATTGCTTTTGGTGTTTTAGACATGAAGTCCTTGCCCGTGCCTGTGTCCAGAATGGTATTGCTTAGGTTTTCTTCTAGGGTTTTTATGGTTTTAGGTCTAACATTTAAGTCTTTAATCCATCTTGAATTAATTTTCATATAAGGTGTAAGGAAGGGATTCAGTTTCAGCTTTCTACATACAGCTAGCCGGTTTTCCCAGCACTATTTATTAAATAGGGAATCCTTTCCCTGTTTCTTGTTTTTGTCAGGTTTGTCAAAGATCAGATGGTTGTAGATGTGTGGTATTATTTCTGAGGGCTCTGTTCTGTTCCATTGGTCTATATCTCTGTTTTGGTACCAGTACCATGCTGTTTTGGTTACTGTAGCCTTGTAGTATAGTTTGAAGTCAGGTAGCATGATGCTTCCAGCTTTGTTCTTTTTGCTTAGGATTGTCTTGGCAATGCGGGCTCTTTTTCGGTTCCATATGAACTTTAAAGTAGGTTTTTCCAATTCTGTGAAGAAAGTCATTGGTAGCTTAGTGGGGATGGCATTGAGTCTATAAATTACCTTGGGCAGTATAGACATTTTCACAACATTGATTCTTCCTGTCCATGAGCATGGAATGTTCTTCCATTTGTTTGTGTCCTCTTTTATTTTGTTGAGCAGTGGTTTGTAGTTCTCCTTGAGGAGGTCCTTCACATCCCTTGTAAGTTGGATTCCTAGGTATTTTATTCTCTTTGAAACAATTTTGAATGGGAGTTCACTCATGATTTGGCTCTCTGTCTGTTATTTGCGTATAAGAATGCTTGTGATTTTTGCACGTTGATTTTGTATCCTGAGACTTTGCTGAAGTTGCTTATCAGCTTAAGGAGATTTTGGGCTGAGACAATGGGGTTTTCAAAATATACAATCATGTCATCTGCAAACAAGGACAATATGACTTCCTCTTTTCCTAATTGAATACCCTTTATTTCTTTCTCCTGCCTGATTGCCCTGGCCAGAACTTCCAACACTATGTTGAATAGGAGAGGTGAGAGAGGGCATCCCTGTCTTGTGCTAGCCTTCAAAGGGAATGCTTCCAGTTTTTGGCCATTCAGTATGATGTTGGCTGTGGGTTTGTCATAAATAGCTCTTATTATTTTGAGATACGTTCCATCAATACTGAATTCATTGAGAGTTTTTAGCATGAAGGGCTGTTGAATTTTGTCAAAGGCCTTTTCTGCATCGATTGAGATAATCATGTGTTTTTTGTCTTTGTTTCTGTTTATATGCTGGATTACATTTATTGATTTGCGTATGTTGAACCAGCCTTGCATCTCAGGGATGAAGCCCATTTGATCATGGTGGATAAGCGTTTTGATGTGCTGCTGGATTCGGTTTGCCAGTATTTTATTGAGGATTTTTGCATCAATGTTCATCAGGGATATTGGTCTAAAATTCTCTTTTGTGTGTCTCTGCCAGGCTTTGGTATCAGGATGATGTGGCCTCATAAAACGAGTTAGGGAGGATTCCCTCTTTTTCTATTGATTGGAATAGTTTCAGAAGGAATGGTACCAGCTCCTCCTTGTATCTCTGGTAGAATTCGGCTGTGAGTCCATCTGGTCCTGGACTTTTTTTGGTTGGTAGGCTTTTAATTATTGCCTCAATTTCAGAGCCTGTTATTGATCTATTCAGGGATTCGACTTCTTTCTGGTTTAGTCTTGGGAGAGTGTATGTGTCCAGTAATTTATCGATTTCTTCTAGGTTTTCTAGTTTATTTGCATAGAAGTGTTTATAGTATTCTCTGATGGTAGTTTGTATTTCTGTGGGGTCAGTGGTGATATCCCCTTTATCATTTTTTATTGTGTCTATTTGATTCTTCTCTCTTTTCTTCTTTATTAGTCTTGCTAGTGGTCTATGAATTTTGTTGATCTTTTCGAAAAACCAACTCCTGGATTCACTGATTTTTTGGAGGGATTTTTATGTCTCTATCTCCTTCAGTTCTGCTCTGATCCTGGTTATTTCTTGCCTTCTGCTAGCTTTTGAATGTGTTTGCTCTTGCTTCTCTAGTTCTTTTAATTGTGATGTTAGGGTGTCAATTTTTGATCTTTCCTGCTTTCTCTTGTGGGCATTTAGTGCTATAAATTTCCCTCTATACCCTGCTTTAAATGGGTCCCAGAGATTCTGGTATGTTGTATCTTTGTTCCCATTGGTTTTAAAGAACATCTTTATTTCTGCCTTCATTTCATTATGTACCCAGTAGTCATTCAGGAGCAGGTTGTTCAGTTTCCATGTAGTTGAGTGATTCTGAGTGAGTTTCTTAATCCTGAGTTCTAGTTTGATTGCACTGTGGTCTGAGAGACAGTTTGTTATAATTTCTGTTCTTGTACATTTGCTGAGGAGTGCTTTACTTCCAACTATGTGGTCAAGTTTGGAATAAGTGTGATGTGGTGCTGAGAAGAATGTATATTCTGTTGGTTTGGGGTGAAGAGTTCTGCAGATGTCTATTAGGTCTGCTTGGTGCAGTGCTGAGTTCAATTCCTGGATATCCTTGTTAACTTTCTGTCTCGTTGATCTGTCTAATGTTGACAGTGGAGTGTTAAAGTCTCCCATTATTATTGTGTGGGAGTCTAAGTCTCTTTGTAAGTCTCTAAGGACTTGCTTTTTGAATCTGGGTGCTCCTGTATTGGGTGCATATATATTTAGGATAGTTAGCTCTTCTTGTTGAATGGATCCCTTTACCATTATGTAATGGCCTTCTTTGTCTCATTTGATCTTTGTTGGTTAAAAGTCTGTTTTATCAGAGACTAGGATTGCAACCTGTGCTCTTTTTTGTTTTCCATTTGCTTGGTAGATCTTCCTCCATCCCTTTATTTTGAGCCTATGTGTGTCTCTGCACATAAGATGAGTCCCCTGGATACAGCTCTCTGATGGGTCTTGACTCTATCCAGTTTACCAGTCTGTGTCTTTTAGTTGGAGCATTTAGCCCATTTACATTTAAGGTTAGTATTGTTATGTGTGAATTTGATCCTGTCATTATGATGTTAGCTGGTTATTTTGCTTGTTAGTTGATGCAGTTTCTTCCTAGCATCAATGGTCTTTACATTTTGGCATGTTTTTATAGTGGCTGGTACCAGTTGTTCCTTTCCATGTTTAGTGCTTCCTTCAGGAGCTCTTGTAGGGCAGGCCTAGTGGTGACAATATCTCTCAGCATTTGCTTGTCTATAAAGGATTTTAATTCTCCTTCACTTATGAAGCTTAGTTTGGCCGGATATGAAATTCTGGGTTGAAAATTCTTTAAGAATGTTGAATATCAGCCCCCACTCTCTTCTGGCTTGTAGAGTTTCTGCCGATAGATCGGCCGTTAGTCTGATGGGCTTCCCTTTGTGGGTAACCCGAGCTTTCTGTCTGGCTGCCCTTAACATTTTTTCCTTCATTTCAACTTTGGTGAATCTGACAATTATGTGTCTTGGAGTTGCTCTTCTGGAGGAGTATCTTTGTGGCGTTCTCTGTATTTCCTGAATTTGAATGTTGGCCTGCCTTGCTAGGTTGGGCCTAGGCAAAAAAAAGTTCTCCTGGATAATACCCTGCAGAGTGTTTTCCAACTGGATTCCATTCTCCTCGTCACTTTCAGGTACACCAATCAGACGTAGATTTGGTCTTTTCACATAGTCCCGTATTTCTTGGAGACTTTGTTCATTTCTTTTTACTCTTTTTTTCTCTAAACTTCTCATCTCGCTTCATTTCATTCATTTGGTCTTCAATCACTGATACCCTTTCTTCCAGTCGATCAAATCAGTTACTGAAGCTTGTGCATTTGTCATGTAGTTCTTGTGCCACGGTTTTCAGCTCCATCAGGTCATTTAGGGACTTCTCTATATTGGTTATTCTAGTTAGCCATTCGTCTAATCTTTTTTCAAGGTTTTTAGTTTCTTTGCGATGGGTTCAAACTTCCTCCTTTAGCTCGGAGAAGTTTGATGGTCTGAAGCCTTCTTCTCTCAGGACTTGTCAAAGTCATTCTCTGTCCAGTTTTGTTCCATTCCTGGCAAGGAGCTGCGTTCCTTTGGAGGAGGAGAGGCACTCTGATTTTTTTTCAGCTTTTCTGCTCTGTTTTTTCCCTATCTTTGTGGTTTTATCTACTTTTGGTCTTTCATGATGGTGACGTACAGATGGGGATTTGGTGTGGATGTCCTTTCTGTCTGTTAGTTTTCCTTCTAACAGTCAGGACCCTCAGCTGCAGGTCTGTTGGAGTTTGCTTGAGGTCCACTCCAGACCCTGTTTGCCTGGGTATTAGCAGCAGAGGCTGCAGAAGAGTGTATACTGCTGAACAGCAAATGTTGCTGCCTGATTGTTCCTCTGGAAGCTTCGTCTCAGAGGGGTACCCGGCTTTGTGAGGTGTCAGTCTGCCCCTACTGGGGGATGCCTCCCAATTAGGCTCCTCGGGGGTCAGGGACCCACTTGAGGAGGCAGTCTGTCTGTTCTCAGATCTCAAAACTCCTTGCTGGGAGAACCACTGTTCTCTTCAAAGGTGTCAGACAGGGACATTTAAATCTGCAGAGATTTCTCCTGCCTTTTGTTTGGCTATGCCCTGTCCCCAGAGGTGGAGTCTTCAGAGGCAGGCAGGCCTCGTTGAGCTGCGGTGGGCTCCACCAGTTTGAGCTTCCTGGCCGCTTTGTTTACCTACTCAAGCCTCAGCAATGGTGAGTGCCCCTCCCCCAGCCTTGCTGCCACCTTGCAGTTCGATCTCAGACTACTGTGTTAGCAATGAGGGAGGCCCCGTGGGTGTGGGACCCTCTGAGCCAGGCGCGGGGTATAATCTCCTGGTGTGCCATTCGCTAAGCCCCTTGGAAAAGTGCAGTATTAGGGTGGGAGTGGCCTGATTTTCCAGGCGCTGTCTGTTATGGTTTCCCTTGGCTAGGAAAGGGAATTTCCTTACCCCTTGCGCTTCCCGCTTCCCGGGTGAGGGGATGCCTCGCCCTCCTTCAGCTCTCGCTCGGTGGGCTGCACCCACTGTCCTACACCCACTGTCCAACACGCCCCAGTGAGATGAACCCAGTACCTCAGTTGGAAATGCAGAAAACACCCGTCTTCTGTGTTGCTCATGCTGGGAGCTGTAGCCTGGAGCTGTTCCTATTCGGCCATCTTGGAACCACTTTTACCTAAACTTACATCTCTGTGATGCTGAAAATAAACTTTATGAAATGAAAATAAACACATTTAAACTTATTTATTATCTAAATTAAATAACATTTTAGCATATTTACAAATGTAGAAATGTGCACTGTAGTATATTGTTTGATGTTTAGAATGTAAATGTGGTCAGTAACTAAAACCTGATTTTTTCCAAAAGTTGTAGTAATTTCCTTTTATTTTAAAATGTGTATATTATTTTAGATTTCATAAGAAAATGAAATTCTTCTCCAGACACAGCCACGGGATAATTGGCTCTATCTTTTCCTTTTCAAATGCTCCTCTCCCCTCCCAGCTGGGGCTGGGTTGGCTGTGGTCCTTCAGCCCGGCTGGTCCAATTGGTAAGCCTGCCGTGGTGCCTGTGCTGAGCCCTCAGTGCTCTGGGTCTGCCCATCCTGTTATTTGGCTTGAGCAGTGTTGTGGGGATGGAGGGAAGGTACATGCTCTCAAGCTGCCTGTAAGTTTCTAGATTTTCCTGAGGGTAATGTGAATAGGAATTGGAAAAAGTATAAAGGAAATTTACTAGAGAAAGAAATACTGGGCCGGAAGAATTGTATAAAAGGAGATACAGGTGCTAGGCACTAATACTCAAGTCTTGATTTTGTTTTATAGTGTGGAGGGTTTGTATAAAATTAGTGCATACTTTCCAAGGCTTACAACTGTATTTTTTATAGGAATAAATATAAAACATAAATTTAATTTTAAAAAGAGTATAATAAAATAAATAGGTAAAATTTAATAGGTAAAGATATCACCCATAGGTTTTCTGTTTATGTGGTTATTTAATGTGTATATAATTTTATCTTACTTTCTTTAATTTACATTATAACCAAACCATCATGATTTTAGAGTATGTTTTTCTAACAGAGATTAGAAATGTGTTTATCTGGTTTTTTTCCAAGTTATGATTTGTTTATAAAATGTCTTCTACAGGTTACGGCTCCTTTTACAGTCTGTTGTGGATGCTAACATGAATACTCTTCGGGTTTGGGGAGGAGGAATTTATGAGCAGGATGAATTCTATGAACTCTGTGATGAACTAGGAATAATGGTGAGAAGTTGATAGCATTTTATGTATTGATAAGTTACTCTATCCTCAGTTTGATTGCCAATGTTCTGAATGATGCAGTTGCCCCTGTCTCAGAGCCAGATATTCCATTTGGGGTTATAGGAATAAATGGCATCTTGTAAGCCCAGAGCCACAGGTGATTACAACTACCATAATTATTTATTTTTAAATGATAGATATCCTGTAAATTATTTATATCCCAGTACACATATACCTACTTTTAAAATAATTTTGTTTGTGATATTTAAGTATGCATAGAAAATAAAAGAAAATATTTAAAACACTTAAAGGAGATCTGACAAAACCTAAAGAGAAGAAAAATAATGAAATTAAGTAAAGGTGTGTTTCATATTGTTTTTCTAAATTTTTTTCTAATTTTTTATTTTTAATTTGTTTTGAGACAGATTCTCACTCTATTGCCCAGGCTAGAGTGCAGTGGTGCAATCTTAGCTCACTGCGCCTTTCCCCACCTCGGGTTCAAGCGATTCTCCTGCGTCAGCCTCCAGAGCAGCTGGGATTACAGGCGTGTGCTGAATTTTGTATTTTTAGTAAATCAGCATCCAGCTAATTTTTGTAGTTTTAGTAGAGATGGGGTTTCACCGTGTAGGCCAGGCTGGCCTTGAACTGCTGACCTCAGGTGATCCACCTGCCTCGGCCTCTCAAAGTGCTGAGATTATAGGCACGAGCCACTGTACCTGGCCCTAATATTGTTATTAAGTACTTTTAACATGTTTTGCAATTGTGAGGATAAAGAAAATATATTCTGTTAGTTCTATTATTGTTGTTCTAAAATATAAAGAATGCCACGGAAGACAAGGAATTATACTAATGTTGATAATGCTGATGGTCATTGTGACAATGATATTATTCTATAATATTCACTGAGTGCCAGGACAGGCATTGTTCTAAGTGCTCTACGTATTTTATCTTCATGCCCATTCAGTGAGGTAGTTAGTATTCTCTATCCTCATTTACAGATAAAGAAACTGACACATGAAGAGGTTAAATATTTTACCCAAATTCTAACAGCCTGTTTATGGTGGAATCCAATTCCGACTCAGACAGGCTGCTTTGGGGCTATGACCTTTTTTTTTTTTGAGATGGAGTCTGGCTCTGTTGCCTAGGCTGGAATGCAGTGGTGCGATCTTGGTTCACTGCAGCCTTCACCTCCCAGGTTCAAGTAATTCTCCTGTCCCAGCCTCCCAAGTAGCTGGGATTATAGATATATGCCACCATGCCCGGCTAATTTTTGTATTTCTAGTAGAGACAGGGTTTCACCATTTTGGCCATTTTGGCTGGTCTCGAACTCCTGACCTCAGGTGATCCGCCCCCCTCAGCCTCCCAAAGTGCTGGGATTATAGGTGTGAGCCACTGCTCCCAGCAGGAGCTGTGTTCTTAACCATTGCATCACACGGCCTCCTTAGGAAGGGACTGACGTAGTTTCATTACTAAAGTGTGCATGTAGTAATCCTTTGGTCTATGAAAAGCTAATTCCTTTATAAATGAAGTATGATTCTTACCAGTCTGGTGCATCTCTTAATACCAAATGCCTGGTGAAAATTGGAATGAATTAGATGTGAGGAGGGGTTGGAGGGAAGCCTCATTCTATGTCCCCTTCACACATTTTTTCTTTTTCAAATTCTTCTGTCTTCCTTTTCTTTTATACCTGCCTAGGGTTTTCTCTTCTCAGGTTTCTGTACACTTTTGTGCAGTTCTGGGAAGTCTTAATGTCTTTGATACCTTTCCTGGGTGCCTTTATGCATAATGGTGCCCCAATGATCACACTCATCAGGCTAACTTAATTTTTCATTTGTGTGAAAGGTAATGCCCAGAGCTCAGAATGAAGACTTTCTTCTGTGTAATAAAACTTATGGAAGTGTTGCATTCCCTTTTATTTGATTTGCTAGGTATGGCAGGATTTTATGTTTGCCTGTGCCCTTTATCCAACTGATCAGGGCTTCCTGGATTCAGTGAGAGCAGAAGTTGCCTACCAGGTATGTTATTACCCTTCCAAGAAGAAATAAAACACATAATATGTTTTAGTATTGCCTTTTGTTAAATCTTGCTTCATTTTGGTTTTTGTTCTCTACTACATTCCATGAAATATTACACAGCCAGGTAATTGACATCCTAGGTGATTCTACCCAGTGTCGTGGCTTTACCATCATCTATTGGCTGATGACTCCCAGATTTATCCCCAGTCCTGATTTCTCTGCTGAATTCCTCTTTCTCATATCCAACTGCCTACCTGGTGCCTCTGTTTGGAGGTTTAACAGGCATCTGAAGTGTAACATGTACAAACTAAACTCATATTGCTGCCCGACAATCTTACTTCTTCTGAAGTTTTCTCTATCTCAGCAAACAGCAACACCACTATTTGAATTGCTCAGGAGAAAAGTTTAAATCAATCGTTGATTCCTTGGTTTATTTTGGATTCTACATATTGACATTTATACTTATATTCACGGATACATAAATGCAAGGAAATGATTATATGCTTTCTCTGTCTACTGAAAAGACCTAGAAGTAATGCCCAATGTTGTAATGTTGAGTATTCTTATACTGAAGTAATCTTTCCTGTTAAGAGAAAAGCTTCTTAGAGAAATGGCTGACTCCAGGTCTGGCACAGGAAATATATTAGATAATCCTGGATATTTTCTTTTTACAAATGGCAGTGGTGTTGATGTAATATTATCAACTGATAGTTTTAGCCACAGATCTGAGGTTTATGAGCTGTGTGCTGAATATACTTATTTTTGCAACAAGGTCTGTTTAGGGGATGATCATGCTTTGAAACACAGATTGCATTATATTTCCTCTCCCCTAAATATTAAGTGCATGGCATGGGTTTCTATGTGGAATCAGAATGGGATGCTTGTCAATACAAGAAAATTCTGAATCATGATGTACTCCCAAAATACAGTTTAGGAACCAACTTGTGAGTATATCATATGCTAGTAAAATACTACTGAAACATTGGACTGATTCATTAGCATCCATTAGAAATGATCACTGCACCAGGAGATCACCCCTACCTTGTAAAGAGTTTACAAGACTGTGGAGACATATTGAGTTTTTATAGTGCTCTGCAACATGTTAAAGAAAGAAACAAATCAATTTTCTCAGTAACCTCAGGTGAAGCTACCATGTGGATAATTATTGACTCTGATTTCAATTTCACATGTCCAACTGTCTGCCAGATCTTTTGCAATGTTGATATACAAAGAACAAATCTTTTGGTATTTCTTCTTGAATGGTGAGTCTGCAACCTTAGGGAGGTCACTTTACCTCTTGCACTTCAATTTCTGTATCTATAACTCCAGTATGATGTCACTCCTCGTGAAACTGTTTCAAAGATTAAATAGGATAATACATGTAAGGCATGCAGTACAAAAGAAATAACAAATAATACCAGCTGTCCCACTAACTTAGCATGTCTTCAAAGTACATCTACTATCTTTTACCCAATGCACTCTTTCAAGATTTTTCTTTTTAGCAGGAAATATGAAAGTCATTGATACTTTCTTCTTCCTCACCTCCCACATCCATCTGGTTTTAAAATTGAGACAATTTTTTGATACCAATGTTACTTGTATTTGTATTTACTTTCTCATCCCCATACTTACTACTCTAGTTCAAATCTTATTTTTCCCTGTCCTCAAACATTACATTTGTTTTCTGATTGGACTCCCTAGCATTGGTCTCTTTCAATATGTGCATACTCAACAGAGCTGCCAAAGTCATCTTCCAGTGACACATTTGAAGTCATACCACATTCCTGCTCAGAACCCTGATCCTAGAATATCTCAACATACAGATAACAAGGAAGCTATCGAAGTTATGTCAAAAGGATTTTTGAGAGACTCTGAGCAACCAAAAGGTGGACAATTTGAGATTCAATAAGGATGAGGACGTCAATGAATTGAATCCATCAAGTGTGTTAAAATCTAGAGTTCATAACATAGTGTCTACAGATGTATATTTTGTGAAAAACCATACAGAAATGCAAGGAAGCAATTTCTATAACACTATAAAACTGGAGATAGTGGTTACTTTTGGAAGGAGGAAGGGGCTGTGATTAGGAAGAGGCACATGGATGGCTTCCGGCATGGCTGCACTGGGTGGTAGCTACAAGGGTGATTGCCTTATAGTAATTCACCATATCATAATTTGTTTTCTGTAACTGTGTTTCATTTTAAAATAAAAGGTTTGAAAAGTATAATCAAACGCCTTCCCTTGCCAACCGCTCCCCTGAGGTGGCTACTTGCCCTCTGGGTAAGGTGTAAGATCCTCTTGTGCGGGACCCCGTCCAGCTGGTGTCTGCACCTGTTCAGGAACCATCTCCATCTTGCTGTCTGTGTCCTGGAACATCTTCCCCGTTCACTGCCCTTGTGGGCCACCTCCTTTGTTCTCCTTTGGCCCCTCTTACCTTAAGCGTGGGAAAAACCTTTTGCCTTTTGAGACACACATCACACTTTGAATTACTTGTTCAAGGATTTGTCACCTCTGCAAGACTGTCATCTCCCTGAGTCCTAGGGCTCATTCCCCTCTGCGTCCCCACTCTGTGGATTATTTACGAAGTGGATAGATGAGTGGATGAATGAATAACTTTAAACATATTAATTATAGTTACACAGGTTGCAAACATTTCAATTTTATTTTTAGTTTTCTTTCATATAAGTAATTAAAATAAAACATCTATGTATCTTCAGTTCTTTGATGCATTATTAAAGATAAGGAGAGCCATTTCATGCAGAGTGTGTTAAAATTTTAAAGTAAAGCTTACCATAAAACTCTAAGTCAGCTTAAAGGTTGTGTGTAACACGGTGTCACTGAAGCTTTTTGCCACTTAAGGATTTATATTTGTATTTTCATCAGTGGCATAAATATGTCAGTGACATAATATATCAGGTAGCAGCTGTCCTTTTCTTGGGCATGTACAAAGACAAAAAAAGAAATAGTGTTTATATGGCTGGCTGAGAAAAACACAAGACTTACTTTTTTTAAAAAAAATGAAGCATATCTCTTTAATATACCTTCAGTGCATCTCTATTTCATCTATATGAGTTTCTGAGCTTCCTGAACGGAGAACACATTGAGAGCATCAGTGGGGGGCCATCGGTGTAATCACGCATGACAGTGAAAGTGAACCTATAAATATCAATGAGGTAACAGTGCCAAAGCATGTTCTAAAAGAATTTTTCTTGACTATTGATTCACTCTGCCATTCTTAGAGTAATTTAATTGCTCTCTACTGGAGCACATGTCCTAGTGTGTTAGAAGAAGGGGCATGTCTGAGTCTGTCCAGTGCAAACATAACACAAGTGGATCCTTTTGCCTTTATGTTGGGCCAGCCCAGATGAGCTCAGTATATGCAGGCCTCATGTGGCACAGTTTTCAGGTGGATTCTCCAATTTTCCCTTTTATATTTAAATATGTTCAGTAACTTAATGTTAGTTGATTTCTCAGGACATGACATTGATAGTTATTTCAGGAGACATCACCCTGATTACCCTAATCTATTTTCCTTTAGAGCATTCCATATTTGTCTTTAACTGCCAGCATGCCTCTAGTACTCACTTGCTTTGTAAAACTGTCTCTAGTTCTTCTTCTGGTTTTCTGATCTTGGTGGAGCCTGCACAGGAACCTCTGTCCCTCTTTCAGTGGTAGTGATTGCTTTGCCTCATTTGTTTATTCACACAGAACTCCAATTTGCTCTTAAGAACCAATCCCCCAAATATAATGTCTCCTGCCTTTTGTATTTCCTGAAAGTTTTCTTTGTGGCAATCCACATAATGATGAGTTTATTCATTCCCTTTTTCTTTCTCTTTCTAAAAAAGGGGTTATATTATCTTCAGTTTTTATATAGCAGAGAAGAGAAACCCTATGTATCAGTGTTTATAAAATCTAGTTAAAAAGAATCTCAGAGATTTCTTAAAATGTATTCCTACAGCTAACATGACTAGCCATTTTCAAATTAGGTTTTTGGCACATAAGAATTTATGTGCAAAAATGCAAGGGCTCTAATTTTATGAGTAGTTATAGCTCTGAGTATTTTATGTTAACTCTTTGAAAATCATTTTATATTTTCTTAATTTTCAGATCAAGAGACTGAAATCTCATCCTTCTATCATCATATGGAGTGGCAATAATGAAAATGAGGAGGCGCTGATGATGAATTGGTACCATATCAGTTACACTGACCGGCCAGTCTACATCAAGGACTATGTGACACTCTATGTGAAAAACATCAGAGAGCTCGTATTGGCAGTAAGTAATGATTTTTTAATGCAGCGGAATTTAAGAATGTATCTTTAAAATGGATACGTTTGAATACTGGTATAGTATGTTTTATGCCCCTTTTTAGGGCTGTCTTCAACAGTATCGTTTGATTACAGAGTATCCCATTGTAGTGCAGCAGCAGATGAAAGGATTTATGGGCTGTGGACTTCTTGGAGGATGAACTTATCTGTGCCGCTCTCCACACATACACCAATGCAGTGCTTACAATGCTAGGTTGTCACATGCTCCTTGGAGTCCATCCGTGGATCCCAGAAAGCCCTTAGAATCTCTAGATTAGATGATTATTGATATGCCACTTCTACAATTCTGTAATCATATGTGTTAAAGTAGAATTTGGTATATATCACATGTGAATATCCTGGTATGTGATTTAAGGGACAAAGAGAGATGCGAGAGCTGGTCTCCAACCCCACTGTATGGCCCTTGCTCTATAGTGATTCTCTTTGCACCACTTTTTGTCTAATTGGCATATTATACAGACATATGTTAATATAAATTGGCCTTTTTGTGAGAAAAAGCATTTTTTTTTTCAGTAATGCCTTCAAAAGTTTTAACTTTTGAAAAACTTGGTTTAACATGTGATTTAATAATCTGGTTGTCTTTACACTGTTGTGTCTGTAAATAGATGTTTTAAATATCTGGGTATATCCGGAAGTAATTTGAAAAGGCATCTATTTTTTAAAATAGTATGTGATATTAGCACCTAAACATGCCCAGTTGAAGGTGCTATTCCATTTATGAGAAGAAACTTCACAGAAAATTCATAAAAAACGTGGGTTCAAATATATAACTTACCTGACATACTAAGTCGTGTGTCATGAATTATTTTTTCTATTCACAAAATGTGATGGTACAAGTTTTAAAGAATATTTACAGAACACTCATTTTATAATCTTTTTATTCACGATATTGGTATTGTGTTTTTCATATCTGATGGATTTATAGTTTCTGAGGATTTTCATTTTATAGCATAGTGGTTAAGTACTCATGCTTTGAAATCCTGGCGGGGTCACTTCCTGTCTGTGTGATCTTGGGCAAGTTACTTCATCTTCCTTTTCCCATCTATAAAGTTAGGTTAAAAAT
This sequence comes from Piliocolobus tephrosceles, assembly GCF_002776525.5. Classification (NCBI taxonomy): domain Eukaryota; kingdom Metazoa; phylum Chordata; class Mammalia; order Primates; family Cercopithecidae; genus Piliocolobus; species Piliocolobus tephrosceles. Next base: position 82,465,018 of record NC_045436.1, on the reverse strand, counting down.
AGGAGCTAACTTTTAAGAGTTGTTATGCGGACTAAGTGAGAGAATGGATGGAAGGTACATGACTCAGTCTGACACATAGTAACCTTTTTTTTTTTTTTTTTTTAAGTTAAAATATTTCTTTGGGGGAGGGGACACCACATTTCTGCTTAACAAAAAAAATATTTTTACAATCCAGAGCTCTTTTATTTTTTAAACACCTGTTATGCCATGCATTCATAGGGAACAGGTTCTAGAAGCTCGGGCTGTGTTCCATTGGTTCTCACAGTGCACTTCTCTGGGTGGAGCCAGCTGTGCTTCCATTGAACTCAGGCTCCTTTCTGTTTGGCTTCCTTCTTTTTCTTTTCCTTTCTTTCCTTCTCGAGTTTTGGGGAGCTATCTTGGCTCCTAGAGTGCTTAATATGCTCAACACATTAATTCTCTTGGCAACAATCTTGCACTTAACTTGTTGGTTTACAACAGTGCCAACAGCCTGCTGGCTAGCACAGTAGACTCCTCTGGTTTTCCCATGTTAACGTTTGTAGAGTATTCCTTTTTGAACCAGATGCATTCCCCTGATGTCTGCATCACCCTTCTTGTAGATTCACATGTATATGGCCAAAGGAACAACTCCATATTTTCTAAAAGACCTAGAGAATATCAGGTGCCTCTCCTCTTTCGCTTTGTGTGTCATCGTTGTGGTGAATTACTGGAAGATGGTGGTTCACAGTAACTTTTTTTTTTTTGAGATGGAGTCTCATCTGTTGCCAGGCTGGAGTGCAGTGGCGTGGTCTCAGCTCATTACAACCTCTGCCTTCCGGGTTCAAGCAAGTCTCCTGCCTCAGCCTCCCGAGCACCTGGTATTACGGGCATGTGCCACCACGCCCGGCTAATTTTTGTATTTTTAGTAGAAATGGGGTTTCACCATGTTGACCAGGATGATCTTGATCTCCTGACCTCCTGATCCACCCACCTCGTGAGCTGAGATTACAGGCCATGAGCCACCACAGCTGGCCCACAGTAACCTTTTAATTAAGACTAGCCATCATCATCATCATCCTTGTTGGTTTTGTTCAACAAGGTAGGTCTTCAGACACTTATACATTTTGATCATTAATTTTAACACTACTTTCTTAAGCTTTAAAAAATTAGCTTCTTTGGGCCATTTCTTTTTCACCTGTGAAATGGAGATATGCCTTTCTCTTTAGGGACTTATTTATCTTAAAATGAGCTGTGAGCAGTAACTGATGTTTGCAAAATTTTTTGAAGATGAGCACTGTGAAATGCTACATAATCACTACTGCTTTTAATTTCCATCAAAGTATTAGTATTAGTATTAGTATTAATTTCCATCAAAGTATCATAAAAAGGTAAAGCAGCATAAATTGATTCATCTATAAATTGGCTGTAATGATTGGTTTCCTACTGCACATGCTTTTTTTAATGGCCATTCTGTTGGATCACCTTGTGGTATTTCCTGGTCCAAGTAAGTGTTTAAGGTCATGACTTAGAGAGATGTCATCTGTGAGATCTGCAACAAATAACCACACCTTAAGAATAAATGATTTATAAATGGAAGGAAATTATAATGCATTATCAAAGCCAGATATTTTTAGGTAGAGACTTGTTTGTAATTTTACTGCATGGCTCAGCTTACCAAATTTCTCAAGAATCTCAAGGAATGAAGGGAAATCTGTCAAGCTTGATCAATCAAGGCCAATTGACTGGCCTTCCTCAATGTTTTCAAAGCCATTGTAGCAAAAATATTTTTAAACATTTAATATCACCTATAATTTCATCATACTTTTTAATATTTTTAAATTCACCCAACATCTACTAAGTACCTATTACCAAGTGCAAAGCCTCATCCCCGATACTATGGGGACACTCGTATCCTTGTGGAGCTTACAGTCTGCTGTGAAAGGGAAGCAGGGAAAAAATTATCAGACCTTAGGCAGTGAAAAAAGTGCTATAAAGAATGTAGCTTCATAATACTGGGAACTGTGTGGCAGAACCATTAATTTTAACTGAAAGAGTCTAAAAAGGCTTTCAAGTAAAAGTTTACATTCAAGCCAAACCTTACAGGTTGAGAATTTTGAGGCAAAGTGTTGTCTAGTAGTACTTTAGGTCATGAAAACAATGTAAATAAAGGTAAAAAGATGTGAAAGTAGGTGGTATGTATAATGAGTGGCAAGCAGTGCCTGGTAGAGCAAGGGACTCCTGGATTCCTGTGGGAGAGTGGAAGGTAGTAAAGACTGGAAGCAGACCATAGAGGGACTTTAAGTCATATTATGGAGTTGAGCTTATTCAGTAGACAGTGGGAAGTTAGTGGACATTTTGCAGGAGAGGAGGAACTTTATCTGGTCCATGTTATGGAAGATAACTTTACTAGCAAATATTAGGGAGGTGAGAGGTTCTAGACAAGGAAACCAGTTATAATAACTAAAACTCCAAGTTACTGAGATGTCAGGGATCAATATGTGAATTGTAATTATTATATTAATTAATATTACTATATATTAATATATTAAATTAAAGTTGGATGTGGTGGCTTACACCTGTAATCTCAGTGACTTGGGAGCTGAGGCAGGGGGAACATTTGAGGCCAGGAGTTTGAGACTAGCCTGGGTGATGTAGCCAGACCCTGTCTCCAAAAAAATTTAAAAAATTCTCTGGGCATAATGGCATGTGTGCCTGTAGTCCTAGTTACTTGAGAGGCTGAGGCAGGAGGTTTATTTTGAGCCCAGGAGGTCAAGGCTGCAGTGAGCTATGATCGTGCCACTGCACTCCAGCCTGGGCAGCAGAGCAACATTCTGTCCTTTAACAATTTTTTTTAAAAATTCGTTATATAAGTGCTTTGTATAATTTATTTACTTAATTTGTAGAAGTTCCCTGGAGTGTAGGTGATATATTTATTTTAGAGTCATTAAGTCCTCAAGGTCATGGAGGTCATAGGTAGTGGAGTCCAGTGGTGTGGGATTGGAAATGAGGTGATGGAAAAAAAATCTGAATGCAGAGTTGCTGCTACTCAGAATGACTGAATGTGGGAGGTAGGAGAGGGAGAAATTGAAGATGACTGCACTCTGGGTACCATCAGCAAGAAAGGGAGCATAGTCAGATAAGTTTGGAATTAGTAAACAAGGAATTCTGCTTTTAAAAGGTTGGATTTGCGATGTTAGCAAAACAACACAGGGAGAAATGTGGAGCTGGTTATCAGGAATGTAAGTGTGGCAGTGAACATGAGGTCAAGTGTGCAGGTGTGGGCTGGGAGTAATCAGAACATCCTTGTGAGGGGACACCATGGGACAGGGTATAGAACAAGGAGAAGCCTGAGAGAGAGGGAGTGTCCATCTGGGGATGGAGAGGGTAGCTGGAGAAGAAAGAATCAGGAAGGTTGGGGGAAACTGGAATGTGGAAGAATTGTGAACAAACAGCCAGGCGTGGAGAGAGCTTCAGAAATAATAGGTGTTAAATAGGGTCATTTATTGCACACCAGAGAGGGAATGAGTGGGGACAGAAAGAACTGCTATATTTAGTAAGTGGAAGTTCATGGGTAATTTTTGAAAAACATTTCAGTGGAGTGGCATGATCAGGAATTGAATGTCAGGGGTTTATGAATGAGAGGATGGTAAAGAAATCTGATGTACTGCAAGGGATTAAAGGGACTTTTAATTAGGATAAGGGGAGTCCTAAGGAATCTAAGGGAAAAGGGCAGTAGAGGGAGATTAAGAAAAAAAAAGAGTGGAAGATAGTTTGTTGGCTGTAGTACCAAAGCAAAATAGAAAGATGACCAGAATACAGAGAGTCTGGCAAAGGAAAGGGTTAAGGATTTTTTTTTTTTTTAATGATGGAAGAGAAACAAGAAATGAAATATGGATCGATATACCAAGAAAAAGTGAAACATAATGGTGAAAATTTGAGAAAATTATTTTCTGAAAGTCTGTCTCTCAGGGAAGCCTTACTGGCCTTCTGCAATATGTTTTACATTCCCAACGAGCCTTGCACTTTTCCTTCAAAACATTCCTCATACTTATAATTACTTGTTCAGTACCTGGTTTCAGCACTAGATTGCCATCCACTCTTCCAAGAGGGTCACCATGGCTGTCTGCTGAACCTCCAGCACATAGAACGAACTGCATGCCTGGCTCATAGGAAATACTCAAAAGAGATTTGATGTATAAGTACTTGACAGAGTCATAGATTTTCTGTCTCTCTCTCTCTCTCTCTCTCCCCCCCCCTCCCTTCCTCCCTCCCTCCCTCCGCAGTGCGGAGAAAATGCCAGAGACACAATAGATTTGACGAATACTTGCTAAGTGAATGAATCTTCTCAGTGAAAAAGGAAGTAGTCTCATCTACTGAGATGAGAATAACTATATTTTGAGTTCTCACAGTGTGCTAGGCACTCTGTTAAGCACTTACATGCTAGATGTTGTAACAGGTAAGCCACAGTATTTCAGTGGTTTACATAATAAAAGTTTATTTCTTACTCACTGACACTATGAAAGGGCTGCTCCTGATTGACAGGCAGCTCCTCTTTCGGAGATGTAGACACTTTATTCCAGCTGCACCATCTCTTACACCCTCACCTGCAAATGGGGGAAGAGGATGAGAATGAGGCACATGGCCCCATATGGGCTAGGAAGACACTTCCTTGGGATGGCTTTATATTATAGAAACAAGAACATGAATTGGTTGACACCTAGCCATCACTTTCACATATGAGTTATTTACTATTTATAATACCTGTAAAGGAAGTACTGTTATTATCCTCATTTTGCAGATAAACCTACCGAGGCTTAGACCTGTCCAAAAATAATAAGGTTCAGATTTGAGATTTAAAGTCAGGTTCGGGTCCATCTGACTCAGTAGCTTCTGTTCATACCTGCTAGACCTTTGGTTCTCAAGTGGTGGTGATTTTGCCCCCGTGGAACATTTGGCAGTGCCTGTAGACATTTTTCAAGGTTGGGGGAGAGCTACTGACATCTATTGGGTAGAGGCCAGGGATGCTACTCAATATCCCACTATGCATAAGACATCCCCACCCCCAGCCAACCCCTACAAAAACGTCTCCAGCTCAAAATGTCAATAGGGCCAAAGTTGAGAAACCTGAACTAGACTGTATACCACCCATGATGGATGAGAGTGGAGGCAAAACATGATTGAAAAGATCAAGAACAGCTGCTGTGAGGGATGAGCTAAGTGTTACTTATGAAAAGGTATAAAGGATTGGCAAAGAGCAGAGAGGTGCTGGTGGTTGTTGAATGGGGAGGAAGGTAAGTGGTCCTATTAATTTTCGATCAGCTACTTGGCATTTCTGGGACTTGTTAGTATTTTTAAAGAAGTAAATGATTCATATTTTACAGGATGAATATATTATCCTTGAATTCATTTTATTTCTGAACTTAGGGAGACAAGAGTCGTCCTTTCATTACGTCCAGTCCTACAAATGGGGCTGAAACTGTTGCAGAAGGCTGGGTCTCTCAAAACCCTAATAGCAATTATTTTGGTGATGTACATTTTTATGACTATATCAGTGATTGCTGGAACTGGAAAGTTTTCCCAAAAGCTCGATTTGCATCTGAATATGGATATCAGTCCTGGCCATCCTTCAGTACATTAGAAAAGGTAAGTCATCTTTTTGATTTTCTAATGTTTCAAAATGATAGAGTGTGGGCATGTGTTTCTTCTGACCACTGGTTCAGAAAATCATATGAAACCTACATCTTATTTAAATGAAAGTTTGAGAAGAAGATGGAGGAAAATAGATTTTTTAAACCTTTGGGGATTACTTTTCTATATTGCTTTTACTGTGTTCCTTCAGGAGCACTGAGAGCACTAAATGGGGCCCAGTGGTTGCTTAAGCCTGACTTATTATCACACATGGAAATAACTCTTACTTGCTACAGTAACTCTTACTTGTAAATCATATCCTGCAACTGTTTTACCATTTACAGATATTCAGAACTGGATATTTCACTACAGGAATAGGGTAACTGTGATAAGTAAACCCTAGTGTAATGTTATCATCTTACCTTTTCTCTCCTCTTTTTCCTCCTATTCCATTTTTCCTCCCTCGACTCCTCTTCCTCCCTCGTTTTCATCGTGTTGGTGTGTTTTATTTTCTGTATGGATTTTTCACTCTCTCTGTTCCTAAAGATTCGGTTTCAGCATTGTGTATATTCTTCTTAAAATAGCTTTATTGAGATATAATTCACTTGCCATACAATGCACCCATTTAATGTGTACAATTTAATAGTCTTCAGTATATTCACAGAGATGTGCAGCCAGCACCACAATCTAATTTTAGAACATTTTTTATCACTCAAAAGAAACCCTGAACCTATTAGCAGCCACTCCCTATTTTTCCCTATCCCTCCTCCCCAGTCTCAGACACTACCAATCTAATTTCTGTGTCTATAGTTTTCCTTACTCTTTATATTTCATATAATTGGAATAATATAATACGTGGTCTTTTGAGACTGATTCTTTGACTAGGTGTGTTTTCAGGGTTCATCCATGTTGACCATGTATTAGTATGTTCCTTTTCTTTGTTGCTGATTAACATTCTGTTGCATGGATATACTACGTTTTGTTTATCTATTTATCAGTTGATGGACATTTGCGTTATTTCCTCTGTTTGGCTATTAGGAATAATGCTGCTGGGAACATTTGTGTACATGTTTTGTGAATATATGTTTTCAGTTCTACTGAATGTATATCTAGGAGCGGAATTGCTGGGTCATATGGTAGCTCTATCTTTAATATTCTAAGGAACTGTCAAATTGTTTTCTGTAGCGATTGCACCATTTTGCATTTCTACCAACAAGGTATTAGGGTTCCAATTTCTCTACATCCTTGCCAACCCTTGCTATTTTCTTTTTTTCTTCACATTTCCCTGGGAATTTACATTTACAGGAAATTTGCATATCATTGATGACTAATCATGTTGAGCATTGTTTTCATGTGCTTACTGGCCATTTGTATGTCTTCCTTTGAGAAATGTCTATTCAAATCCTTTAGCCATTTGTTTTTTTAATCGAGACAGGGTCTTGCTTTGTTGCCCAGGCTGGTGTGCAGTGGAGTGGTCATGACTCACTGCAGATTTGACCTCTCAGGCTGAAGCAATCCTCCTGCCTCAGTCCCCCCAAGAAGCTGGGACTACAAGCATGTGCCAACACACCAAGCTAATTTTTGTATTTTTTGTAGAGACAGGGTTTCACCAAATCATCCAGGCTGGTCTGGAACTGCTGAGCTCAAGTGATTGCCTACCTTGGCCTCCCAAAGTGCTGGGCTTATAGGCATGAGCCACTATGCACGTCCTGGTCATTTTAAAATTATTTGTCTTTATTTTATTGAGTTATGAAATTTTTAAAAATATTTTCTGGCTATAAGATTTTATCAGGTATTTGATTTGCAAATATTTTCTCCCAGTCTGTGGTTTGTCACTTTATTCACTTTCATGGTATCACTTACAGCACAAAAAATTTAAATTTTGATGATGTTTTACTTACTAATCTTTTCTTTTTGGTGTTGCATCTAAGAAATCATTGCCTCACCCCAAATGGCAAAGGTTTATTTCTGTGTTGGCTTCTAAGAATTTTATAGTTTTAGCTCTTGCATTCAAGTCTATGGTCATTTTGAGTTATATTTTATATGTGGTGGGAGGTAGGAGTTCAGGTTCATTCTTTTGCATGTGGATAGCCAGTTGTTCCAATAGCATATATTGAACACACTATTCCTTTCCCCCATTAAACTCTTTTGGCCCTGAAAATCAATTGACCATTAAAGTTAGGGTTTATTTCTGAATTCTCAATTCTGTTCAAGTGGCATATTTCATGTCACTGTGCACTGTCTTGATTACTATAGCTTTGTAGTAAGTTTTGACATTAGGAAGTGTGAGTCCATCAATTTTGTTCTTTTTTTCAATTTTTTTTTTTTTTTTAACTATCCTGGGTGCCTTGCATTTCCTAATGAGTCTTGGAATCTATTTGCCCATTTCTGCAGTAAAGTTAGCTGGGATTTTGATAGGGATTATGTTGAATCTGTTGATCAGTTTGTGAGTATTGCCATCTAGTAATATTAAATCTTCTGACATAAGAACATGGGATGTCTTCTTTAATTTCTTTCAACAATGTAGTTTTCAGTGTACCAGTCTCACAATTCTTTGGCTTACTTATTCCTAAGTGTTTTATTCTTCTTGATGCTATTGTAAATAAAATTATTTTCTTAATTTCATTTTTAGATTGTTCATTGCTAATGTATAAAAATACAAATGATTTTTGTATATTGAGCTCGAATGCTACAACATGGCCAATCTCATTTATTAGCTCTAATAATATTTTGGAGGATATGCTTTAGCATTTTCTATATATAAGATCATGTCATCTATAAATAGAGGTATTAATAATATTACTTCTTCCTATCCAATCTGGAAGCCTTTTATTTGATTTTCTTACTTAATTTCCCTGGCTAGAACTTTTCATACAATGTAGAAAATGGGTGGGAAGACAAGATATCCTTGAGTTGTTCTTTTTCTTAGGGGGGACATTTCAGTCTTTTACTATTTAGTGTGATATTGACAATAGGTTTTCAGTAGATGTCCTTTATAAGGTCAAGGAAATTCCCTTTTATTTCTAGTTAGCTGAGTGCTTATATCGTGAAAGAATGTTGCATTGTTTCAAGTGCTTTTTCTTTGTCTATTGAAATGATTGTGTAGTTTTGCTCTCCCTGCATCAGTTGTGTAAAGTAACCACAAAAAAAAAGTCTTTCAAGACAATTTCAAAATCTTTTTAAATTTCACCAACTGAACACAACTATATTTGCTTATTCGCATTGAAGTTATACTGTACTTTTAACTTTAATGATGTCATAACCTTACCTCTACCCTTGGTTTTTTAAAATTTAAAAATTAACAAAAAATTGTGTATATCTATTGTGTACTACATGATGTTTTGAAACATATATACATTGTGAAATTCCATACCCCCTTTTTAAGTTGTTCCCAAATTGTAGGGCTAATTATCTTTTGGGAATACTATTGTTTCAGAGTGAATGAAGTTCAGTATCCGGATGCAGGCAGGAACAAGTGTTGAGAGTGGGAAGGAAGGAATGAAGGAAGCAAGAATATTTACTGAATACTTGCTGTGTACCACGTACTCATTCTTTAATTCGACAATAAGCTGCCCACTCCACTTTGAGACCCAGGAGGAAATGAAATTACTGTAAGAGGACACAGATAGAACTCCCAGCCTGCAGTGCTTTGATTTCCTCTTGGGCCTCAGTCAAAGTGGAGTGGGGCGATTATTGTCTAATAAAAGAATGAGTACCTGGTACACAAGCAATAATTCAGTAAATATTCTTGCTTCCTTCATTCCTTCCTTCCCACTCTCAGAAATAAGCAGCTGGGTTCAGACTGACTCTCTGTCTCCAGAGCTGATTTTCTTTTCACCACACTTTAGAGAGATTAGTGTTAGGAATTGCTAAACCTTTTCCTTAAATCTATAATAATTTCTACTGGCCTCCTTCAAATAATGGAATTATTTTTATCCCATGTTTTTGTGAAATGCCTGATGATGTTCAGAGATAATAAACACTATATTTTAAAATAGAGAAAGTTAAGGATAAGTGCTGCTCATTATGAATCGTTTGTTATCTCGATTTACTCATCTCTTTTTAAGCTACACTGCTTAGTTGGGAATTTGAATAGGTGATTGGGAAAATAAAAGAAACCAATAGAACAACTAAACAAAACTTTGGCTCTTTTATTTAGAAGCTTTTTCATGTATTCAACAAATTGATTAAAACATATCTCTTTAACTTGGGATACATTGATTTTTCATAAAATATAATATTTTCAACATGTGGTTATCAATATTGCACAGTGATTAAAAGTTTGGGCTTTGGAATAAACAGAACTGGATTGAATATGACAGCTACCACTCATTATCTGTATTATCTTGGACAGATTATGTAATCTTTCTGAATTTCAGTTTCTTCATCTGTAAATTGGGGTTAATAGTAGTAAATACCTCGTGTGTGTGTGTGTGTGTGTGTGCATGTAGATATGCACATGTGCGTGTGTTCATGAGTAAAGATTACGTTAACTAATACATTGAAGCACTTAGCACTGTACCTGACACAGTGAGAGCCCATGAAATGTAAACTATTATTACCTTTAGTATAGTCCATTTTAATCGTATTATTTGTATGAAAGTTTCATTTTCTTCAGATCCTTCTGGGTTTAATGAACTAGGGACTGGAGCTAGATTGCATTAGACTTGGATACTGAACAAGTTATTCAACCTTTCTGTGCCTGGTTTTCACATCTGTAAAATGGGATGATAATTGTACCTACTCATAGAGTTTGTTTTGTTTTTTGTTTTGAGAGAGGGTCTAGCTGTGTCACCCAGGCTGGAGTGCAGTGGCATGATCATGGCTCACTGCAGCCTCAAACTCGTGGGCTCAAGCAGTCATCCCACTTTAGCCTCCCAAGTAGCTGGGACTACAGGCCTGTGCCACCACACCGGGCTAATTTTTTATTTTCATTTTTGTAGAGATGGGGTCTCACTATGTTGTCCGGTCTGGTCTTGAACTCCTGGGCTCAAGTGATCCTCCCACCTTAGCCTCTCAAAGTGCTGGGATTACAGGTGTGAACCACTGCACCTGGCCGGGTTTTTATGAGTATTAAATAAGTTAATATATATATTTTTAAAGTTAATATTCTTAAAGTAATTAGAACTTTGCCTGGCCCTTTCCAGTTCTTTCTGGTAATATTATTATAGCTGAAATTTGAAAGATTTTCAAACCATAGTTATAAGAAGGTAGAAAGCTTCCCATATAACTAAAGATCAGGTTTACTGATTATGGGATAGACCCAAATTATTACAAATAAGAAGGCTGCATGGCCCAAAGGTGTATTTCAGACTTTGAAAAGGAGGAAAGCTAAAAATGTTGAGCTCAAAGAAGTAGAGTGGAATAGTGATTACTAGAGGGTGGGAAGGGTTGTGGGGGAGGGGCAATAGAGGTTGGTTAATTATATTAACTAACCTCTAAACCAACCAAATTAACCAACCAATGAAAATTATGGCTAGATGGGAAAATTAAGTTCTAGTGTTCTATAGCACTTTGGGGTAGCTATAGTTAATAATAATTTATTGTGTATTTTCAGATAGCTAGAAGAGAGAATTTTGAAAGTTCCCAACACAAAGAAATGATAAATGTTTGAGGTGATGAATTTACTTATTACCCTGATTTGATCCTTATACATTGTTTACATGTATCAGATTATAACATGGTACCCCATAAATGTATACACTTATTGTGTCAATTAAAAATAATAAACATAAATAAAATAAATTAAGAGGAGGAAGCATAGGAAGAAGATATTGGTAAAGGATGTGCATCTAGAATGTGTACGAGATGATTGTAAATGTGAATCTCTCTTTTAAATACATAATAGGAGTAGTTAGCATTCTTTCATTCTGGTGGTGGCGTTTTGGAAAAACATCTGTAATTAGGAAAAACTTCCAAATTTAATGTGGCTAGTGTACATTTCTTATATTTGGGTATGAATCAGTTCCTGAGGAATAACCTTTTCCTTTTACAGTAATGGGCCCATGTGTTGCTTAATTACTGGGAATGAGAAGTCATACTTTATGAACAGGGATTAAGCTTTTTAAATTTTCCAGTTTTTGGGTGGAGGGGCAGACTATGTTTTATCAAAGTCTGTGTAACTTGAATTAAAACTGGGTATTTTCAGATGTAGCCAGCAATTGTCTTCTTTCTTTCTTAAGTGCTAACAGTGCATTAAATTATAGACCTAGAAGCTAGAATTATTGCTTTTTTTACTCTGTTTTTGTAGAAGGTATACTCCAACATATGTGAGTTTTTTTACTTTGTTTTTTAATTTGAGCTGATGATAAAAGAAAGATCCTGTACGTTAGGATAAAACAGATAAAATAAAGATCCTATAATTTGGGCCTGGCTTAAAAAATGAAAGATTGATTTTTTTAGGGGAGAGAAGTAACATCATTTGGTTTGTGTCTTCAACTATATAAAAATTAAACATATGTATCAGTTTCATTTAGTGATCACTGAGAAACAAGTGAGCAGTGTAAGTGCTAAAGCATTTACTCTCATAATATTCCTATTACAGTGTAATAGGTGTTTTATTCCTATTTAAGAATTGTGACAGTTTTAACAGAGTGTCAATTGCATTCTATTATTAAGTTTTGACAAATGAATACTGGATAAAATATTTACCTAAGTAGATAAAATGATATTTTAAAATACATATAGTAAATGTTTCAAAAACCAGCAATATGTTTTGATAAAACAAGAGTCTTACGAGAAACACCAAAATATAACTTTCTTAGTTGGAGGAAGGGAGGATATACGTACCAAACCCTGGTTTTGTGATTCCACTTTCCACAAGGCTAGTCCTTCACTGACAACAAGTAGGATGGCAAAACATTTATGAAACTGGAGCCACAGAACAAACTTCAAGCTCTTTTAACTTTTGAACTCTAACTTTCCAGATTTGTTAGGAACTTATAGAAAAGTAGTTTCACTGCCAACTTTCAGATTTCTTATTTTTTTTTTTTTTTTTTCTTTTTTTTGAGATGGAGTGTCGCTCTGTGGCCCAGTCTGGAGTGCAGTGGCCGGATCTCAGCCCACTGCAAGCTCCGCTTCCCGGGTTCACGCCATTCTCCTGCCTCAGCCTCCCGAGTAGCTGGGACTACAGGCACCCGCCACCTCGCCCGGCTAGTTTTTTGTATTTTTTAGTAGAAACGGGGTTTCACCATGTTAGCCAGGATGGTCTCGATCTCCTGACCTCGTGATCCACCCGTTTCGGCCTCCCAAAGTGCTGGGATTACAGGCTTGAGCCACCGCGCCCGGCCCCTCAGATTTCTAATTCTTATTCTTTATTTGAAAGGTCTCATCTACAGAGGACTGGTCTTTCAGTAGCAAGTTTTCACTTCATCGACAACATCACGAAGGTGGTAACAAACAAATGCTTTATCAGGCTGGACTTCATTTCAAACTCCCCAAAAGCACAGATCCGTTACGCACATTTAAAGATACCATCTACCTTACTCAGGTAAGTCGTTTTCATTCTAGAGTTGAACAGGTTCCTGCAATTAATGTAAGAGATTATGTAGATTTTGTAGGCCATATATGGTGAAAACTATTCAAGTTTTCATTCTACTGGTTAAGGAATTTATTTTCTTCAAAGAACATATATGATGACACATAGGACATGAAATAGTTCATTTTTGGCATTTGCCTCTCTTACAAAAACAGCTCACAAAATTCTGAAAGAATATTGTGTATGAAAATATTCTCTACTTCAAGATTGCTCTAAAGGTTTAGTAATTAAGGCAGTGCCATTTCCCAAGGATAAAAATAGAACAACGGAACACAATGGAGTCCAGAAACAGATCCCTGTATAATATGGACACCTGATTTATGGCTGTGATGCCACCACAATTGAATATGAAAAGAATCATTTATCAATAAACAGTGCTGTATCATGTGGATGCCTTTATGGGAAAAGAAGTGAACTTGACCCCCTATGCAAATTAATTTGATTGTTGGGCGTGGTGGCACACACCTGTAGTCCCAACTACTTGGGAGGCTGAGGTGGGAGGATTGATTGAGCCCAGGAGTTTGAGACTAGCCTGGACAAAATATCAAGAACCCCATCTCTAAAAAATAAATGAATAATAAATTTTAGAAATTTCATTTGATCAATGACTGAAGACTCAAATGTGAAGGGTACTACAATAAAGCTTCAAGAAAACATGGAATAGCTTCATGATTTTGGGATAGGTAAGAGTTTTTATATAGAACATGGAAAGCACTAACTAGAAAAGAAAATATTGATAAATGTATACTCCACTGAAATTATGGACACCATTAAGTATAAAAAACACCATTAAGAGAGTGAAAAGGCAAGCCACAAATTGGGGACCAGTAGTTTTAATTCATATATTTGATAAAAGATTTGTATCCAGGATAAAGCAATTCTTATTGCTTTCTATAAAGCAATAAGAAAAAGCCAGACAATCTATTTAAAAATGGACAAAAGTCTTGAACAGGTACTTCACCAAAGAAGATAGCCAAAGGGTCAATAAATACATGAAAATGTACCCAATCTTGTTTTAAATAAAGAACATGCAAATTAAAGCCATACCAGGATACCCCTACACACCCAGCAGAATGGCTAAAATTAAAAAGATTGACAATACCAACTGCTGGTGAGGAAGAGAGACAGCTGGACATTTTAGACATTGTTAGTAGGAGTTTAAATGTGTTTAACCACTTTGGAAAATTTTATAGCAGTTTCTACCTAAGCTAAATGTTTACTTCCTGTTTGAATCAGCATTTCTGCTCCTAGCTATCCCCCTAAGAAAAATGAGTTAATATGTCCACTAATGGATATCTCAAAAAATGTTCATAGCAGCACTATTCACAATAGCCCCAAAGTAGAAACAACCTAAATGTCCTTTAACAGGAGAATTTATAAACAAATTGTAGTATATTCATACAGTGGAATACTCCATGGCAATAAAAAAAGAATAAACTACTGATAATCAGCATGAACTTGGATGAGTCTCACAGGTATTACATTGAGTAAACGAAACCAGACATAAAAGAATACATAACTGTATTCTTTTTATATTGAAATTTAAGTATGTTATAGAAAAAAGTACAGATTAGAAAAAAGAACAATCAGGATGATAGAGAGCCAAGTAGTATTAACTACTCTTGTGGAGGAGGGTGTGAGCAGTGATTAGGAAGGGGTACAAGAGAACTTTCTGTTTTCTATCTTGACCTCAGTGGTAGTTACATGGATGTACGCGTATATCGAGATTTGTGAATGTTACAACGTGCAACTTGCTGGATTTTAAAAACAGTTCTATCAAGGTATGATGGACATATCATAAAATCCACACATCTGAAGAGTACAGTTAAGTGATATTTATAGAGTGGTGCAACCATCACTATGGTCCGATTTTAGAATATTTTTGTCATTCTAGAAAGAACCCTTGTACCCATTTACAGTCACTCCCCTTTCCCACCTCCAGCCACAGGACAACATAAATCTATTTTCTGTCTCTATAGATTTTACTTTTCTCAGCATTTCATGTAAATAGAATTATACAATACGTGATCTTTTGCATCTGGCTTCTTTCACCTAGCATAAAGTTTTTGAAGATCATCCACGTTATAGCATGTAGTTCATGTCCATTTTCTTGCCAAATACTATTCAGTTGTAAGGATATACACATTTTGCTTATCCATTCATCAGATTCATCTGTTGATGGGCATTTGTTATATTGTATTCCAATTTTTGGCTATTATGAATAATGCTGTTATGAATACTCATATACAAATCTTCGTATGGACATAGATTTCCTTTTCAAAGGGTAGAAATATACTAATGGAATTGCTGAGTTATATAACAAATTTATGTTTATCTTTTTAGGACACTGCCAAACTGAATTTTGGATGATGTTTTCATTTTACTTTTTTCATTCGTCTATTTTAGTTCATGAACCTGTGACCACACTTAAGACTCCATTAAAGTCACTGCTTATTTACCTGCTGTTTTTGCCATACGTGTTTGAAGTTCTTAGAGAGGAGGTAAAAGCCTAATCCCAATCATAAAAGTTGATCTGAAGTAGATAGGAAATTTTTAAAAACATAATCACAGTTAAATTTTCCTATCTTAGTATCTAAAAACGTACGAATTTTAATCCAAACTCATGCTCACACCTTCATCAGTTTTCTCCTATAGGAAAACATAAACCCCATGATAGAAGCTAAAGCAGAAAACTGTAATCTTTTTTAGAAGGTGATGAAATGATTAGGAGAATTTTAATGTTTCAATCATAATCTTATGGGTTAGGACAGTTTTGCCAGGGTAATGTGTAATTCACGAACTTACCAGAACACAAGGTTAAAGGCAATGCTGGTGTCTGTCCCTTGAAACGTGTTGCACTTTATCTTTGAAGTTTTCTGCAGATAATATTCTGTTAAAGTGTTCTGATATATAAAATAGGCTGATTAGTACGTGTGTGTGTGTGTGTGTAAGAGACTTTTCTGCTATTGTTTTTTATGCTGCATTTTCTCCTTCAGCTGTTTACTACTCTAACTTTATTCTTTTCCTCAAAACTATATTCCAAGAACTGACAGAAATAATTTTTCTTTTCAGAACTGATCAGCATTCAAGGTCCATAGTTAGGAACTGGGCATACAGGTGGAGTTGTTTGTTGCCAGTTTTTGTTGGTGATGGTTTTGTCTGAGAATTTAGCACTGGTGTCCTCTCGGGCTTTGGCTCAGAATTGGACTTGTCCTCGTGTGGCTTGTGAGTGTCTACCGTGGCACTTTCCAACCTACTAGATGAGATCTCTGAGGAAAGAAATCAGAGTTATGATTATTTTGTTTTGTTTTCAGTGTCAGATTTTCTTGACTGAAATATAGACAGAAAATGTTAGGGTTTTAGGGGTTTTCCTTCTTACTTTGATTTCAGAACAGTCCTCTTTAATCTGTGTATTAGAAATAAAACACTTCTCTGTTCCATTTTCTATATTCCTACTCCCACTCCTGTTCTTTTTCTCATAGTCTGTCATACTATTCTGAAGAACAGACTGCTTGCCTATGTGCCACTTTTTAGACGGTTTATTAATTAAGGAATATTTGCAACTGTCAGCAAAGTCTTCGCTGAGAAAGCTGTCCAGTAAATTTCTTCACATTTAGATCCTTCCCTATCTTCTCTTTATCTTATAACCACAAAGATATCCCTATGGGCTCTTGCCTCTTTAATTCTCCTAGTATTCCAGGATAATCTTGCCTCACCTTTTACTATCCCCCTTTCCCTGTTATATTGTATTCCAAATAGCCCATATACATGAGCACACCCTCTTAAGCTATGTTACACAGATCTCACTCTCTAGTTTGAGGACCAGCTATCTAAACGAACACATCTAAACTAACTTTTAAGTGACTTACTCTACCAGCATGGCCTCTTATTGGCCACTAAGAGAGTAGGCCAGGCCAAGGACATTAATTACCAAGCCCTTAGCTAGTGCTTTTGTTTATTCTTCATGTATCTATTGAACATCTAATGATGGCTTGGAGATGTCCTTGAGAAACTCATTTTCTTTAGGGGCCCATATTATCTTCCCATGCTGTAAGTAACCTGATCATAAGAACTAAGGACAAAAGGTAGGTGATGCTGCAGGCCCAGGTTTTGATGATACCTGCTGCCCTAGAATAGTTGTTTGTTTGGTAAGTAGCACTGAGGCACGATGGAGGATCCAGGCCATACTGAGCATTTAAGATGAGAGTAGGGTGGACAAAGGAGGGGAATGAAAGAGTGACCACTAACATTGTATATTATGTATTAGGAGTTTGTATAGGCATCATGTAATTTAAAAATCAAGCAAATATTTAGCATTCTTTGGGTATCTACTAAATGCCTGGTCCTGGGTCATGAAGTGCTTACACCCGTATCACTCTTTTCCATTTTATACATGAGTAAACAGGCTCAGAAAAGTTAAATATTTTGCCTAAGGACTCAGGGTAATGAATGGAGTAGGGTTTCTGCTTTTTAACTTGTAATATTCTGTCCCTGCACTGTTGCGATAATGGTGTTTGGTTAAATTGTTAACAGTAATTTTCAGCAATTAAGTGAAGTGGGCATCAGAAATTTGGCACATTAAATAAAGACCTCATTAGAACGCTGGAGAAAGCCAATGAAGCCAAAAGTTAGTTCTTCGAATAGATCAACAAAATTGACAAACCTTTAGCTAGACTGGCCCAGAAAAAAGAGAGGACACTCAAAACACTAAATTAGGAATGAAAGAGGAAATATTACTACTCATCTTACCGAAATAGATAAGGTGATAAGATAATATATACACAATTATATGGCAACAAATCAGATAATTTAGATGAAATGGATGAATTCCTAGAGAAACAACCCATGAAAACTGAATCAAGAAGAAATAGAAAATCTTAATAGCCCTATAACAACTAAGAAGATTGAGTTAATTAAAAAACAAAAAAAACCTTCCCTTAAAAAGAAAAATCCAGGACCAGATGGCTTCACTAGTGAATTCTAAGAATGTTTAAAGGAGAATTAAAAGAAATCCCTCATTAATGCTCTAAAAAAGTTAGTAATAAGAGGAGGAAACACTTAACTCATTCTGTGAAGCCAACATTACCTTGATACCAAAACCAGACAAATATATCTCATGAAAAGCAACCTATAGACTCATAATTCATGAATGTAGACAGAAAAAAAATCCTCAATAAAATACTATCAATCCAAATCCAGCAGCATATAAAAAGGATTGTATACCATAACTATGTGGGATTTATCCCAGGAATGTAAGATTGATTCGACATATGAAAGTTAATCAGTGTAATAAACCATATTAGTAAAGAAAGAAAAAATACACACGATCATCTCAATAGATGAAGAAAAAGCATTTGATAAATCTTATACTGTTGAAAAAAAGATTTTAAAACTTGCTTCAAATCTATAGTAATCAAGACAGTGTGGTAATGACAAAAGACCAGGTATATGTAATAGAATTTATAATATAAACTCAATAAAATTGAAAATCCAGAAGCAAATATACACTTATGGTCAATTGATTTTCCTTTTTAAAAAAAAAATTCTTTATTTTAATTGATACATTAAAAATCTATATATTTGTGGTGTACAACATGATGTTTTGATATGTGTGTACATTATAGAACTGCTAATTCAAGCTATTTAACATATGCATTACCTCACATACTTATCTTTTTTGTAGTGAGAACACTTAAAATCTACCATTAGCAATTTTCAAATATGCAATACATTATTAACTATAGTTACCATATTGTACAATAGATCTCTTGAATTTATTTCTCCTAGCTGAAATTTTGTATTCATTGACCAGCATCTCCTTGGTACTTCCTCTTTCCCCCATCCAGCCCTTGGTAACCACCATTCTACTCTCTGCTTCTATGAGTTTAACTTTTTTCAATTCCACGTATATGTGAGATCATGTAGTATTTGTTTTTCTGTGCCTGACTTATTTCACTTAACATAATGTCCCCCAGTTTCTTCCATGTTGTCACAATTGACAGGATTTCCTTTATTTTTAAGGCTGAATCATATTCTATTGTGTATATGTATCACATTTTCTTTATCTACTCATCTGTTGCTTTCATAGCTCGGCTATTGTAAATAACACTGTAATGAACATGGGAGTGCGGATATCTCTTCAACATACTGATTTAATTTCCTTCAGATAGATACACAGTAGTGGGATTGCTGGTCATATGGTCGTTCTATTTTTAATAGTTTGGGGAACCTCCATACTGTTTTGCATAATGGCTGTACTAATTTACATTCCAAATGGTAAAAAGAATAAAATGAGAGGAAGAATCATGTTTTCAACAAGTAGTACTGGAAGAATTGGATATACACATGCAAAAGAATAAATTCAGACCACTACCTCATACCATATATAAAAATTAACTCAAAATGGATCAAGGATCTATATGTAATAGCTAAAACTATACAACTCTTAGAAGGAAACATCAGTATAAATTTTATGGCTTTTGGTTAGGCAACAGTTTCTTAAATTTGACATGAAAGAAATTAAAGAAAAAACAGACAAATTGTACATCATCAAAAACAGAAAACAAAAAAACCTTTTGTATGGCAAAGTACACTATTGAGAAAATGAAAAGATAATCCCCATAATGAAAGAAAAAAATTACAAACCATGTCTGATAGGGATCTAGCATCCAGAATATATAAAGAACTCTTAGAACTCAATAATGAAAAAGACAACCCAATTGAAAAATTGGTAAAGGCTTTGAATAAACACTTCTTTAAAGAAAATGACCAGTAAACACATGGAAAGATGCTCAACATCATTAGTTATTAGAGAAATGCAAATCAAAACCACAGTGAGATACCAGTTATATCCACTACAATATCTACAATTTTTTAAAAAAGGAAAATAATGAGTGTTGGCAAGAATGTGGAGAAATTGGAACCCTCATATGTTGCTGGTGGGAATGTAAAATAGTTCAGCTGCCTTGGTAAACAGTTTGTTAATTCCTTAAAAAGTTAGTCATAGAGTTTGCCATATGACCCAGCAATTTCACTCTTACGTATATATACTCAAGAAAATTGAAAGCATATGCTCATGCAAAAACCTGTTCACAGGTTCATAGCAGCATTGTTCATAGTAGCCAAAAAGCAGAAATAACCTAATTTTTCAGCTGATGAATAGACAAGCAATATGTAGCATATCTGTACAATAAAATATTATTCAGAAATAAAAAGGAAGCCAGTCACAAAAGCCACATATTTTATCATTCCATTTATGTGAAATGTCCAGAACAGGCAAATCCCAGAACAGAGGAAGTAGATTAAGTGGTTTCCAGAAGCTGGAGAGAGGGGAGAATGGGGAGTGACTGCTTCCCAGTGTGGTGCTTCTTTTTGGGGTGATGAAAATATTCTGGAATTAGAGAGTGGAAAGAGTTGTGCAACCTTATGACTGTGCTAAAAACCAATGAATTATAACCTCTAAAATGATGAATTTTATGGTATGTGAATTATATCTTGGTTTTAAAAACAGCTTTATTGGAAGATTCTTAGTGTCAGGATAATTTTAGTAAATAAAGTATATAGATATTGAGGGAACTTAGTCATATGCATACTCCAAATCCCAGGGGTTGGGGGTGTGTTTCTGGAAAATGTAGTCTAGCTACAACTCTGTCACTCTGGAGGAAAGGGATATGGGTTTTGGAAGACAGCTAGCAACCACTGGCAGTGCTGGAATTGGGACTTAGGTCTTTGTGTCTTGATCCAATTTCTTTTCACCATACCATCTGTCTCTCATAGGAGACTCATTTCATAAGTGTAATCAATCAAGCTGCTGAGAATAGGCAATTTTTTTTCTTTTCTTTTTTTTTTTTTTTTGAGACAGAGTCTCACTCTGTCGCCCAGGCTGGAGTGCAGTGGCTTGATCTTGGCTCACTACAACCTCTGCCTCCCGGGTTCAAGCGATTCTCCTGCTTCAGCCTCCCGGGGACTACAGGCACGTGCCATCATGTCTGGCTAATTTTTTGTATTTTTAGTAGAGACAGAGTTTCACCGTGTTAGCCAGGCTGGTCTCCATCTCCTGACCTCGTGATCTGCCCACCTTGGCCTCCCAAAGTGCTGGGATTACAGGCGTGAGCCATTGTGCCCAACTGAATAGGCATATTTTTAAAACTGAAATACACTTGTCTGCTAACAGTGGACTGAGTAATCTAGAAAATGACTAAGCATTTATTCCTTTTATGTGTAAAGATTGCCCTTTTTAGGAAAGGATGCATGGATGTATAAATATAGGTATGGTTTTTAAAGGGGAAGGGAAAGTTCTAGAGATTTTCCAGGGAACTAGGATTGTACAACATCCCTTTAAGAAGTTTAGTGGGCAATAGCCTTCTGCATTTTCATGAACAAAGATGTCATTCATTAACCTTGACTGGTACCCACTGGTTTGGATAGATTCAGGTCCATGTTATTAGCATGGTACCATCTGTGTGTGGAGTGTACCACACTGTGCCAGAGCCTGGAGCACACAAGAGTCTTGGTTATGCTCCTTCATGCTAATTTCCTGTAAGAGAGGCTACTAGATAGAGCCACTTTGTGCTCTTTTCTTTTCATTGCTAGCGAGGGTTAGGAATCCTACTTGCATTTACAATTTTTTCAGATTTTGAAAAGTCTAAGGGACTAATACATTTTACCTATTACACCAGGAAAAACAAATTATAGTGAGGAGATTAATGTTAGAATGGATATATGAAATAAATATATCTTGCAGATAATGCTGAAAATTGATGTAGTTTAGAGACTGAAAACTCAAATGTTTATAGGGGCCATGGTCATTTTGAGGTGGCACCAATGCGCTTGCTTTGTGAGATTCTTACTTTAGAACATTTTTTTCCAGCCACCGTTGCTGTGGTCCTAATGGTCTGGTTCCTGAATGAGAAGACATTGCTTTGTCTGCTCATAGCTAGAACCATCTCTTGCCTAAATGGTCTACCTAAGTCCACTCTAGCCCCCTTGCAATCCCTTCCTCCTTTAGTAGTCTCAGTCATCTTTTGGAAATGTAAATCTCTTCACATCACCCTTTAGTTTAAAAGCCTTTTGTGACCTCCATTTGCCTTTAGGATGCACACCAACACCTTCAACATGCAACCTTCCAAAGTCTGGTCCCTGTGATTCTCACCAGCTTCTCTTCCATTGCTTCTGGCTTCCTGAGATCAGGCCCTCTTGGCCTTCCTTCAGTTCTTAGCGGACCTGACATCCTCCTCCCATGGCATATTGTCCTCTCTGGAAGGTTCTGCCCTCTCACTTTTTCCCATTTCTCTTCTTTTGGGCCAATCCTCACTCTACAGCTCAGCCCAATCGCCCCACCATATGAGCTTGTAACATCACACACCTCTCCTACTTAGCATTGGTACTGTTTAATGATGACATGCCTTTCTGTGATTCTTTGATGAAGGAGGCCTGTCTCCCACACAAGCTGATAAGCTCCATAGGGTGAGCCGTTTTTTTCTTTTTTCTTTTTTTTTCTGGGAGGGGTGCCCACCATTCTCAGTATGTAACATATCCTGCAGGTTCTTATTAAATATTTATTGACTGACCACAATTTCTTCTTGCTTCCCTTCTGGAATTTGATGGCTGTGACTCATATAAGTCATAACCTCATCTATGATTTCCTTACTAGTCAGCCTTCCTCTATCTAAAGGTTCTACCTTTATCTGAGCTTTTTTGCTTTTATGAGAGTGTCTCGGCTTAGTCTTTTGGTGGCCATATGCACTATTCTTTTTCTTCCTCTGTGAAAACCCCAGCCCTACTCTAGGGCCATCTTATTCTCTGACTGAAATCTTTGCTGCTCTGACTATCTCTGGGTTCCCTTCAGTGGCCCATTCATGAGCCCCTCCTCAGCACAACTCCAGGCTAAGAGCATGTGATTCATATGTGTTGGTAGCAGCAGCAATAAAAGAGACTGATTTTTCAGTGATGATGTCAATAATCAAGGGTCCTATGTGAAGTTCTTTAGTGTCTCTTAAACAAGAGCTAAATTCATTTGTCTCGTTGCTGCAATTTACCATCTGTTCTGCTACAATGAAGGAATTGCATTCATGAGAAATGTTATATTATCAAAAATCATGACATCAAAACAGTTGTTTGACTAGAAAAAAAGAATTAGGGATTGGATAATATCAGACTCAAAATAACGTTATTTTTCTTATAGAATTTTTTTTCTAGTAAAAGTTTTTCTTAAAAAATATCTCTAAAGGTATTAGCAAAATGTATCAATGAAAATAATCTAATTTTTAACTACATATAGCATTTGCTCTGGAATAGTAGTTTTTGTTTCTCTTTATTGCCTACACTATCATTAGCAGAGAACCTTTTACACCACCCTATTTCCATTGTCACAATAATGAAACACCAAGCCTACCAGACAAACCCACTGTTACAGACAACAGCTTCTCTCATGCTAAAGGGCTAGTTACAGATCTAATATAATGTATTCCTAATACTAATTAAATTCCCTAATTTATCCAAATTGCTCCCCCAAAAAAACCCGAAAACAAAACTAAACCCTGTATTTTTCTCAGATCTAGGCAGTCTACATCAAACAATAACACCAGTGTATGAATGTTTTCTTGAATCAGGTGATGCAAGCCCAGTGTGTCAAAACAGAAACTGAATTCTACCGCCGCAGTCGCAGTGAGATAGTGGATCAGCAAGGGCACACGATGGGGGCACTGTATTGGCAGTTGAATGACATCTGGCAAGCTCCTTCCTGGGCTTCTCTTGGTAAGTGTTTCAGTGTTCTTTGTGTAAGTGAGAGAAAGCAACACTGTGGGGAGAGGGACTGAGAAAGCACAGAGCTGGAGGGGTCAGATTAGCCCAGGCAGAACTATGACCCAAAGAGGTCATTCTTTAAAAAGCCCGCCTAGGAACTACCTCCACCCAACTCACCTTAGTAGCCTTTCCATGAGCCTTAGGGTCAACCTCATTGTGAGTTCTGTGCCGTGCAAAGTTGCAACAGCAGGCTAAGCATGGGATAGATTCCTATACAAAAGTCTCAGCCATGTGTCTTGTTATTACTGCATAGAATTTTGAATTTATTTAAGAGGACATTCCGGGGCTAAAGAAGCATGAACGTAAGCATCCCTTCTTCTGTGTTGGAGAATTCAATCAGGTAGAAGTTTGGTCTGGTTATGTTGAAGTTTCCCTTTCTCTGATTCACCTTTAAGGACAAATAAAGATGTCCTTTAAGGACATAATGAAGATGTCTCTTAAGGCCATCTTTATTATGCCCTATTTAGCTCTTGGCGAAAAGATAGTAGAGGCAGAATCCCGAATGGGAAAGGTGACCAGTGGAAACAGTTCAACTAGCAACAGGTGAGATGACTGGCATGGAATCTGCAGTTTGAATTATCTTATCTATTCTGGTACATTAAAAAAATTAAGGAATAATAATGAACCTTTGCCCTTCACTAGAGGTGACTTGAAACAAAGTTCAGTTAATAATGTAAAGAATAGTTTGGGGTCATGAGGCAAGGTCACAAAGTAGGAAGGCTAGGTAAGGTGTTTTTTTTTCTTTTTTTCTTTTTTCTTTCTTTCTTTCTTTCTTTTTTTTTTTTTTTTTTTTGAGAAGGAGTCTTGTTCTGTCATCCAGGCTGGAGTGCAGGGGGTGAGGCTCTTAAACTGGCTGTGAATGCAGATCAAAAGAAATTCATTCCAAACATGTTTTCATTAGTGCCAGATGGGTGACTTACAGAGAATTGGATTTCTAATCCAGTTTCTCTGACCAAACTCTTTATCAACACCAACCAGATAAGAGAGCATTGAATGAGAATCAGAGGTAGAATTGGGGGGGAAATCCTTCTAGGATGCTGGAAAGGTAGACAAAGAGATACTGTTCAGAGACTCTTGGATACTGATCCTGCTTTCTGTCTGTAGATGAGGTTGTGGACTTCTGAAACTGAGTGTGATTCAAGAAATGGGAGAGCCCAATTTTTGTAAATATTCCTTTAAATGATTCCATGTAGATTATTCCTGAGTTCCTCAGGAAGAATAGGTCTGAGGGAAAAAAAAACCACTCAAACTCCAAGTGCTTTTTTGCTTTGTTTTGTTTTTTTGTTGAGATGGTCTCACTCTGTTGCTGAAGTGGTGCAATCGTGGCTCACTGTAGCTTCCACCCCACAGGCTCAAGCCTTCCTCTCACCTCAACCTCCTGAGTACCTGGGTCTATAGCTGCACGTCACCATGCCTGGTTCATTTTTGTATTTTTTTTCTGGAGACAGGGTTTTGCCATGTTGCCCAGGCTGGTCTTGAACACCTGGTTTCAAGCAGTCTGCCTTCCTCAGCTTCCCAAAGTGTTGGGATTACATACGTAAGCCACTGCACCTGGCCTCAAAGTGCTTTTTTAATTCCCTCACTCCACGACAACAATCCACACAGAAGACTTCTGTAACCAAATGTATGGGAAACTTCCCCCACATACCAAGCAAGCAATCACTTCTGCAGTGGACACCACGCGAGTGCCCTCCAATTTAAGTCTGATGATATCTACCTACAGATTGTATCAGATTCCATAGGTTGAGAACTCAGTTCCACAAAGCTACCTTCCCCCTTTAGATAGCAGTCACAAGTCTGAGCCTCTAGAACTTCTGACTGACCAGCTTCAAGCTGGGTTTCCCATGACCCCTTCTTTGGGTTTAATTTGCTAGAATGGCTCACAGAACTCAAGGAAACATTCTGACTGCTGTATTACAAAGGATATTTTAAAAGACACAAACAGCCATTTGAAGAGATACATGGGGTGAAGTTTGGAAGGGTCCTGAGTGCTGGAACTTTATCCCTGTGAGGCTGGGGTGTGCCACCCTCCAGGCATGTGGATGAGGCTTGTTCCTCTTTCTGTCAGCCTTCACATGGTCAGCTATCTGGAAGTTCTTTGAACTCTGTCCTCTTGGGTGTTATAGGGAGACTTCATTGGACAGCTATGATTGATAACCATGTAGAAATGTGATTGGACAAAGCGGGTATGATCTAATACCATTAGACTGAGTGGGGAAACATAGCAAGGCCTGCCCATTCAGCTTCTTGGCCTCTGTGTGAAGCATTTCCTCCTCCAGACTATGAGGCAGGACACCTTCTGAATGAGTGTCTTATGACCCACAATCAGATTAGAGTCCTGCCTTGGGCTGGTGAAAGGAGGGAAGGAGAATATCAGAGAGATAGATTCTGTTTTCTGAGGCCTGCTTTTGAGTCCTAACGTACCTCAACATTATAACAAGAGGCTGTAACAAGGGCTATGGTAGTTGTGAGCTAGGAACCTGTATTAGTCTGTTCTCATGCTACTGATAAAGATATACCTGAGACTGGTAATTTATAAAGAAAAAGAGGTTTAATGGACTCACAGTTCCACATGGCTGGGAAGGCCTCACAATCATGGCAGAAGATGAAGGAAGAGCAAAGGGACTTTTTACATGGCAGCGGGTAAGAGAGGACTTGTGCAGGGAAACTCCTTCATTATAAAACCATCAGGTCTTGTGAGACTTATTTATTATCTCAAGAACAGCATGGGAAAGACCTGCCGCTATGGTTCAGTTACCTCCCACCAGGTCCCTCCTACAACACATGGGAATTGTGGGAACTACAGTTCAAGATGAGATTTGGGTGGGGACACAGCCAAACCATATCTAACTGTAGAAGAAAAATTATATATATATATATATATATATATATATATATAGTATCACGGTAGGAAAACCCAAGTACCAGAGCTTGGCTATTTTCTAAACCCTGGCAGGATCCTACCTGCCTGAGGAAGATCACCAGCTCCTTGTACTTATTAGAGAAAAAGGGTATCAGGGAGAAGCTGTGACAAGTTTTCTGTAGCTCTGGGGGCCTCAAAGCCCCCGTTTAACTGCTGATTGGCTCAATAAGTCCACTCCTTTTAGTGCGTGCAGGTGGGGAGGTATTTGTTATCCCTTATCACCCGAAATGGTTATACTTTAAAGCAATCAGTAGCTACCTAGAATCTATAAGTTATTATATACAGTCATGCACCATATAACATTTCAGTCGACAACACAGTGCATATATGATGGTGGTCCCATAAGATTATAGTACTGTATTTTCACTGTCCCATTCTATGATTAGAATTACCTACAGTATTCAGCACAGTAACGTGCTGTACAGGTTAGTAGCCTGGAGTGACAGGCTATACCATCTTGGTTTGTATAAGTACACTTTATGATTGCACAATGATGAAATCGCCTAACAGCATGGTTCTTTAATGCCTGCCCAGATGTTGTAGGCGTGACATGACATAATGTCCAGAGTGGCTCAGAGCCCTTCACAAACATGGGTGCCTTCCACTGTTGACTCTCCCTCACATGCTCACTCCCTTAGAACCCTGATGAGCCACACCCAGCTGGGCCATTGGACAATGCCTCTCTGACTACTTGACCTTGCCATCTCCTGACACTCTTGATTATTTTCAGAGTATGGAGGAAAGTGGAAAATGCTTCATTACTTTGCTCAGAATTTCTTTGCTCCACTGTTGCCAGTAGGCTTTGAGAATGAAAACACGTTCTATATCTATGGTGTGTCAGATCTTCACTCGGATTATTCGATGACACTCACTGTAAGTTACTTGGATTGTTTTTTAAGATCGAAGGGGACTTCTAGATGATTTCTTTAGTTGTTTGGTTACATTCTTTTGGGAAAATAAAAGAGAAATTAATTGAGAGTCAGAACACATATATTTTAGGCTAAAACCCTGCCATTTATGATGTGACCATAAGCAAAACCCTTCACATCTTGGTGATTCAATTTCTTCCTCTGTAAAATGATATGAGTCTATCTTCTTACGGGATTTATATGAGTAGCAAATAAAATAACTAGATGAAAGCAAGTCACATATGCTGTAAAGTGCCCCTCAAATGCAAGGTTATTTATAATTATGAGGGGCTGGAAATAGTCCAAACTTTATAAAAAGAAATGGTTAAAAATGGCATGTTACAGAGAAAAATCAGTAAAGCTATTCAGAATGGGCATGTGGAAAGCAAATTTGTATTTAAAAAGCAAATTTAAGTAAAAAGAAAGTCTAGAAACTCAAAGTCTTAGGTGGCTATAGTTTGAAGGACACTAATAACACTGAAAATAGGTCACATTTACAGAAAAATTACAACACACCAGGTACTGTGCCTTCCATGGATTATTTTTTAAATTCTCACAACAGTCTGTGACATTCCTGCTGTTATTTTCCTTCTACATATGAAGAAATGAAGACTGAGAAAGTCATATAGCTAGCATTTTGCAGGACTTGGATTAAAACTCAGGTTTCATAGTCTCTTAACCATTTCTGCTACCCTAACTTTCAGCAATTATTACTATTGTTCCTTAAAAACACAGCAACCAAGAATGCCTATTTTTATTCTGTTTTATTTCTCCCCAGGTGAGAGTCCATACATGGAACTCCCTGGAGCCCGTGTGCTCCTGTGTGACTGAACATTTTGTGATGAAAGGAGGAGAGGCTGTCCGCCTCTATGAGGAGCCAGTGTCTGAATTGCTGAGGAGATGTGGGAATTGCACACGGGAAAGCTGTGTGGTTTCCTTTTACCTTTCAGCGGACCATGAACTCCTGAGCCCGACCAACTACCACTTCCTGTCCTCACTGAAGGAGGCCGTGGGGCTCTGCAAGGCACAGATCACTGTAAGCACAGGTCATGGCAGAGGGCAGGGGACTGTGGCCTTGTGGGGCTCTCCTGCTCTTGGGCCAGCTCCTTGCATCCTGAGATTTGCATGTGTCCCCCTTGGTGCTGGGTTTCCCTGAGGCCTGGGGGAAGGTTGGCCTCTTCCCACTAAAAGCAAACACCAAATGATTTCTATTTCTAATCCAGGATTTGTCAGAGTTGCTGGTGACCACCACTCATTTGTCCCATCACTCCTCCTTAGTGGGCAGGTGCAGCGAGGGAGAGGAGGCTCGAGTCATCACCACTGCCTGCATGTCTACTAGGTTCCAGGCTGTGTTCTAGGTGCTTCACTCCCTAGTCTCCGACTTTCACCACAGCTCCAGGCATTATCATCTGCATTTTATAAGTGAGGAAGCCAGTTTAGGAGGTTAAGTGATGAGCTTGAGGTCCTGTAGCTGGGACGCATCGGAGCCCAGCTGACGCAGTCTAATTTTAAGTAGAGTCTATTAATATTCACTCTAGTCTCTTTGATTTATTGCTTCAAAGTAGCTCAATCACCAAATCTTTTTATAATTGCCAAGATATAAAAATGGGATGATCAGGATGTGGTGTTATAAAAATTGTGCAGCTGGAGAATTTGGAAGTTGTCTAGTAGTTTGAAAACCTTTCCTTCCTTCTCCCCTACACATAGCAATTGGAAATATATGTACGTATATATGTTTTTAAATTTGTTATCCTATCTTCTGAACACTCGGGAAATACCTTTCTAGAATGTTACATTCTCTGTTTTTAGAAAATTTAGAATTTGTTTGACACTTTGACTTCATAGAGAAGGATTTTCTACATTTCATTTAGAAATAATCATATAAAAACACCTAATTCTTGTCTTTCATTTGAAAGAAGCCTAACAACTGAAAACATACCTTCTTTCTATAGTCACATAATAAAATCCACGTTATCGAAGAAAATGACATACTCTTACATATTGTTTTTTCCAAAAAAGAAAAAAAAAACATTTGTACTGGATGAATTTGCAGTCTCTAAACTTATGATTTTGAAAACTAGATTTTTTTCTTTCCTGAGTTAGGCCTTCATTACCTTGAGATGAGTAATTGGGGTGGGAGAAAAGCAGGGCTCTTTCTTTGTTCTACCTCATTTTGATTTCAGTGAGGCTTGTCCTTCTTAAAGAGATAAAATGATAGTAATAATCGTGTTAGTTAACGTTTATTTCGGGGTTAATATAGACTAGGCACTTGGCTTCTTTTCTCAAGGGAGATGCCAGAAACTTGTTCTCCCCGTCTCCCTGAAGCCAGGGTACAAGCTTGAACCCCAGGCTCTGCAGTCAGGCATACAGAGAGGGATTTCCAATCCCAAGAAGATAACCAGCGTGAGCATGGCACCAGCATCTCTTTCGGCCTTGGTCTTCCAGCAGCAGAAGCTGATGCTACCCTCGCAGCTTCCTGAGCAGGCTAGTATGAGCCACATGGACCTTGTTCCTGTGGCTGCTTTAGGACCTTCACTGGAACAGCTGGGCGGTGTGATCTGGGAATTTGCCATCTAAATTCAAGCCTGAGTCTCTGCTCCTGAAGAGCTACCTGATGCACTTTATTAAGCTGCTTTTCTGCTTCTATCAATATAGGTTTCCTTGTTTATAACTCAGAACCCTGAATGATAACATATTACACAAATATGTGAGGCTAAATTATATATAGTGAAAATGGGCCGGGTGCGGTGGCTCAGGCCTATAATCCCAGCACTTTGGAAGGCCGAGGAGGGCGGATCACGAGGTCAGGAAATCGAGACCATCCTGGCTAACATGGTGACACCCCATCTCTACTAAAAAAATACAAAAAATTAGCCAGGCGTGGTGGCGGGCGCCTGTAGTCCCAGCTACTTTGGAGGCTGAGGCAGGAGAATGGCATGAACCCAGGAGGCAGAGCTTGCCGTGAGCCAAGATCGCTCCATTGCACTCCAGCCTGGGTGACAGAGCCAGACTCCATCTCAAAAAAAAAAAAAAAAAAAAAAAGGCCTTTTGAAATTCTTTATGTCACACATAACATATTATGTAAGACTGAGATGTTGCATCACAAATGCACACATTAAGAAACCAGGTTGCACTCGGCTCCGTGCTCACACTAAGAGACACTTGCAAACCCCCCTGCTCTGGGGAGCAGCGCACCCTCACTATGGGCATATGCTATTCGACTAATTAAGTGGAATGGAGCTGACACGATTTAAATTGCACTCTCTCTTTTTGCTGCTATTTTGTGGAATTCACACATGTAAAAAAAAAAGCCAATAATGTGACTTAACAATGCAATAAAAGAGAGAAGCTCTAATGGTAGTGCTTTTGTAAATTTCTGGCAATGGGCTTTCTAGATTTCTGGATCTTTTCAGAAGACTCGAATGTAAGCTCCACAGTTGGGCTCTGTAGCTAGGTCCAGATATATCCTTAGAAAGTCATTAAAACCACCCAGGCTGTATGTAAAAATGTTGCTCTCTTGATGATACTCTGAGAAAAACTGTAAAAGATGTAGAGCTTTGAGCTTCTTGTGAAATATTCTCCTTAATGATTGGAGACGATGTATTTCCTTGGTTTGTGATTATAATTTGGTAACTTTCCATAGCCTATAGTCATTTTCCATGTATTATTATGTGTTTGAAACTGCGCTGTAGCAGTTGTAGAACCAAAGTTGTGGGCAATGCACTCCTTATTAGGCCCACATAAATGTTTCCAGGAACTTATACAGACTGTATAACTCTTCCCTCATCCTTCACTTCATTCATTTTTTTTTTTTTCTTTTTCAGGCCATCATCTCTCAGCAAGGTGACATATTTGTTTTTGATCTGGAGACCTCAGCTGTCGCTCCATTTGTCTGGTTGGATGTAGGAAGCATCCCAGGGAGATTTAGTGACAATGGTTTCCTCATGACTGAGAAGACACGAACTGTATTATTTTACCCTTGGGAGCCCACCAGCAAGAGTGAGTTGGAGCAATCTTTTCATGTAACCTCCCTAACAGATATTTACTGAAGGAATCTAGATTGTATTTTCAGTGGACAATGGGAATAAAGCATTTCTAAAGCACTGGCTGGAGAGGAAGGCAACAGAGACAAGGAGAGAAGCCAAGAGATACGTCTGTGTGCTGCCACCCATCTGAGCGATTGCTCTGCGAAGAGTTGTACCCTGAACACTTTCAGGGGAGGCTGTTTACCCAGGCAATGTCCTCAAACAAGCCCGTGCCGGGGTGTCCTGGAATCTGTGCCAGGACTGTGTTTTTAGCCCTTCACCTCTCAGCTTTAGCAGGACCTGAACCAGTTATAAAAAGATGGCCCTGCAGCTAGTTACAAGAATGTGACATGGCAGGATCTCTGGAACCAAATGGAAGGTTTTGAGGTGACGTAGGTCTTTCATAGTTAGCTTTGGGGAATACTGAATACACAAATGAAGTGCTTTGTTGTTATTTCAGAGGGAATGGCGATTGAAATGCTACAACAGAGATTTCTTGGTGGTAGCCATATTGATAGACAATTTAGGAGGTTTATTGTTGCTATTTGATTACTGTTTGGGGTAGGACACTTTTTTCATTTATGGGTTTTGTTGTAAGATATTGTTTTAACAATAACTTCTTAAAGGCTGTTAGAGTGATCTTCCTTTGAAAAATGTGCTCACATGGAAATGAATGTCACTGAGATCACTGGAAATTTCTAGGGATTCTGACATTGGTCATCACCCATGTGGGCTTTGGACTTGGCTAAATCCAATATGCTTTCCAATGCAAAGCCTGCGAATTGGATTTAAACTTGTTGGCCCTGGCAGCAAAATGGTGTTCCTTTTAGCCTGAGTTTAAATCATTTTATTTTAATTGACTAATTATAAATTGCTATAGAATTGTCTTATTATACATTATTCTGTTTATAAAAGTACATTAATGATAAAGCAAATGAGGCAAAATGTTAATAAGTAGCTATTTGGATAAAGGTATATGGGTATTTTTCTGTGCGTGTGCAATTATATGAAAATAAAAGTTACATAAATTACGTTGACAACTTGATATGTCATCTGTGGCTTATTTAACCATTCTATAAATATTCAATTTTGCCCAATACTGTGCTGGGCCCTAATTTCCATTTAGCTGTAGTTATTATTCTGCTTGGTAAACTGGGCGAGTTTGAAGAATCTAAGACACGTGAAAGGTCTTCTCTGGACACAGTCATGTAATTGGTTATAGAACGGACCAGCAAGGAGTGTTTGACTTTAAAACTAAGATATTATTAGTGGTTTTGGTTGAAAAATGAGAAGCATTATGTTCAGTGACTCTAAAAGTAACTACAGACAATCCAGTCTTCTCCTTCAGTATCTAAGAGTATCCTTATTTTATATGTTCACACACACACACACACACACACCGCCTTATCGAGGGGACTAGGACCTAGGGCTGGGACTCCATAGAGTCTTACTTGATAAATATTATATCATGTTCTTATGACTCTTGCAAATCCCGTTTTAGCAAAGCGTTGCTGCAGGCAGGGAGGTCTGCTCTTCTTCACACCTGTTCGTGTTCTGCCAGGAGCCCTGAGAAAGGGCTTTCAGGCTGATGGGCCAGAGTATACTTTGTAGTTCGCCCTCACTAGTTCTATAACCTTAATCAAGTTATTTAACTTCCTGTGCTCAGTTTTCTTGTGGCTAAAGGGGAGTGGTAACACCCACCTTGTAAGTTTGTTTTGAAGAATAAATAAAATAATTTAGCTCAAGGACTGGGCCCCACATTGGCACATGGTGACGCTCTGTAATGGAAGCATCATCCTGGGCCTGAGCTTGGTGTCCTGCAGAGGATGAGGCTTCCAGTCACAGTCTCTAGATTCAAATCCAGGTTCTGAAGCTTCTGGCTGTGTGACCTTGGGCAACAATTCAACCTTTTGAACTGTAGTTTCCACCTCTGTAAAATGGAGCTAATGATCCCTCACCTTCAAAGGTAGTTGTGAGGACTTAACAAATAGGGTCTGGAACAAATTAAAATGCTAAGTATATGGTGATTGTACTTTTTAACATCACATTCATTATCACCTAGTTAGTACAGAAAGCAATAGTAAAAATGAAGTGAAGAGAGGCCATTGGTGAGTAAGTTCTTACAGCAAATTCTTTCTGAAAATAATACCAGAAAAGAATAATTTGTAAGGGAAGAATAAATTAAAGGACATAAATATATGCTGACACCAGCTCCTAAAAGAAATGTGCCATATACGTATTATTTCCATTAAGGAATGGTAATAGCCAAAACATTATCCACAGTTCACGTGTGGCAGTACAGTTAGCCATTTTTACTTTTTTCATGGATTCATCTCGCCATGCAGGAATACAGTCTGATGCACTTACTCTTGGCTTTGAGTTTCTGATAGGGTGTTCTGTTAGTGGTTGTATTCGTCCATTCTGGCATTACTGTACCTGGGACTGGGCAATTTATAAGGAAACGAGGTTTAATTGGCTGACAGTTCTGCAGGTTGTACAGGAAGCATCGCACCGGGCATCTGCTTGGCTTCTGATGAAGCCTTAGAAGTTTACAATTAGGGCAGAAGGTGAAGCAGGGACAAGCATGTCATATGACGAAAGCAGGAGCAAGCGAGAGAGAGTGGGTGGGAGGTGCCACACACTTTTAAGCCACCAGATCGCCTGTGAACTCAGAGCGAGAGCTCGTTTATCACCAAGGGGATCTGTGCCTATGATCCAGACACCTTTCACCAGGCCCCGCTTTCGACACTGGGGATTACATTTCAACATGACATTTGGGTGGGGACATATATCTAAACCATATCCTTAGCTGTGCGAATAATAGGATAAAAAGACCAGAACCAGGTCCTACTGTCATGCTCTTGCAAAGCACATTCCAGAGAGAGTGGGATGAAGAGAGATCAGTTCCCAGGATTATATCTTCCCATTTCAGAACAGAGAGAACAATAAAAATCATACTTTTCTCATTCACATTCATGATAACTCTTCTTAT
Organism: Piliocolobus tephrosceles; assembly: GCF_002776525.5. Classification (NCBI taxonomy): domain Eukaryota; kingdom Metazoa; phylum Chordata; class Mammalia; order Primates; family Cercopithecidae; genus Piliocolobus; species Piliocolobus tephrosceles. The sequence continues at coordinate 82,430,244 of NC_045436.1, read as the reverse complement.
TCTCTCTCTTGTTTTCCTTACTTGACTTTTCAATGTGAGACATTTTCAAACCATGAGAAGTCACTTGGAAAATAAATAGAAAGATTTTGTTCTCTGTTGGAATGAAGGTGAACTGGAGTGCAGAAGAAATAAAGATATGTTTCCCTAACATTCCTAAAGTGACAAAGACCTGAGATAGAAAGAATATTCTCTTGGGCTACCTCTGGCTCTCAGATATGAAACTTATTTTTCAGCTTGGTAAGATGTAGGGAGAAAAGCAGGTAGGTATTGTCTGTGTGGGAAATTCAAAGCATTTGAAAACATCCCCAGATTCTGGCTTGACTGAATGCAATCTTATTAATTCAATAAGCACATGCAATTAAAAGGGTTATGCAGAAAAGACAGTTATATTTCCAAGTGAATGGGAGAAATCTTGTTTTCTAATTGTTTTGTTAGAGGTATGAACCAGAGTAGCATACAAAACCTTAAAATCACTGGCAAAACAGGTGTTAAGACATGTTTATATTCTGCCCCTAGACACTGTTTAACTTAAGGATTTATTCATTCATTTATCAAGCATGTATTGCAGGCCACTCTGGGCAGGCATCGTCCTTGTCACTGGGGGTATGGCAATGAAAAAGGCAGACAAATCCTAGTTATCATGGACCATCTATTGTAGGGGAAAGAGTCACTAAGCCAGTGAACGAGGCAATTCCAGCTGGTGATGAGTCCTTAAGGTTAATGTGACGGCGACAGGGGAGCAACATTAGATAAGGCACCATCTTGTTCGATACTTTAGGGAAGATTTTTGGAAAGTTTATGGTAAAAAATAAGTGAAAAACTTTCAGTTGAGAAATGAGTCCTTTAAAACCTCTGTTGTAATTAATACATAAGGAAAGAAAAGCACAAAATCAGCTGGTTAGCTAGTTGGGGCTCTAAGTCTGTGGTCTACAAGCTGGGGGTGAACTAACCTACCAAGACATCTTTAAGTCCTTGAATGGGGCCAGTGAATGAGCTGAGCAAAGAGAAAAGCAATGCATCACTGTTTCATGTTTTATAAATATCTCTCCTTATTTCTGTAGACACGGGTTACCGAATCTTGTCGTGAAAGAAGTTTGCTTAACCCCTTAGGTTGGTCTCTGTCTTTAAACAAGATTCATTGAGCTCCCCCGTGTGCCACATCATGCTATGCAGTGATCAAGTACACATCATTATAACAACACCTAAGTTACCTACAACTCTCAGGAAATGAGACATTCTGGCTCACGAACATTTCTGTTTGGGAACTAGCACTCATCCCTGCCTCATCATTTAGGTGGGAACAACCCTCTTGTTCTGATTCTGTTCCTGTTACTTTTTGTTGGTTTTGTGAAATGTACTGGTCTACTGCCAGTCGTCGGAGCAGACACTGTTGGCTGGCCACCTCACAGCCAGATCCGCCTCCTCTCTGCTAATAGAGGTGGCCGTGTCCAGCCTCAGAGACTGAATCATCATTTGTTGTTCTAATCCTAGTCCCCTTTGCCAGTGATTGATGTAGGGTTAGGCCCATGACACATTTCAAAAATGAATCATAGGTTGATATCTAATGTGGGGTTTCTGGGGGAAGGTTTCCCTGCCTGATAAGAGATAGACCTGAGGTGAAACTCTCTGCTGTTGCGTAAAATTGAGAAGTTACTTGAGGGCCTGGAGCACTTGGAGCTGCTGCAGCCTTTTTTTGGTGACCTTAAAGAAACATTTTTGACACGGGGTGTCAGAGATGTTTAGCTGCCAAATTAACCCTGCAACCTTCTAACTTTGGTCTTATTATAACATGGTAAAAAATAAAGGCTTAATTGTTTAATCTTGGAGTCAGGTGTTCTGATTTTACAACTCAAAGCATCCTAATTGATATAGCAGTTAAAGGTGTGGGCATTGAAATCAGACTGACTTGTGTTTCAGTCCCAGATCTACCAGTAGTAGGCTGTTCTTCACTGGATACAGGCTACTGAGTCTTTCTGTGCCTTAGTTTCTTTAAACACAGGAATAATAACAGTATCTGCCTCATAGGTAAATTGTGAGGTGTAAAGGAGATAATGCATAGATTATTGACAGCACATGATAACTATCTGCCAAATGTGAGCTATTACAATCATCATTGCCTCTGTGTGAAGCCATCAGAACAAACCTAGGGAGGTGGGCAGAACTGAACGTGTGCAGGCATGGGTGGTGGCTGTGAACAGCATCAGCCAGGGAAGCTGGGGGTGTCGGGAGCAGCAGTGAGCCTGGGAGAGGAGCAGGTAGGACCTGAATCCCCCCACACCCTGCCTGGTCATCCTGAAGATTTAGGTCATAGTTGGCCAGCAGGTCATGGTCTAGACTATGTTTTAAAAAGTTGAATTACATGCTAACATTTCAAAAGGGAAAGATTCCATGTAAAATATAGGTGTATCTATCTCTGATCTTCTTGTAATGGTATTTTTTAAAGCCCTTATTTGTTTAACCCACTTAGAGTCAGGCATTCTCATGTTATAATTAAAAGCAGCCTCGTGGATAAAGGCATGGGTCTTTGAGGTCAAACAAATCTGGGCCTTGGAGAGGGCAGTGTGGGCACCTGGGTGTCCTATTAGCTGGGGGATGCGTCACCTACTTCCTTGTGCTAGGATGCTGCAGTGGCAATGGTACCTCTAGTGAGGAAGGCTGTTGGGGACATAATTTGCCAAAGTGGGTGAAGGAAGGGCCCCTGTTCTTTTACAGTGAGCTCTCAAGCCAAAGTGGGTGACTGACATGCTTCCCTACCCATATTTTTGGTATTGGAATGAAAAGATTTTTAACTAGTCAACTTACAAACATGAGTGAGATTTTGCCTTGTCAAAGATCCAAATTTTGTGTGCGTGCACGTGCGTGTGTAAGTGTGAAGGCTGCGTGTGGTACAAGGGCTATGGGCTCATGCTCTGATACTGGCCTTGGACCAATCACTTAACCTCTAAGCCTCAGTTTCCTTATCTTGAAGGTGAGATTAATGGTAATAACTATCTCACAGTGTTACTGTGAAGATTAAATAAAATAAAGATATAAATTTAGTAAATGCTGGTTTATCAATATCATTCCTCAAAGGATAAGGCTGGTGGTGGCTGGAGGGATCAAGCCTAAGAATCTTTCATTCTGCATGCCAAGAGGAAAGAGCAAATTAAGCCTTCTGTACTAAGGGAAAATAATCATTAGGCTTCATGACCTGAGTTGAAGGAGAAAAATTCAGGCAGAAAGCTGAAGAAATTTCTAATTCCTTTTTTTGGTAAGGTTTTTCCAATTTTACAGAAGCAATAAAATAAAATAAAATTGAGTAGCACTAGGCAAGCCAGCTGTTGGATGATTGTGCAAAGTTCTGCTTCATCCAGCAGAGGCCTCTTGTGCTCAGGAAATGAAGCTGGTGGTGGGTGGAAGGGAGTGCCCTGGGCCAGGGTGCTGGCTTCCTGGAGGCTTCCCCAGAGTACCGGGCGAACTCTGAGGCTTCCCCAGAGTACTGGGCGAAAGTACCTTCCCTTTCCTTTGACCAGAGAAGGTCAAAGCCACCATTTGGCTCTCCCTTCCTTTACTGCCTTCAGCGAGGGGAGGGGAGTCTAAGGAAACACTTGCAGGGCTGTTCCCCAAACCCCTCACCTTCTTGGCTTCAGGGAGCGGGATGCCAGTGCCCCAGAGGAATGCATGGGTGTGAAACTACCTTAAAGAAGGAAATAAAGAGAAAGAGAGAAAAAAAGGGAAGCATGAAGAGGGAAAGAGCTGGGAGAAAGAGAAAAAGAAAGAGAAAGAGAAGAGTTGAGAGAAAGAGACTAGGAGAGAAAGAGAAAGGAAAAAGGAAGGGAGAGAAGAAGAATGAGAGAGAAAAGGTTACAAATGGTGAGAGAGAAAGAGAAAGGGGGGGGAGAGAGAAAGTAGAAAGAAGGGAGAGAAAGGAAGACAGAATAAGAAAAGGAGAGAAAGGAAAGGAGAGAGAAAAGACAGAGACAGAGGGAGAGAGAAAGGGAGAAAGAGAAAGGAGGGGGTGAGAAGGAAGGGAGGAAGGAGAAAGAGGAATTCAAAGGGCGGCTCTGTTTGCTGAGCTCTGATTTCTTTCCTGGCTCCAGGGCTAATAAAGGCTGAGCACCAGCATAGCTGGATCACAAGGTTCAGATCCACAGAGCAAATTTGTCCACTTTCTGCCTGCCTTTTGGTTACAGACAAGTCCCAGACTTAACAATGGTTCAATTTATGATTTCACGACTTTTTGACTTTATGATGGGCTTATCAGGGTATTAGCTGCACTTTCGACTTATAATGGGTTTCAGGACATAACCCTATTGTAAGTGGAGGAACATGTGTATTTCATTTCCATCCACTGTTGCTACCTTGGCAAAAGGGTGGCATATAAATGCTTTTTAATTCAAATTTACTTACTATGGATCTATGAAAACTTGGCAGCAAGCCTCCTGAATAGATGATTGACAGAGGAGAAGTCAGATGAGCTATTTAAAGGCTCAGTAACAAAACAATCAGGAAAGGACCAAAACTGTGAGCTATGGGCATGATTTGGGGAAAGGAATTACATTCTGCTGATGGAGGGACCAAAATGGTCCTTGGCCCACACGTTGTGTGCATATGTTGCTCATCATTCAAGATGTGCATTTGGCTAGGCAGTAAAGGAAGGGAGAGCCAAATGGTGGCTTTGACCTTCCCAGATCAAAACTGGGATGGAGAAGAATGCTAAGGACTGCTTGCATCAATCAGGCCTGAGAGGTTCCGTCATCCATGAGCATATACACACTTCCTAAGTACACATGGTCTCCATCTATTTGGGAGGTAAAATTCCCCCTGCTACTGTGATCGCAGGCAGCAGTGGTGGAGGGGCAGGCAGGGGCTTCAGGACCTAAAGGAAGAGAGCAAGAATGTTGCTTTTTGGCAGCCCTGCTCCTGTAGCAGGACCTATCTGTGGGATTACGATGGGTCTTTATGGGGATGTCATTTCTGGTCCGTTTGGCCTCTCTAGGCCAGGCTTTGCTTCAGCTGTGAGGCAGGATTCTGCATTAACATGGGTGGCCCATGGATAGCTTTTTGGGGGTCCTGGCTTGAATTGTTGAGGGAACGTGAAGGGACACAAAGAAATGGCAAAAAGAGGCAAGTGGTGGAGAAAAAAAGCTTCTGAGGCCCCCAAAGCAAAAGGAATGGGGCTGGAAGGAGTGGGTAGGGGGAAGAAAGTCAGTATGGACTCAAGGCCTCTTCCTGGGCCTGTTCTTGGGGACTGGTGCCAAGTATGATGTGTGCTGAAGTTGAGTTAGTTTGTTGAGGGAATGCTGGCTTCCTGCTGTTTGGCCACCCTTGGATAATACTTCAGAGTCCCCAGTTGGCAAGCTTCTTCCCTCTCCTGGGCATGACCCACCCCTTCGAAGCAGTTGTGTGTTCCATGATGCACTGCTGCAGCATGAAGCCAAGGAGCACGGTATGTGGATTGAAGACTGAGTCCTGGCCCAGCCCTTGCTCTTTACATTAGACCAGGGACCTTCCAGCATATCAGCAACTCTGTCCTGTGGAGAATGGCAGGAATTAAAATCCCTCCCTGTTCACCTCTCAGGTTGCTATGACAGTCACTACTTGAAAATATTTTCTAAATGAAAACATTCACATTTAAAGTTTTTATTTTTGCTAATTTTTTCAAAATTACAGAAAAAAATTATTTCAGAAGACTAAGGGAACATTTGCATTTGAATAAGGTGATAAAAAGGGATTCTGAAAATAAAAAAAAAAAAACAACCCGTGATACGAAGTTTTTCATTCAATTTTTTTTTCTTTTAATTACATTTATTTTAATGCTGAATTTACTCCCGTGCCATAAGTTTTTGGTTTCTTCAGTTTCTTCTGGGATATCTTTTTCTTCTGAGCAACCACCTCTTCTGGTTTAGGAACAATCTGTTTCTTTTCAGTAAGGATCATCTCAATGTGGCAGGGGGAGCTCATGTATGGGTTAATCCAACCATGAACTCTGTAGGTCCGTCGGCGCATCTTAGGTGCTTTGTTCACTTGGATATGCTCGATGACCAGAGAATCTACATCTAAACCCTTAAGTTCAGTGTTACTCTCTGCGTTTTTAAGCATGTGCAGCAAAAATTCAGCACTCTTTTTGGGCCACCGACCTTGTGTCCAGCCCCACTGCTTAGCCTGGGCACACCTGCCAACTCCACCATTGTAACATCGGAATGGTACGCACTGTTTCTGTAAAGTGACATCTTTCGGATACTTCGTGGCTTTTCGAATACGCATACCCTTGATGGCCTGGGCAGTTTCACGAGTGTTCTTAAAGTGAACCCGAAGATTGGAACCTCTTGATTTGCATGATTTCGTGGGGATCTCCGGGTCAAGTGAATAGCGAACCATTTTCACAGATTACCTCAGGCCGCTTAGGGAAAAGAGCTTCATTCAATTTTTTAAAGCCAAAAAACAAATTGTGCAGTATTGCTTTAGGAAAAGGAAAAAGGGAACTGTGAAACAGTTTTGAAATGAAGAAAATATCTCTTTTCGCCAGGGAACAGACCTAATAACCTGGTTGTCTAGTATTGGGCATCAACTTATAGCCTTCCCTGCCTGATGTGCCCCAAAATAGTCCTCAGGGTTCGACCTCACTATCTTCATCACCAGCTCTGCTTCCTGTATCCTAAGAGGGAATCCTGGGAGAAAGCGTTTTGAGAATTTCTGTTTCATCTGCTATCCTTCTGGCCTGAAGAGAATATTATTTCCACAAGAACCAATTTCTGCTCCTTTCCAATTTATCTGAGAAAGTGGGAGCCAAGGTCTTTCTGGCTCTCCGCAGATCACAACCAAGATAAACTTGCTTATCCCTTTCTTTTGGGTAGGATCTTGAAGGGCCAAGGACTCTTGAAGAATGCTAACAGTGGTGTCTACAAGCCCAGGACTTATTGTGCAGCATTTAAGGAACTATGGAGCATAGAGGTTGGAGAACAGAGATCTCTGTGAATCAGTGCGAGGGCAACAAGACGTAGCTGCTGTAACTTTTCTCCAGCCTACCTGCCCTCATATCCTTGATCATCTCTGAGGATTTCCTTAAGAAAAACTGTGACTTTGTGCTTACAATGCAATCTTCATGCTTAATCCTAGGAAATGATTTTGCCTTTAGTAATGGCCATTTACCATGATTGCAGGTGACTTTCAGAGTGAATGTCTGCATACAAGTTGGAACTAGAAAGAAACTTATGGCTCATCCTCCCTCAGGGAAGGGATTTTGACCTGTGCCAAAGACTGTGACCTGTTCCAAAATCAATAGCTCTCTTAATACTGGGAACAGAAGTAGACCACCCTCCTATCTTCACTGCTCTCAGTGTGACCAAGGGACTGAAGTTTTTCTCCAGCACAACATGAGAGGAGGTGACACATTCAAAACTCCCTCACATACTTTTCTCAGCATTTTTCTGCTGGCTGACTGGGGCTATCACCCCTAGCAAGACCTTAGGAACCAAGCGTTGGAGGAAGAATGACTGTCAGCCTGGATCCCTGCGTGGCTAAGTGGAAGAGAGACACTACTTACCCCTAACCCTGCTGCAGTGTTGTTACTGGAGTCAAGTGATCCTGCAGTCATGCCTCTCATGTGTCTCAGTTTCCCCATGACCACCCACTGTAGTGCCTGGCAAGCAACAGATGCCCAAGAAATCTTGATTGAATACGTGTCTTTATTCTTTGAAGACTCTTGTGATAGTTCAATGAAATAATCACTTTGGAAAGAGATATTAATGTGGAAAAGCTGGTTGACAGAAGTAAGATAATGCTATCTCACCCCTTTCCTCCCTTTCAACTTAAGAAGCTTGAACAACTTGTTGAACTATTCATTTGTCCAGGGTAACAGAAAAAGGCTATTGTGGACATAATGAAATCCATAGTAATTAAAGGAGATCCATTTAATTGCAAGCCTCTCCTCAGTGTCTCCCCCAATTCCAAAACCAAATCACAAACCTGGAAAACCAATGGACAGGAACTTTAGTCTCTAGGATTGGTATTTACATGAAGCAGCCAGCCACAGTGAGGCCAATGGAGAAGAGACACTCTCACTTTGTAGGCGTTCAGAAAAAGAGAAAAACTTGAATGGTTTAGGAAGGTGATCTTTAAGATCTTATCTAATCCCAAGTTCTGTGATCGTCAAGAAAATAAACAGAATTTTAGTTTCATCCTGTTTTGACTCTTGTGCCTCCCATGTCCATTCCCTGGGGAAGCACAAGTCAGAAAGAGAATTTCCCCCAAAAGCACAAAATAGGAGGCTGAAAGAAATGAATAACTTTCAGTCAATGAATAATTCATATTTAAGCATCCCTGCCTCTTATTAGGGGGAGAATCAAGTCTCCAAGCAATATGTCCTTTTAGTTATACTTTGGGTACATTTTGCATTTTGGTTGGGTACATGATGACTCTATCATCTTTGCATAGGACTGTAGGCATTTTTCCTTCTCTTTTAAATAAAGCATCTTTTTGTCAAAGGACTGCAAACCTCACTAAAGAATAGTTTTTGGAATCAGACGGGCCTGCATGTGAATCTGGGGTGAGTTATTTAATAACTTCAGATCATTCGTTTCCTTATTATAAACTGGGGTTAAATATATACCTCATGGGGTGTCTTGAGAATTATCATTAGAAATTATTAATCCAAAGAGGCTGGCATGTAATAAATGCTCCATGCTGGCTGGATCTTTCCCCTCCTCCTTTTTTTCTGCTAAAATGTACAAAGTCCGGTTTGTGCGGCTGCATTCCGTGGTGGTGACCAGGAACGTCTGTGCCACATTCAGCTACTTCAGGAGACACAGGTAGGTAAATGGCAGCAGCAGGGCTTCGTTCTGCTGAAAAGAAAGACTGCTGATCCTGAAAATGTCTGGGTTATGCCTGCAGAGTATAGAAACCTCAAAAATGACTGAAGTTCTGAGGAAGCTATTTTTAAATGGCCTCCTGCTGTGACACAAGCTTTCTGGGAAGGTTTATTTCAGGCCCATTATAGCTTTCCACCTGATCTCCTGCATTCCTTTTGGTTTATCTCCATCTGCTGGTACAATATGAAAGATACTTTCACACAGACCCAGACGACTGGTGGCCTTGCTGTTGCAGCACCACACAGAGGTTCAGGCCAGCACTGAGATCTGGGAGGAAGAAGAAGAAGTTTCTGAGACAGAAGAGAAATGGGGCTTCTTATGAAAGAAGGGGAATGTCATTTTTCTATCTTGGCGTGAGTTACTTAGTTGTTCCTCCTCCTCAAGTCAGCTTCGCTTCAAGTGAACTTCTGGTAGGTGAGCTGTCAAGTTGGAAGCCTGGAGCATGGTGACAATCCACTCCACAGTTAAGGCTTAAAACCTCAACCATTATTTAATTTGCTCACGAATCTGCAATGTGGGCAGGGCTCTGCAGCACAGCTTGTCTCTATTCTGGGCAGCATCAGCTGAGGCAGTTTGAAGGCTAGATGGGGTGACTCAGTGGCTGAGGGCTGGAATCTTCTGAAAGCTTCACTCCCTTACACATCTCTTGGTTGATGCTGGTATCGGCCGGGGTCTCAGTAAGTCTGTGGACTGAACACCTGCACTTGGTTGCTCCACGTGGCCACCTGGCTCCCTCAGAGCACAATGACCAGCTTCTAAGAGAGAGGGCCCAGCACGATGGGGCGGAAGTTGTTTTCCATTTTATGACTTAACCTTGGAAGTCACTTAGCATCTCCTCCGTCCTTGTCACAGGTCTGCTTAGATTCTCAGAGAAGGAACCCAGGCCCCTCCCCTCAGTGGGAGGAGTGTCAGTGTCATGTTGTAAGACAAGAGGCCTTGTAGTGGCCAGGTGGGAAACAGTGATCTGCCACAGAAAGGAAACTGCAGAGGAGTGGAGGCATGGGCTGCTTGTTGGAAAATTAAGAATTAAGGAAAGTCAGAGCTGTATTTTTTCACTTTACAGGAACTTCACTTTACAGTGGGGCTGGGTAGGGGCTGGGTAGGGGTGGAGAAATGGCAATGTAATAGAAAACAGAAGTAGAATTTTCCTTGAGAATCTATTTATTTGGGAGATGCTGTAAAATGAAGAACCTAAACTGGTTTTATACCAGTGAAAAGTTTTGCTTAAAAAAGCCTTCCCTATTTCAAGATTATTTATCAATGACGTCTGGTACCTCCAATATTTTTATGGCTTAATTTTTGACATAGTTGGAAATTATTTTGATGAAAGGAGGCAGGCAGGTGTTCAGATGGATTGTTTTCAAGTGAATTGCCAGTTGAGACCCCTGTTTATTGAGTGATATGGTTTGACTGTGTCCCCACTCAAATCTCATCTTGAATTATAGCTTCCACAATTCCCACGTGTTGTGGGAGGGACCCGGTGGGAGATAAGTGAATCATGAAGGCAGTTTCCCCCATACTGTTCTTGTGGTAGTAAGTTTCGTGAGATCTGATGGTTTTGTAAGGGGGAACCCCTTTCGCTTGTCTCTCATTTTCCTTTTGCCTGCTTCCATGTAAGACGTGTCTTTCACCTTCTGCCATGATCGTGAGGCCTCCCCAAACACATGGAATTGTGAGTCCACTGAACCTCTTTTTCTTTATAAATTATGCAGTCTCGGGTATGTCTTTATCAGCATTTATCAGACTAATATATTGAGTAATCATCTTTTTCTCATTGATTTGCAATTTTACTTTATCATATACTATATTCCTATATATTTTGGAGCCTACTTCTGGACTCAATTTATTTTTATCTGCCTTCTCATCCAGATAATGTCTCATCATGAGCTCTGGAGCTAGACACAGCTGCGTGTAAACTCAGAATCAGCTTAGCTATGGTTTACTTTAAGCCTCAATGTCCTTCTCTATAAGTTGGGTTGTTTTTCAAGATTAATGGCTCAACGTGTTGCACAAAATTGTTCTGCATGGTTCCCAGTACCTGTGCAAGCAAGGTTCTTGGGGAAACGGACTCTGAGTTAGAAATTTATGTATTGAATGTTTTTCTGGAGTGCCTTCAAGATCAACAGCTATGGAAGGGTGAGAGAGTAAGCAGCATGGGCAGAGGGAGAAGTTGAGTGCAATGCAGCCTCAGCCACTCTAATGGGAACCCTGAAGTTTAAACAGCCCTTCAGTGTTGTCCCGGGTTGGACAGGCTTATTCATATGCCCACACTGATCAATTTGCATGGGTGCCACTGTGGAAATGGATATGGCCTAGAAAGACATGGCTCTCTGCAGCAGAGGCAGTCCATGAGGAAGCTGACAGCTAGAGTGCACCACCAGCAGACCAGTCCTTTGTCAAAGGGGAATTCTGGCTGTGCATCACAGTGTCGACCATAGCTCAAAAACTTTGATTTTTTTTCCTCTTCCCTTACTCCCAACTCTTTCAGAAGCAGTTCAGCAAAGCTTCATGCTGGAAGGCTCCTAGTCCAGGGCCCTCCAGTATATGGAAATGTTAACACTTTTATCACAGAGGTGTGGAGAAGACATTGCAGAGGTGTAGCATTGTATAAGATGGAGGAAAGTGAGGTGGCACAATCTAAATACGACGAGCTGGGTATGGATTTGACAAATCCAAAGCTTTCATCTTAGGTTAAAACACTTTCCTTTTGATCATTATTTGTTCATTTCTAGATTAAAAAATTGACTCTAATAGGCAATGTGAATGTGATAACCAGGCTATGGAATTATCCCATGATTATAAGGAAGCATCTTAGAAAAGTATTTGCACAGATCAAACAAGGTGAGGTCATCAATTTGCTTTTCCTTTTATTATAAAAGTAAAATAAAAAATAGCATTTATAAATCCAACATTTTTTTCCTTTAAAGTATTTGATCTAAAAAACATATTTACAATAGCAAAATGCAGAAAAGGGGGAAAATACCATTTTCAGCAATGATTGTAACCATGTTTAAATATTGACAAGTACTTTTTTTTTTCAAATCAGAGAAATAACCATATTAGAAAAAGCAATATGCCTTTTTTTAAAATGGCACGTCAAGTGACTCTCATTTTAAAATATCCCTTTTCTTAACCCTTAATTTGAATGCAAAACGATGTTGTGGATGGTCAGAAGGAATGCCAGGTGGGGACAGTGATACCTTTAATGACAATGGGAACGTAGCAGAAGGACAATAGCAATGACAACAGAAAGCAGCTGTGATCCGGCAGCAGCCGGCAAAGCTTAGTAAGCAACCTCATCCCCAGATGCATCCGCTCAGCCAGTGCTGTGATTGCTAGATACTATCTGTAAGTGAACCAAACTAAAATTCATTTATGAACCAAGAAAGGAAGCCAAGTTGAAAAGGTCTCGAGTTATATCGAGAATGATTCAGGCAGGCCGGCTCTCTGAGCACCTCTGGACGCACTTCAGCTTCTGTTTTGTGGACAATGCAGTAGAATTTTAGGGCTTTGGTTTATACGGTGTGGGAAATTGTCAGCAGGCTAAATTTTGCCTTCTAGAGGTCCTTCCTGCCCATAATCATGGGGCATTTTGTTGAGAGTTAGCAGTGAGCCACCACTGGTCAGAGACTCAGTAAAGCTGAGTTTGCGGAAGGATGTCTCCACGCCGCTGTCGCAGACGCTGTCGCTGTCTCGGAGCTCATCTGAGGGGAGAAAGCACAAATTCACTGGGGGAATGGCCGGGACCAGGCAAAGCCTTTGCTCTCATACACCTTATGCTCCAGATGGGCTCCAAGTTTGGCTCTAAAAAGCTCATGGACTATTCTGTGGACAACTCTTGCCCATTGGCTTCTGCCAGCCACACATCCCACCTGTGCCACCCCCACTGTCACGACTGCTCACCGTGGTGGGAAGGGCAGAAGGTACCGTGGGACATACTGCGAGGATGTTATGAATTAGCCAAATGTCAGAATTAGCCAAATGCTTTCACATCTTCCTCCTGCAATCTAGTCTTGTGTTTGAGAATCCTTTCTGAATTCTCTTCACTCACAGTGGACCTTTTCTTCCCTTAGAAATCAGGTGTATTTTTCCCACCGCCGTATTATCTATTTTATAGCTGGGGAAACTGCTGAATCTCAGCAAAATAAATTGGTGACAGAAGCAAGAACTAAAAATTAGCTCTCTGGGCCTCATATGCTATTACAGCATACATCGCCTTGAAAACACTTTTGGCAGCAAAGAAGTAAAATGATTTTAGTGAAAATTAGTCTATACTGGAAAATCAGATTGAATTCCCTTTGTTGATAAGTATCCTTAGGGATACGACCAAGGCAAATTATTTCCTATACAGTGAGTAAGGAAACGGAAGTCTAATATACACTAATCAAAATGCTATCTTCTTAGGTATCAAATTCCAGTATTAGAATATTAAGACTTTAATGCCAGTGGCATGACTATCATCTTGGTACTGATTGATTTATTTAATCAACCAATCTTTATTTGGTGTCTATTATGTGCTACAAACTATGAGATATCCTAAAAATAACTACAAATTAGGGGCCTAATGCTTAGGTAGGTATTTACTTTTTTAAACAATATAAGTATTTGCTTTTTTTTTTTTTTTTTTTTTTTTTTAAATATCTGTGCAGAAGGAGCACTGGGCAGTGACTAGAGATCTGGGTTGTTTTCCAGCGGATACATTATTCCTTTCTCAAGTGCACACAATGACACCTGCCCTTGCTCCCCTGGGAAGGCCCCCTGGCAGGGTGACATGGGTGCTGTAATTGAGTGGCAAGAAAGAGCCAGCCAATTAAGAGCTTTCCAGGGAATGGGAAGAGAACGGTCAAAAGGCTGGATCAGACCAGTGAGCCAGGGGAGCAGAGAAAACCCTTGGGAATGGAAGGGCAGTGTGGACAGTGTGGAGGAAGAGGTTCCACAGCAATGTTTAAGAAAGCAAATGAGTAAAGCAGGGACACAGTTTTACCTTTAAAACCTCGAACATTGCTACGCATACAGTGTATGCTCGATCAGGATTTGCTGAATGAATGACTGAATGAACTGAAGGGTATAACCCAGAAGTAACACAATGTCACTCATTTTTAAAAAGAATCACACTATCTGGTGGGCAGACAGTGGACTGAAGGGAGGTGGACAGGAAGGAAACAAGGGGACTGAGTAGGAGCCGTGCAAGAATCTAGGCAGGAAATGACGGCGGGCTGGACTAGGGCGGTGGTTGCAGACCGGATGCCATTTGATGAGTTGCATATGAAGTGATTAGTGCCAGAAAGGACTCCTGAGGAATTCCTGGGTTTTGTCTTAACCTCCTGGAAGATGGCAGTGCTTCTGACAGATGTGGCGAGTATTGGGCTTGGGTGAGGTAGAAAGCAGAGAGGGTTTAGGACTGACCCTGGAAGGCTGTGACTTTAAAAGGTGAGTGTGGAAGAGGCAGCCAGGGGAGTGTGCTGTGGAGGAGCCAGGAATGGAGACGGTCTGAAGTTGAAGGTAGGGGTCAACCATGACACACTCTGCGAGTTGTCAAGGTGAAAAGGAGGTGACTAGATCTGGCAATGTGGAGGTGATTGGTCACTGTGAGGAGAGCAGGCCTGGTGGAGTGGTGGTGATGTGATCCCAACTGCAGGAGGCCAAGCAGAGAGTGGAAGGTGGCAAGCTGGAAAGAACAGCTCTAAAAAATTCTTCTGAGGAGCTCTGCTGTGTAAGGGAATAGAGCAATTGGACTGTAGCTAAAAGGGATGTGGGATCAAGAGGGTGATTGTTTCGGTGTGTTTTGTTTTTAAAGATGAGGAAATCATGAAATGCTTGCTAGGTGATCTAGTCGGGGAGTGGGGAGGAGGAACGGCTAGAACAGGAGACGGGTAAGAATGAACAGTCACAACCTAGTAGAGGTGAGGGGGCTAGATCCAGGGGAGAGGTGGCTCCTCAGCTGGGCAAAGAAATTTAACCCACCAAGCCCAGATGGAAGGCTGCCAGTGTGGGCACAGGCACAGGTGGGCTGGCACTTGGTGCAAAGGTGAGAGGGTTCTGGTTTCTTCTGTTTTCAATAGAGTTTGAAGCAAGGGTGTTGCATGATTAAGGGGAGGGAAGGAGTGTTGGGGGATTAGAAATAGAAAGCATGGAACGGTCATTTACAGAGTGGGAGAATAAAATTGTAGGAAATACAGGATTACTGGGCTGGGTTGAGAGTCCATTTCATATGGTTGTGAGATTTTTGGTGGCATGACACATGGTCCCATTTATGGTGGGGGACAAGGTCAGTGTCATGAGCATGAGAGGAGGCAAAGGAAGGAGATCGTTCTCTCTCTGTATCTTGTTCTCTCTTTAAGGTAAATATTATTTCTCTCATGTCTTAAATTTAATCACCTGCAATCATGTTGTTTTTCGTATTTATTGTATTATTTAGTGTTTACTAAGTAGTTCATGTGTCAATGTGATTTTCCAAGGGAACTGCCCCCTCATCTGAATGGTACTATCAAGAGAGGCAGAGGGTGAGCCCAGGGCGTACACAGACGCACAGGGAACTGTACTGAGAAGATGAGAAAGAAAATTGCCACATCCTATCCCAAGAGAGCTGAAGACACCAGCCTGGGGGAGCTGGAAAATATCTCCACTGTCTTTTGTCTTTTTTCTTTACCTATTTGCTGCCTTGTGGAGGCAGGCGAGAGAGGCAGCGAGTGGGCCTGAGAGGTGGTCTTCACTGGGCTGGAGGCTGCCTGGATCACTTCAATCGCTTCAGTGTAGCCCATTTGTCTCAGGGCCTCCACCAGCTCTCTGACTGTCCCCCCAGAGACCTGTGAGAAAAAAGGAAGGAGGAGCATGTTCCTGTGTTCGAGTCCCACTGCAGGCTGTAAGCACTGACAGCCCACCCTTCCCTCTTCCATGCTGCCTCCTCCAATCAGGAGCCAGGAGGAAATGGAAAGGGCAGAGAACAGCGACTAAGAAAATACAGTCTTTGAATCAAGTTTCCTGTTTCGGCTCAAAGATCACTCAGGAAATCACAGAGAAGTGGTTTGTAGTAAGCACACAAAGACAGAGAGAGAAGCGCTGAGGCAGTGAAACTCTGCCTACAGTAACGTCTACACAGTCTCCCTCTATAAGCTGAAGCTCTGAAATCCATGGAGAAACAAAAGCTAACCATGAAATTTTCAACAGAAAACAACTTCACCCCATGCTTTTCTACATTTTATTTTTAGAAATGAAAAAAAAAAAAAAAATCACCAGGTAATGGCTCCACTAGGAGTCACCTCACAGAACATGACTCAATGCCCCCGCCACATGGTAAGGTGTGTTCTTGGGGACAGGAAGCTATGCATGTTGATTACAGTCGATCGTTTGCTCAGGGCTGTTAAAGTTCTGTGAAAATCCCGACCCTCTACATAGCATTTTCACAGGAAGTCTCCAGGTATTTGAAAATGGGGAAAATCTGAAGGTATCTGAAAACAACATTCTCAGGAAGATGGGCTGCCAACTTTTAGTCTGGGTCACCCTCCCAGGCCTTGGGCAATGAGTGGTTTTCTTCTTCAGAGTTAAGGAACAGGGAAGGAGATTATGCCCTGGCCAGAGATGTTAACAGAGTAAAGTCAAAGGAAAATTCCTAAATCTGTATGGTAACGTGTTACCTCATAGTTGTCCATAAGTGTTTTGGAAGGAGCAGGACTCAGCCGGAAGGCATTATTAAGTATCCCCAGGCCTAATTTCTGTGCCAGAGTAGCCCAGTTTTTGTCTGGATCAGGAATTTCTAGCAACTTATAGAGCTGCAGCTTCACATCTTCAGCCAGCTGTTTCATGTCTCCTGAAGGAAATGAAGAAAGAACACACTTGTTCTAACCTGCCATAGACACTCTGGAGGGACTGATCAATGCCACCTGGCTTCCTCCAACTCCCAGTGGAAGCAACCAAGCTACTCTACTTGAAGGTCAAAGCCCAGCTGAGTAGCAGGCAGTATATATTTATAGTAGATTAAAACTGGATATTCTCCTTATCTACCTCCAGCATCTTTTGGTTCTGAAATAAGAAATGTACTTTTCACAGTAGACCCTGGATAATGCTGGTTCCTCCCTTTAAATGATACTGTGGAGATAATAATGGTTATGAGAATCTGGTTCTATCACAACCCACCTTGTGCTAGTAAATCATCAGATGTAAACTCTGGCTCATATGGTTTCCCATTTAATATGTCAAATACCTGTTGGCAAGAAAAACACCAGAAATTGTTATACATCAAAGGGACCACTAGGGCAGTCTGTTTCTTTATGATAAAGAACTCAGCATGTCCTCCTTAGGAGGGCCTGGTACCCTAATGATGGAGGAATGGCAAGAGGAGTCAGGACCACCCTCCAAGAATATGGTACCCTTTGAGGGAAGAACAAGCTGTGGGAGCTCTGGTGCAGGGAAGTTGTGCTTTGTACAAACTCTCTGAACTGGGTCAGAATACCCAACCAAACTGCAGAGAGTCAGAGCTATAGCCTTTTGGAAGGAACAGGCAGTCCAGGCCACCATGTCAATCATCTCCTGCTCAGAGACCTAAGGCTAGGGAAGAGCTTACTCAGAGCTGTGAAGCTGTGTCCCCTCTTCCATAGTAACAAGCTTGTGAGAATTAACTGTATAAGCTTGCTGAGATGTCTAGATGTTCACAAGGCTTGGTGTTAACCCTCTGGCAATACTGACGTTTTAACTGAGGGTCAAGAAATGTCTTAGGCTAAAAGAAAAAAAATTCCAAAGCTGCAGAAGCATTTGTGGTATTCTCTGCAGTCACTCTGTTGCAGGCTGACCTGGGTAAGGAGAGCGTGGGGTCACTGAGTGCATCATCTTTTTGTGTTCTGTGGCAAGGCCTTCTGGGGAAATGAGGTGCTAACATAAAGGGAGAACCATGTAGTCTCTGCCAACGTCAGTGAGCTGGACACAAACAGGCTGTGGGAGGCAGATGAGCAGTTTTAGAAGTGGAGCCTTTGTAGAGACATGGATGCAGCTGGAAACCATCATTCTTAGCAAATTATCACAAGAAGAGAAAACCAAACACCGCGTGTTCTCACTCATAGGTGGGAACTGAACAA